>NW_024429188.1:109561048-109971617 GCF_017639785.1 Mesocricetus auratus | reverse complement strand
TTCTGGACCAAAGACTGCCTTGGAGTATGCTTGATAAACCCAGTAACACTGCATTGAGAAACATAGACTTTTCCTTCCTTGGCATATATCAGTTCCCAGCTGATTTTTTATATATTTTTTATTATTTTAATTTTAAATAGCTTGTTTTACATGTCAATCCCAGTTACCTCTCCCTCCCCTCCTCCCGTACTCCCTCCCCATCCCCCCATCCCCCCACCCTATTGCCAATTCCTTCCACATAGGGGATATTTAGAGTCTGTCATTTCACTCAGGGTAGGGTCCAGGCACTCCCCTAAGAGTCTAGGCTGAGAGAGCATCCCTCTTTTTGTTATGGACACGTGATGTCTGTTAGTATTCGAGGGATAAACACTGATCCACTGCTCAGGACCCCATAGGATGCCCAGCCCTCCTCACTGACTGTCACAATCAGGGGGTTTGGATCTGTCCCATGCTGGCCTCCCAGCTGTCAGTCTGGGGTCCATGAGCTCTCCCCTGTTTGGATCAGCTGTCTCTGCTGGTTTTGCCAGCCTATTCTTTGCCAATTTGCTCATCGCTCCTCTCTCTCTGTCACTGGGTTCCTTGGGTTCAGTTCAGTGTTTAACTGTGGGTGTTTGCCTCTGCTTCCATCAGTCACTGGATGAAGGCTCCAGGATGGTTATAGACATCAAGTTCGCTACCAGGAATAGGAATTCGAGGTGGTCTCTACACTGTTGCTTAACTTGCCAATTGGTCTCATCCCTTTAGATCAGTAGAGGTCCCAATGGTGCCTGATCTGTCTTCTAACCTATGATTCCCTCTTCTGCCTATCCTACACCCCCAGTCAACCTTCCTGTTCCCCGATGACCCCATGACCTACTCTCTCTTCCTCTTCCCCTCTCTATTTCCCACCTCCCCCTCCCCCCATCCCTGGCTGTGTTCCCCATCTGTTCAGAGGATCTTGCCTCATTTCTCTTCTCTTGAGTACCATGCATATCTTTTATGTTCTTTTCTGTTTCCCAGACTCTCTGTCATTGGAAATGCAGACTGGCACTCTCCTGATCCATGTCTAAAATCCATATATGAGTGAGTACATACCATGTTTGTCTTTTTGTTACTGGGTTATCTCACTCAGGATGGTTTCTTCCAGTGGTATCCATTTACCTGCGAATTTCAAGATTCCATTGTTTTTTTCTGCTGAGTAATATTCCATTGTGTAAATGTACCACATTTCCTCTATCTACTGTTCAGTTGAGGGGCATCTAGGTTGCTTCCAGGTTCTGGCTATTACAAATAATGCTGCTATGAACACAGTGGAGCAGATGCTCTTGTTATATGAATTTGCCTCTTTTGGATATATGCCTAAGAGTGGAATTGCTGGGTCCTGTGGTAGATTGATTCCCATTTTCCTGAGGAATCTCCATACTGATTTCCAAAGTGGCTGTACGAGTTGGCACTCCCACCAGCAGTGGAGGAGTGTTCCCCTCTCTCCACATCCTCTGCAGCATAAATTGTCTTCGGTGTTTTTGATTTTAGCCATTCTGACAGGAGTGAGATTGTATCTCAGAGTTGTTTTGATTTGCATTTCCCTGATGGCTAAGGATGTTGAAACTTTCTTAAGTATCTCTTGGTCACTTTAGCCTCTTCTATTGGGAATTCTGTGTTTAGTTCTGTACCCCACCTTTTAATTGGATCCTTTGGTGTTTTGGAGACTTGCTTCTTGAGTTCTTTGTATATTTTGGAGATTAGCCCTCTGTCAGATGTGGGGTTAGTGAATATCTTTTCCCAATCTGTGGACTGCCTTTTTGTCTTGTTGACTGTGTCCTTTGCCTTACAGAAGCTTTTTAGTTTCATGAGGTCCCATTTGTTAATTGTCAATCTCAGTGTCTGTGCCACTGGTGTTATGTTCAGGACGTGGTCTCCTGTACCAACTCGTTGAAGAGTATCTCCCATTTTCTCTTCCATAAGTTTCAGTATGGCTGGATTTATGTAGAGATCTTTGATCCATTTGGACTTAAATTTTGTACACGGTGATAAACATGGATCTATCTGCAGTCTTCTGCATACCAGTACCCAGTTATTCCAGCGCCATTTGTTGAAGATGCTTTCTTTTTCCACTGTATAGTTTTAGCTTCTTTGTCAAAAATCAAGTGTTCATAGGTGTGTGGGTTAAAATCAGGGTTTTCAATTCGGTTCCATTGGTCAACTTGCCTATTTTTGTGACAATACCAAGCTGTTTTCAGCACTATAGCTATATAATAGAGCTTGAAGTCAGGTATGATGATGCCTCCTGAATTTCCTTTATTGTATAGTGTTGTTTTGGTTATCCTGGGCCTTTTGTTTTTCCATATAAAGTTGATTAATGTTCTTTCCAGGTCTGTGAAGAATTATGCCAAAATTTTGATAGGGATTGCATTGAATCTGCAGACTGCATTTGGCAAGATTGCCGTTTTTATTATGTTGATCCTACCAATCCAAGAGCATGGGAGATCTTTCCATTTTCTGGTATCCTCTTTTATTTCTGTCTTTAAAGACTCAAAGTTTTGATATACAGGTCTTTCTCTTCCTTGGTTAACATTATCTCCAGATATTTGATGCTGGTTATGGCTATTGTAAAGTGTGAGGTTTCTCTGATTTCTTTCTCAGTCAATTCATCGTCTGTATATAATAGGGCCACTGATTTTTTTTAGTTTACCTTGTATCCTGCCACTTTGCTGAAGGTGTTTATCAGCTCTAGGAGTTCCCTTTCGGATATTTTTGGGTCACTGATATAAACTATCATATCATCTGCAAATAGTGAAAGCTTGACTTCTTCTTTTCCTATTTGTTTCCCCTTGATCTACTTTTGTTGTCTTATTGCTGTAGCTAGAATTTCAAGTACAATATTGAAGAGATATGGAGAGAGTGATAGCCTATTCTTGTTCCTGATTTTAGAGGAATTGCTTTGAGTTTCTCTCCATTTAGTTTGATGTTAGCTGTTGGTTTACTGTATATTGCTTTTATTATATCCAGGTACATTCCTGTTATCCCTGATCTCTCTAGGACCTTTATCATGAACGGGTGCTGGATTTTGTCAAAGGCTTTTTCAGCATCTAGTGAGATGATCATGTGGTTTTTCTTTCACTGTTTGCTTATATGGTGGATTACATTAATAGATTTTTTTAATGTTGAACCATCCCTGCATTCCTGGGATGAAGGCTATTTGATCATGGTGGATGATTTTTCTGAATGTTCTTGAATCCGGTTTGCTAGTATTTTATTGAGTATATTTGCATCGATGTTCATGAGGGAATTTGGTCTATAGTTCTCTTTCTTAGATGTGTCTTTGTGTGGCTTGGGTATCAAGGTAATTGTAGCCTTGTAAAAAGAGTTTGGCAGTGAGCTTCCTGCTTCTATTGTGTGGAATACTTTGAGGACTACTGGAATTATCTTTTTTTTTTTGAATTTCTGGTAGAATTCTGCACTGAAGCCATCTGGGCCTGGGCTTTTTTTGTTTGGGAGACTTTTTGATGACTGCTTCTATTTCATTAAGGTCTATAGGTCTGTTTAGATTGTTTATCTGCTCATGATTCAGTTTTGGCAAGTGATACCTATACAGGAAATTGTCCATTTCCTTTAAATTTTCAAATTTTGTGGCATACATATTTTCAAAGTATGCCCTGATGGTTCTCTGGATTTCCTCAGGGTCCGTTGTTATGTCCCCTTTTTCATTTCTGATTTTGTTAATTAGCATGCTCTCTCTCTGTCTTTTGGTTAGTTTGGACAGAGGTTTGTCTATTTTTTTTATTTTCTCAAAGAACCAACTCTGTGTTTCATTGATTCTTCTCAATGTTTACCTTGTCAATTCCCTCAACTTGCCTGTAAAAAGACTCAGACTAGCCGGGTGTTGGTGGCGCAAGCCTTTAATCCCGGCACTCGGGTGGCAGAGGCAGGCAGATCTCTGTGAGTTCGAGACCAGTCTGGTCTACAGAGCTAGTTCCAGGAGAGCCTCCAAAGCCACAGAGAAACCCTGTCTCGAAAAACCAAAAAAAAAAAAGACACAGACTAACAGAATGAATACAAAGACAGAACCCATCCTTCTGCTGCATACATGAAACCCATCTCAACATCAAAACAGACGGTATCTCAAAATAAAGGGTTGGGAAAAGATTTTCCAATCAAACCAACCCAAGAAACAAGCGGGTGTAGCAATCCTAATATCTAAAAAACTACACTTCAAATTAAAATCGATCAAAAGTGATGAAATAGGACATTTCATATTAATCACAGGAAAAGTCCATCAAGATGAAGTCTCAATTTTAAACATCTATGCCCCAAATATAAAGGCACCTACATTTGTGAAAGAAACATTACTAAAGCTCAAATTGCACATAAAATCTCACACACCAATAATAGGAGACTTCAACACTCTGCTCTCACCGCTAGACAGGACCTCCAGACAGAAACTTAAAAAGAAACAAAAGAACTAATAGAAGTTATGAACCAACTGGGTTTAACAGACATCTATAGAACATTCCACCCAAACACAAAGGGATATACCTTGTTCTTGGCACCACATGGAACCTTCTCTAAAATTGACCACATAATAGGAAACACAGCAAATCTCCACAGATACAAAAAATTTGGAATAACCCCTGTATCTTATCAGACCACCATGCATTAAAAGTAGAATTCAACAATAATACAAATCGCAGAAACTCTACAAACTCATGGAAATTGAATAATGCACAATTGCACCATCCCTGGGTAAAGGAGAAATAAAAAAAGAAATTAAAGACTTCCTGGAATTCAATGAGAATGAAGACACAACATACACAAACTTATGGGACACATTGAAAGCAGTGCTGAGAGGAAAGTTCATAGCACTAAGTGCCCACATGAAGAAACTGGAGAACTGTCATACTAGAGAATTAATAGCACAGCTGAACATTCTAGAACAAAAAGAAGCAAACTCACCCAGGAGGAGCAGACGCCAGGAAATAATCAAATTGAGGGCTGAAGCCAGCTGATTTTTTGTTAGCAGTGGAAGTTTCTGTCTATTTACCCCTCTTCAGACAGAGACATTGTCTGGTTTAATGTCAGGCCGGACTTCTGCATTAACTCTGTGGTACACATTTGTATCAACCCTGTTGTGCCTGGGGAAAAACACCCCCTCTGGCTCTAAAAATCTTTCTTGCTCCTCTTCTGCAAAGATTGTCAAGGCTTCAGTAGAAGGAACATCATATTCAAGTCTTAATACCCCCAAATTCTAACTTTCTCCACATTGGCCAGCTGTGGATATAGATAGCAATATGTCATTAGGAATAATTTTATTGCTTACTGTGGAATATTATTTTCAGATGTGTTATATTTATTTATGCTATGGGACGTTTGTATATTGATGATGCCTGTTTATATAGCCATCCATGGAGTAAGCAGAAAGGCATACAGAAATAGGGAAACATATAAGCCCAAAAGAAAGGGAAAGTTACATGGGACGAATTAACATAAGAAAATCTGGCTAGAAAGCAGTCAAGCGAAGACTTTTCATTTTTAAGTAAAAATAAGTCTCCATGTGTTTTTATTTGGGAGCATGGTGGTGAACCCTCCTCCAAAAAGTAAACAACAACAACAACAAAAGCAACAGCAATTTGATGCCCAGCATGGGGCTTAAATTTCAGTTTGAGCGTTTCTGTTTACAACAAACCCTTGATCAGCAGGTATATTGACAAAAATTGCAAGCCTTTAACCCAAGCACTTGGGATGCAGAGGCAGGTGGATCTCAGTGAGTGTGAGGCCAGCCTTGTAAACAGAGCTTGTTCCACGATAGGCTTCAAAGCTACTGAGATAAATCCTGTCATGAACAAATCAAGAAAAAAATCATAAAAAAATGCTAGGTAAAAAAAATGCCTACATCAGCAGAAGCATCAGCTTCCTACAGCTGGAAAGGTTAAAAATCGTTACCAAAATGCAGTTCCAACTCGCTAGCAAGCTTGAAGCTTGGCTTTCCTTACCCAAGAATAGGGAGAAGCTGTGGACAAAGCCACAGGTAGAGGTTCATTCCACTTAGATACTTAGCAATTTAAAGGCTCAGTGGTCGAAAATGCTAAATAATACATAGAAAGAGATGTTCCAATGGGAAAAATTCCTGCAAGCAGGTTGATGTTTGTTCTACAACATGCTTAGACTTTTGAAAGAAAGAAATGTGGTATGGAACTTTAGAGAAATGAATACATAGTTTAGCAATACTAAAGTCTTTAAAGAGACAGTAAAAGTAATATAAATGCAAAAGGCCACCTTATATTGGAAATACCGAGGTATGTTTCTTATCAGTTAGAGGAATAAGTTGTATTGATACAAATTTGAATTTATTTTTTGTTCTACTGTATGAATGTTTCTACTACAAGGTATTGTATATATGCATTTTATTTTAATGTATATGAAGTTCTAAGTTTTGAAAGTTTATCATTGCAAACTATTTAGGATAATCAAGATACCCAGGTTAGTAGTAAATCTTCTATTAACAATCAAAAATTCTATATATGTTAGGTATACTTTCAACATGATATTGTGATATGTTACAGATAAATGTTTTTCAAACCATTCAAGGAACTTTAGAGTATGGAATTTTAAATGTTTTGTTCACTTAGGGCTTTTCAGGAAAATCAAACATATCAGATTCTGGCAGCACCAAGTTACTCCAAAGGTGATGGACATTGAAGGAAATTCTTATTGAGGTGCTGTTGCCATAGGAAAGCTAGCCCTGTGGGCAAGAATCTGTTCTTGCCTGCTACTTCCTGACAGTGTGCTATACAAATTGGACATGCAGGAGCCACAGGAATGTTACTGCTGATCTTTGCCAATATAAATCAGGACAGTCCTTTGAGATTTCTGCTTCAAAGAAGTGTCACCCAGACATTCTTCAGGACAGTCCTTCAAATTTCCTGCTTCACAGCTAAGTCTTCCAGTTATTCTGGGCCTGTAGACTGAAGATGAATGCCTCAAATGTTGGAGGAACTTTGGGTCACTGTCTAGAAAGCGAGATGTCTCAGTTGTTAGGTAATAGTAATTCCTTCTGTGGGCTAAGATGATGTTAGAGAATAAATAGACTTACAGGTGTCCTTAGTGATGACAGAAAGAATATTAGGTATACAACTTCGGGATCATTAATAGCAGGTAGATAGTAGTGAATTCTTTCTGAATTTATTGAATACAAAAGGAATGGATATTGTAAATGTAGTTCTCACTTGGTAAGTATTTTTGGCTGTGTATAGTTTTACATGTTAAAGTTAAAACTTTTCATTTTTATTTAGACAAAATGGGGAAATGTGGAATATGAATTTGTGATATGCTGCATTTATTTATACTATGGAACATTTGTTTAATGATGCAAAGACATATTGAATCCTTTTATGTTACATTACTTTAACTCTGTGATGCCGTGTCACTTTGCCTTTCTGGCACACCTGATGGGTCTAATAAAGAGCTGAATATCTAATAGCTGGGCAGAGACTGGATAGAGTGGGGATGGCCGGCAGAGAGAATGAAAGGGGGAGAAAAGGAGCAGGAGAAGTTCAAGGAGCAAGTAAATGAAAAGGAGAGGCAGACACCAGGAGCCAGCCACCTAGCTACACAGCCAGCCACAGAGAGAGAAGTAAAGAAAGGAATACAGACATAGAGAAATGTAAAAGCCCAAAGGGAAAACATACCTGGGCACATTTAAGTTAAGAAATTCTAGCTACAAAAAAGCCAAGCTAAGTCTCGGCATAGGTAATAAGCAGTCACTGTGTGTATTCATTTAGGAGCTCTATGGCAGGCCCACCAAAAATAGAGTTAAGAACAAGCAACTATAAATGCTATGTGCTTTAACATAATAATAGTTGTTGAATTTCCCTTTTGCTCCATGACCTATTTAATCTCAGGTCATTGACCCTTTTTAACAGTGCCAGGAAGGCTATATCTCTTTTTATATTTTAAAATATTTTCTGTTCAAATGGCAGTAAAGATCACCTACCGCTTATTCCATTATAATAGAGTACACCCTGAGTCTTCCATGCTAGGAAAAACAATAATGTATATGTAGATTTTGGATATTAACCTAAGGTATTCCTACATTTTTTCTCTGTAGCCCTTGAGGATAGAACTCTTACTACATACACTGATTTCATCTGGGCCAAGACAGTACCCCACAGCACTGTTCATTCAATCAGCAGCTGGGGATTTGGCTCTGATATAGCCAGAATCCCAAGAGTACTGCTCAGAGCAATTTTTTCTAGGCTTTTCTCATTTACTTAACACTCATCAAGAGTCTGCCTCCTGACACAGTGTAATTTAATATAATGTTCATCCCATAAATGAATTGTGGATTCCCAATGTCCTCAAATTCATTGGTTTGAGATCTTTGTACTTGGACGTTGAGCATTTCAACCTCTCTTCTTCACTTGTTCCTTCTTTTCATCTGTTCATTATGTCTTAAAAGCCATCCATCTCTATTGATAATATGATACCTATTCCCAGACTTCAGTATTCTCTGAGAAATTAGATATTTTACCTTCCAAAGCTGTCGCACCTGCTGCGCGGCCTGCATCTGAGAATGCAGCGAGGTGGTCGGGATAGATGACACAGAGACCAGTTGGTTGCTTTAAGAAAACTTTATGTTTCCCAAGTCAGCTTAGGAGGAGACCCCAGTCCGCTTAGGAGAGCTCTCAGGAGAAGTCTCAGGAGAAGTCTCAGGAGAAGTCTCTCTAAGAAAAAGGAGCTTTCCTTTTTAAGGACTTCTGCCATTCATCTACATACCATCCTTTCCTCCTGGCTGGTGGTCTAATCTCCGGCCCCAGAATCGGGGAGACACCACAGGGAAACAGGAAGAGGCATCTAGCCATAGGGGGCGTGAAAGGCATGGTATTTCAGTGAGCAAGCCCTATCTGAGCCCTAAAGCACTGAATTGTTTTCAGTAAACATTACATAGAAGCCTGCTCCCAGGCCAAAGGGGAAGTGGGTTTCTGCTCAAGGTCTGGTGTCCCCACAATTAACCCGTTTTTATTTTTAAATGAGGCACTCCTGTCTTAGGTCAAGTAGGGTCACCCTCCCTGGCTCGTCTTTGGGGGACCTTGAACCCCTGTCTTAGGTGGGAGTGGGTCTTCCCCACAGGTTGCCCGTCTTTGAAGTAGCCCCACCATTAAAATCATTTGTAATAAGGCTTTATGGCTATCGGGATTGCCATGGGCTAAGGCACTTTGAACTCAGCATGAAGCCAGAATGCCTACTGCCACTGTTACCATTCCTAGGACCCCCACTGACATAGCGCCTCTCTGTCACCTGCCCATCCCCCGATCTGGGCCTTAGCATTCTACCACCAGCCTTTCTTTGCTACAAGGGTGATTTATAGTTACAATTTGACGGTCAAAACAGTGATAAAGTTTATAATCATTTTAAGATCTACTTAGGAAAGCATTAGAGAGTGCACTTGCACAGATACATTAGGTACAATCATTGATGTTACACATGTAGCATTATAAAAAATATGAACAAGAGGCTTGTTGCACTATTTACAGAGTACCAATTTGTTCCTGTGGTGATGTAGTCTGTCGATTTAATGTCATCAGTATCAGCCGAACATGCAACCCGAGTCAAAGTCTTTTTGTCGCACCAGTACAAACCACATTTCTCCAGAAGAACACACTGATTCCAGAAACAGGAACTACCAAGTCTGATATTTCAAGTGACCATGTCCTGTTCAAATACTGAAAAGAGGCTTTTGCTACTCATCACAGTCCATACCAATGTCCAAATGTTTTAAATGGGTCTTTTTTCCCCCAAAGGGAAAAGCTGGCAAAATGAATTTTGTTCTTTTAAGGTGTATCAAAGGCTAGCTGCTAATCTTCCAGTTTTGTTGGCTTTGGGATGAAAACTCACGGGTCCAGGAGGCTGATGTAGCAAGCCTGATGAGACACTGGAAATCTCAAACTGACTGTTTTATTTCTTTTTCGGGCTGTAGATTTGATGACATCAAGGGTCAGGAACACTGATTTAGGAGATCTCGAACTGGCTTGAGCAGGCTCCCACGGTCTCAGGTCCAGTTTTCTCTGCTCCATGCATCTCACCAGATGTTGTGACCACTACTGAAGCTTTATTCTTTTCCTGTAAGAAAACACAAACATGCCCTCGACCCCAAATTAGGGTCTTCTCTACTGTCTAGTGTATGGATGTTTCCATTTGGCCTGAGTAATAGTTATTTAACTTTCATTATGTCAGAATCTGTCTGAAGCAGATTCCTCACTGGCATTTATATTTTATAAATATTTAAATGAGGAGTGGATTATTTAATGAATCATGTGGAGACTGGGGACATTACTCCCTTTTATTTTTAAATTTTGTTTGAACTGTTGAAGTTGGACCATAACAGTAGAAGGATTTGTCTACCCTCCTTAGTCAACTATCTAGGTGAGTTGGGATCACTATTTAAAGTATTAGTAGATGTCCTTTAAAAGGGACATAACCATTAAGTACCATTGAGAATCATTTAAGGATTGTAAACTATACTATGTCCCAAATAGTCCCTTTTTTTTTTTAACCTGTAGCTCTCACTAGCTGACAAGGCCTTGTTTGCATCTGAGTTGACAAGGCCTAATTTGCATCTACACAGACACCTTTGGGGGCAGGACAGTTCCCTGAAAAAAACCTCTCTTTCTCTCTCTCTCTCTCTCTCTCTCTCTCTCTCTCTCTCTCTCTCTCTCTCTCTCTCTCTCTCTCTCTCTCTCTCTCTCTCTCTCTCTCTCTCTCTGACTGGCTCTGAGGGCTTAACTTGAATTTTTTTGTTAAAATATTAACCGACTGACTGGATGTTTCTTTTGGCTATATCTAAATCAATTTAGGTAGTTTTTAACTGTTTGAAGGGATTTAAGTATCCCTATAATCATATCCAAGGCAGTTAGAACAGTTGCTTTTATCAACATTCACGCATTTACTTTCCACACTTCATACATACTGACGTGGCCACGTCCAAACACACAGACCATGTATACATATCTCTCCTTGCCTAGGTTATGATTAGTTTGTTGAACTGAAACTTCTTTAACAGAACAACTCCAGTCAATCTTTTAATTAAGACAAAAGGTTGAAAAAGTCCTGTATGTCCCTTGTCATTTTTTCATTAGAGAAGTTTTGAGCTACACTCAGGGGCTACAGCCATACCCACCCCTTGTAATTCTGTAGATGCAAAGTGGAAAGACCAGGCTTTTGCCAAAAGTTTTTAGAGATGACTTACAAAATTCAATAACCTACCCTATATAAATGTAAACATTTTTATATACCTTTGTCTTTTTTTTTACTGAATACTAATACCTCATTTATTAACTTTACCAATTTTTTTAAAATTTACCCATCTTTAATCCATCCTCCCATTGAGGATGATCCTCCAACCCACGCTCCAACTGAGGGCAACTTCTTATTTTAGGTTTCGCTTTTCTTTTTTGACCTTTGTTAGGCAAAGGCCTAGACGTTTAATCTGGTACCCCTAGCTTGGTACCCCGTTTTTAATACATCCTTATAGCCTTACTTGTTGGCCAGTCTTTTAAATGTCTTAGTTTTTCTTTTAATTTTCTCGAGCCTTGTAAGGAGTTGTAGGGAGGAGGAGCAACTGAGCAATCCGCTCTCCTGCTGGGATGGAGACAACCCCACTGGCCACTGATGTCATTATTTTAATCTCTCCTTTGTTATTCTGGTCTATAACCCCAGGGTGTACCTGGATGCCTTGAAGGATAGTACTGGACCATCCCAAGAGTAGTCCCACTGTGCCTGGGAGCAATGGCCCATGCACCCCAGTAGGGAGGGCCTGGACCCCCATTTCCGGTGTTAGGATTGCCCGGGCAGAGGGAGCGAGGTCCAATCCTGCACTCCCCGAGGTGGCTCTAAGGAGGTCTGAGATATGAAGTGGTTGCTCTGGGGGAGAAAATGAATCCTGCCACTGCCCGGAGCAGGGGTCATTGCCCCGTACACATTGGTTTTGGGGCCCTGGGGCGGGGCCCTCCTCCCGTTTCCCTGATTATTATTAGCAGGAAGGAAATTTCCCTCCCGGCCAGTTTTAGAGTAGCAGTCTTTTGCCCAATGATATCCCCTTTGGCAACGGGAGCATAAACCAGGTCGCTTGAGACCCGTAGTACTATTTTGAGGGCACTCTCTAAGGAAGTGTCCCTCCCTACCGCAGCTGAAACATGTTTTTCTCCCTCCCAGAGTAGGTCTTTCTTTCCCCACTTGGGGCCGAATGGCAGCAGCTAACACTTGGCCCTGGATGAAGTTTCCATCAATGTCCCTACAAATCTGAATATAGTCATTTAGACTTTTATTGCGATATGGGCGAAGGGCTTCCTTACAATACTTATTTGCATTTTCAAATGCCATCTGCTTGATGACCAGCATCGCAGGCCCAATGCCCCCAAATATTCTTTCTGCTACCTGACTGAGACGGTCTACGAAGTCTTGAAAAGGTTCAGAGGGTCCTTGAAGGACTTTGGACAGATGATCCCCTCCTTCCTTGGAAGGCAATGCTTTCCAAGCCCCTTGGGCCGCTGCTGCCACTTGGGCATAGACTACGATGTCATATTGCTTTTGTTGCTGAATGGTGGCATATTGACCACTCCCGGTAAGCATCTCCACATTTCTCTGGGGCTGTCCGGCCTGTGCATTTCTTTGGGCTGTCTGGCTGCATCTTTCCTGAAACTCACCTCTCCAAATCAAATAATCTCCCCCCGACAGAGCTGCTCTGCAAAGCTGCTGCCAATCGCCAGGTGTCAAATTAAGAGATGCAAAAGATTCCATTAAGGAAAGTGTAAAGGGAGCCTGTGCTCCATAATTTAAAGTTGCCTCTTTAAGTTGTCTTATATCCTTAAAATTTAAAGGGTTATGATGCCGAATGACCTGTCCAGAATTGTTCGGGTCTGGAACTTCCATTACTGGGGCCACCACTGGGCAGCATTGGACCCCTCCTCTGGGTCTTCCCTCCAGGTCTGAGAAGGACTGAGTTATCTCATAGGAGGAGTCCCTTTTTTCAGATTATGGGGAAGGGTTTCTCTCCCTGTCCTGTTTTTCCTTAAATCGAATCTTTTTTAGTTCTTTTTTAAGGGCTGCGATCTCAGCAAGTAACCGTTCCTTTTCAGACTGTGACGAGTCTGAGTCTGAGCTACTTCCATTTTCTAGGTCTGATAGAGAAGGATATAACCGATTCTGACCGGAGTTCTTCTGTTTGGGTTGCGCACGGAGATCTCTACCCGTTTTTTTGTTGTTACTAAGAGACTCCCCCTCATCCTCACTAACAATGGAGCCTCTAGTTTCAGTCAGGGTCCCTTCAGATGATTCATCATCACTCTCTGCCCCTGAACTCAAGGAGGCTTGAGTCTCAGTCTCTTGTAATTCTAAAAAAGCCTCTTTTGTGTCCTGAACTACCTGGCGGTGACGAACCTTATCTGTCAAAAGTGCTCCCCTCACTAATCTCCATAAGGAGAATGTCGTAGGGGGTAAGGACTCAGCTCCCTCTTTTCGTAAAAGTCTATGAAGATCACGGCGAACCTCCTCCCAATCTGGAATATTTAAGTTTCCCCCAGTAATGAACCATGGACTGGCTTGCTCGATCGATTTTAGAAAGCCTTCTAGGGTTTTAGACTTGACTGCAGTCCCATGTTTTTTAAGTAACTTTTTTAGTTGATACTGCAATGATTCTAGCTTCCCGGAACTATTCCCCATAGTTTCTTAACCCCGTCCACTTACCTCACTTTCACAATCTCGGTGGGACCTCCAATTGTCGCACCTGCTGTGCGGCCTGCATCCGAGCATGTAGCAAGGTGGTCGGGATAGATGACACAGAGACCGGTCGGTTGCTTTAAGAAAACTTTATGCTTCCCAAGTCAGCTTAGGAGGAGATTCCAAGTCCGCTTAGGAGAGAGAAGTCTCAGGAGAAGTCTCTCCAAGAAAAAAGAGCTTCCCTTTTTAAGAACTTCTGCCATTCATCTACCTACCATTCTTTCCAGACTTCTCACCCTCCTGGCTGGTGGTTTAATCTCTGGCCCCAGAATCGGGGAGACACCACAGGGAAACAGGAAGAGGCATCTAGCCGTAGGGGGTGTGAAAGGCATGGTATTTCAGTGAGTAAGCCCTTATCTGAGCCCTATCAAGAGCTTTAAAGCACTGAATTGTTTTCAGTAAACATTACACAGATGCCTGCTCCCAGGCCAAAGGGGAAGTGGGTTTCTGTTCAAGGTCTGGTGTCCCCACAATTCACCCCTTTTTATTTTTAAATGAGGCACTCCTGTCTTAGGTCAAGTAGGGTCACCCTCCCTGGCCCGTCTTTGGGGGACCTTGAACCCCTGTCTTAGGTGGGAGTGGGTCTTCCCCACAGGTTGCCCGTCAAAAGAGCTCCCCAACCTTAAAATCATTTGTAATAAGGCTTTATGGCTATCGGGATTGCCATGGGCTAAGGCACTTTGAACTCAGCATGAAGCCAGAATGCCTACTGCCACTGTTACCATTCCTAGGACCCCCACTGACATAGCGCTTCTCTGTCACCTGCCCATCCCCCGATCTGGGCCTTAGCATTCTACCACCAGCCTTCTTTGCTACAAGGTTGATTTATAGTTACAATTTGACGGTCAAAACAGTGATAACGTTTACAATCATTTTAAGATCTACTTAGGAAAGCATTAGAGAGTGCACTTGCACAGATACATTAGGTACAATCATTGATGTTACACATGTAGCATTATAAAAAATATGAACAAGAGGCTTGTGCACTGTTTACAGAGTACCAATTTGTTCCTGTGGTGATGTAGTCTGTCGATTTAATGTCAGTAGTATCAGCTGAACATGTAACCCGAGTCAAAGTCTTTTTGTCGCACCAGGACAAACCACATTTCTCCAGAGGAACACACTGGCATAGGTGTGATTCCAGAAACAGGAACTACCAAGTCTGATATTTCAAGTGACCATGTCCTGTTCAAATACTGAAAAGAGGCTTTTGCCACTCATCACAGTCCATACCAATGTCCAAATGTTTTAAATGGGTCCTTTTTCCCCCAAAGGGAAAAGCTGGCAAAATGAATTCTGTTGTTTTAAGGTGTATCAAAGGCTAGCTGCTAATCTTCCAGTTTTGTTAGCTTTGGGATGAAAACTCACGGGTCCAGGAGGTTGATGTAGCAAGCCTGATGAGAAACTGGAAATCTCGAACTGACTGTTTTATTTCTTTTTCAGGCTGTAGATTTGATGACATCAAGGGTCAGGAACACCGACTTAGGAGATCTCCAACTGGCTTGAGCAGGCTCCCATGGTCTCAGGTCCAGTTTTCTCTGCTCCATGCATCTCACCAAATGTTGTGACAGCTACTGAAGCTTTATTCTTTTCCTGTAAGAAAACACAAACATGCCCTCGACCCCAAATTAGGGTCTTCTCTACTGTCTAGTGTATGGATGTTTCTATTTGACCTGAGTAATAGTTGTTTAACTTTCATTATGTCAGAATCTGTCTGAAGCAGATTCCTCACTGGCATTTACATTTTAAAAATTTTTAAATGAGGAGTGGATTATTTAATGAATCATGTGGAGACTGGGGACATTACTCCCCCTTTTATTTTTAAATTTTGTTTGAACTGTTGAAGTTGGACCATAACAGTAGAAGGATTTGTCTACCCTCCTTAGTCAACTATCTAGGTGAATTGGGATCACTATTTAAAGTATTAGTAGATGTCCTTTAAAAGGGACATAACCATTAAGTACCTTTTAGAATCATTTAAGGATTGTAAACTATACTCTGTCCCAAATAGTCCTTTTTTTTTTTCTAATCTGTAGCTCTCACTAGCTGACAAGGCCTCATTTGCATCTGAGCTGACAAGGCCTAATTTGCATCTACACAGACGCCTTTGGGGGTGGGGGCCTGCCAAAGAGGCAGGACAGCTCCCTGAAAAAAACATCTTTCTCTCTCTCTCTCTCTGACTGGCTCTGAGGGCGTAACTTGAATTTTTGTTAAAATATTAACCGACTGACTGGATGTTTCTTTTGGCTATATCTAAATCGATTTAGGTAGTTTTTTACTGTTTGAAGGGATTTAAGTATCCCTTTAATCATATCCAAGGCAGTTAGAACAGTTGCTTTTGTCAACATTTACGCATTTACATTCCACACTTCATACATACTGACGTGGCCACGTCCATACACACAGACCATGTATACATATCTCTCCTTTTGCCTAGGTTATGATTAGTTTGTTGAACTGAAACTTCTTTAACAGAACAACTCCAGTCAATCTTTTAATTAAGACAAAAGGTTGAAAAAGTCCTGTATGTCCCTCATCATTTCTTCATTAGAGAAGTTTTGAGCTATACTTAGGGGCTACAGCCATATCCACTCCTTGTAATTCTGTAGATGCAAAGTGGAAAGGCCAGGCTTTTGCCAAAAGTTTTTAGAGATGACTCACAAAATTCAATAACCTACCCCATATAAATGTAACCAAACATTTTTATTTTATATACCTTTGCCTTTTTCTTTACTGAATGCTAATACCTCATTTATTAACTGTTATCAATTTTTTTAATTTACCCATTTTTAATCTATCTTCCCATTGAGGATGATCCTCCAATCCACCCTCCAACTGAGGGCAACTTCTTATTTTAGGTTCCCTTTTTTTTTTCCTGACCTTTGTCAGACAAGGGCCTACACATTTAATCCAATCCACCCTTTAACTTAGGGTGATCTCTTAGGTTCCCTTTTTTTCCCTGACCTTTGTCAGGCAAGGTCATAAACATTTAATCTGGTACCCCTAGCTTGATACCCCCTTTTTAATACATACTTATAGCCTTACTTGTTGGCTATCCTTTTAGATTTTTGAGTTTTCATTTACTTTCCTGACCTCAGTGGATCAGGTGAAAAACTGGCCTCATTTATTAACTTCACCAGTTTTTTAAATTTATCTATCTTTAATCCATCCTCCCATTGAGGATGATTCTCTAATCTACCCTCCAACTGAGGGCAACTTCTTAGGTTTAGCTTTTCTTTTTTGACCTTTGTCAGGCAAAGGCCTAGACATTTAATCTGGTACCCCTAGCTTGGTACCCTCTTTTAAATACATACTTATAGCCTTACTATTTGGCTATTCTTTTAGATCTCTGAGTTTTTCTTTACTTTCCTGACCTCAGTGGATCAGGTGAAAGACTGGAGATTTTTCTTATTTTACCCTCTTTTTTGTTTTTGGACTGGGTTTTTCTCTATCCTTTTGGAGGCTGTCCTGGAACTCGCTCTATATACAAGGATGGCCTCCATCCTACCTACCTCTATCTCTTGAGTGTTGGGATTAAAGGCATATGCCACCAACACCCGACTCTAAAGATCATAGCGAACATCCTTCCAATCTGGGACATTTAAGCCTTCCCCAGTAATGAACCATGGACTCGCACGTTCAATCCATTTTAAAAAGCCTTCCAAGGTTTTAGACTTTACTGTAGTCCCATGTCCTTCAAGTAACTTTTTATCTTGATACTGTAATTTAAGCTTCCCAGAACTATTCCCCATGGTTTCTTTTCTTTTTTCCCCAATCTGTCCCTGGCCAGAAAAAGAGATGAACCCGCTCACTTACCTTGCTTTCACAATCTCGGTGGGATCCTCCAATTGTCGCACCTGCTGTGCGGCCTGCATACGAGAATGTAGCGAGGTGGTCAGGATAGATGGCACAGAGACCGGTCGGTTGCTTTAAGAAAACTTTATGCTTCCCAAGTCAGCTTAGGAGGAGACCCCAGTCCGCTTAGGAGAGAGCTCTCAGGAGAAGTCTCCCCAAGAAAAAAGAGCTTCCCTTTTTAAGGACTTCTGCCATTCATCTACATACCATTCTTTCCAGACTTCTCACCCTCCTGGCTGGTGGTTTAATCTCTGGCCCCAGAATCGGGGAGACACCACAGGGAAACAGGAAGAGGCTTCTAGCCGTAGGGGGTGTGAAAGGCATGGTATTTCAGTGAGTAAGCCCTTATCTGAGCCCTATCAAGAGCTTTAAAGCACTGAGTTGTTTTCAGTAAACATTACACAGATGCCTGCTCCCAGGCCAAAGGGGAAGTGGGTTTCTGCTCAAGGTCTGGTGTCCCCACAATTCACCAGTACTTTATTTACATTGCTTCTACCTTTTCCTCTTTCCCCTAAAACTGCTTCCATGCCTCCCACACAAATTTATTACCTCTTCTTCAATTATTTTTACATATGAATACATGTACCCTAGTAAGTCCATTTAGTGTTGCTCATTTCTGTGTGCGTCTAATCTTTTCAAATATTTTGGAAGTAGTTCATCAGTATTTACCTGACCAAATTCAAGGAGCTTCTGTTCCCGCTTGTTTGTATTTAAAATATCTGCTTCCATTTTGTGGTATATCTTTTCAGTTTTCCATGCTAATATGTGTGTTTTAATTTTAATCAAAATAATTATACTAATTAATAGGATTTCCCAAAAAGTTTCCAGACATTGATCATTTTCAACCACCCTTAAACCTCATCTCTCCTCAGACTCCTTCTCATTCATTAATAATCACTATTCTTCGGTTCATTTGTTTTTAAGTTTCTAGATATGAAAGGTTATTTACAGAAGTTGTCCTTCTGTATCTGGATCATTTTACTTAATATAATATTCTCCAATAACATATTTTTCTGCAAATGACACATTTTCATTTTTGTATTATATGAATAATATTGTTGTATATTCATATGACATATTTTCTTTGTTTATTCACTCGCTCATGAATGTCTACATTAATTTCATATTTCTGTTCTTGTTAATAGATCCATAGTGAACATAGGCATGCATATATCTCTTTCTTATGTTGATTTCACTCCTCTTAGATATATACTCATGAATAGGTTAGCAAGACTTTTTGGTAGCTCTGCTTTTAATTTTTAAATGAAACTTTGTTATATTTTCCAGGTTGAATACATTAATTTTTATTCTTACTTAGTATGTATACTCATTTCTTTGTTGCTAACATCCAAATTAGATACGTTTTTAGCTATTTGCATAGCTAGAATTAGGTCTCATTCCACTTCTGTTAATCTATTATCCTCTCCCTTTATGCAGTAACCCATTAGTAGACCTCCTTTCTGCTTTCATGTTGTATATTTTTACCTCCTTCCTACATTTGAATACATATTTCATGCATTCAAATGTATTCTATCTTGTTTAGTTTGTAGAAAAATGAATGTATTAATTTTTTGTTTCTTCAAAAATATCATGTTGTGTTAAAGATTAGAAGTTTGATTTACATGTTTCTGTCAGCAGGTTGTTAAATGAAAACAGATTTTAAAAAAATTTCCTTTATATTTTTGTATTCTATGATATATGCACATAAATACATCTGCATATTTAGACTTATATTACTTTATCTTCCTTGATACTAAATTATGCAGATTAACATTATTCATAAATTCAAGAAAATAAGCCTGGCATTGTTGGTGCACGCCTTTAATCCTAGTACTCAGGAGGCAGAGGCAGGCGGATCTCTGTGAGTTCGAGACCAGCCTGGTCTACAAGAGCTATTTCTAGGACAGCCTCCAAAGCCACAGAGAAATCCTGTCTCGAATAACCAAAAAATTCAAGAAAATACACAGAAATATTATCTTTAGTTATCTAAATATTATCTTTACAACTATGGTTCTAACAATATTTACCTTATTCTCTTAACTTTTTCCTTTTGTGGTTCGACTTAAACTTATGTGAACATATTTTAACAATTCAAATTCATATATTATAAAAATATGCACTTAGCAAATCAAAACATTCAATGTAAGAAGTATTAAAATTATCAGGTGGTGGCGGCACATGCTTTAATCCCAGCACTCAGGAGGCAGAAGCAGGCAGATTTCTGCAAAGCTACACAGAGAACCCCTGTCTCAAAAACACCCCCCCAAAAAAAAACAAAGAAAAAAGAGAAATGTTGAAATTGTCTTTTAATCTCAAATAGGATTTCACATGATATAGAGATAGATAAATACCATTAATATTTCATTGAATTCCAGCTAATAGAATGCAATTTTGGAAAGAATTTAAATGGCATGTTAATCTTTCTCTCCTAGAATAAATGATAAATTTCCATTAAGAAATATACATCAACATCCTTGCCTAACTTTTAGTAGAAATTGATAGTTCAAAGAAACATTATTTTAAATTTCATAACTAAGCAATATCTTTTAATAAATCATCTGCCAGATTAATTTATTATGTTTTCTGAAGTTAAATTCCTTATATATAATAGTGGACAAAACTTAAAAATGATAAAAGTTGTTAGTGCTAAGAGAGATGGCTTCATTTAAAAATATTTGTATTAATTTTTCAAATTTTCATACAATATATATATTCTTTTTAGTATCAATTAGAAACAATTTCTTTTACATGTCAATCTCTGTTCCCTCTCAGTTCCCCAATATGCATATTTTAATTAAATTATTTTTCTACTACTTTCATGATTTATCCCTCCTCTGAAATTCACAGCCTTCTCATTTTTAAACATTGTTGTTACAAATACATATAAAACTATCAACATATAGAACAGGCAAAGTCTGTTCAGTGTTGTCTGCATATATTTCTATGGCTGGCACTCAGCATTTTGTTCATATTATCCTCCTACTCTACCCACTAACTCCTTCCTATCCAACCCCTAACTTTGGGTACTCTGTTTTTTAGAATAATTCATTACATCCTACCTGTGCCACACATACACTAATGAGTCTGTGGCTGTCCATTGGAACATAGTTGATTTACCAAAATCCACACCCTTAAAGAAAACTGACTCTCCTTCTCTCAACAGTTATTCATTGCCAACCTCGGCTCATCGAGGAGTGGGAATTTTTGAGCACCTCTTCCCAATGCTAAAACATACGTTGGCTTGATGCTGTGCAAATCTTGTGTATGCCAAGTCAGCCACTTTGAATTTGTGTAACTGTACTGCCATGCCTAGCAAACACTCTGCTGCTACAGATATCTGCTTACTCTGACTCTTTAAATTTTTCTGTCACCCTCTACTCTGCTGATTCCTGAGCATTTGCTAGAGAAGAGTGATACAGAAATCTTAGTTATGCCTAAGTACTCCATATTATTTTATCCACTAGAGGATGTCCAGGTCCCAATTTTGTTTCAAAAAGATGAAGTATTCTCCCACGAAAGCCCATAATCATAAGAAATCACTACCTTTAGCAGCCCCTCAACGTACTGTCTGGAAGCTCCTGATTTACATTTAATTTATGTAGACATAATTTTCATATTCTTGATTTTAATGTAAATGAAGGTATATGTATACTTTTGTTACTGACATCCTTCACTTGCAGTGTTTTATGAATAATCCATGATGTAAGATATATAAAAATGTTGTTCTTTTTATTACAAAATAATATTGAGCAATACATACATATATATACATATATATATATAAATCAGGATATGATTTTGGTATGAAGTGTATATAAAAAATCTGTGTGTCAGAGGATTGATTGTCAGCTATTAGGTTACTTGGAAGTGAATTGACCCTTTAGTCTCTGATCTTAAAAGCACATTAATCCCTTAATGGATTCATAATGTGATAACATTGCTAAGAGGTAGTAGAATAGCCCAGGTGTGGTGGTACATTTCTTTTATCCCAGTTCTTGGGAGGCATTAGCAGACTGATCTATGCAAGTTTGAGGACAGTTTGTCTACAGAGTGAGTTCCGGAACAACCAGAGCTACACAGAGAAATCCTGTCTTGAAAAATCAAAAGCGCACTGCCTTGTTTTCCAAAGGACCCTGGTTCAATTCCCAGTACCTGAATGGCGGCTCACAAATGTCTGTAACTCTAGTTCCTGGGGATCTGATATTCTCACACAGACAAATGCGCACATAAAATAAAAATTAAATGAGTAAAATATCCTAAGGAAACAGCAAAAATAACAACAAAAGAGATAATAGACTATAAGCAATTTGCTCTAGTGGGCAGGTCACTCAGTTTGTTCACTGAAGAGATACAACTTCTCACTGGCTTCTTCCTATTTTTCTCTGCTGTAGGCCTGCATGAGGGAGCAGTGTTTGCTCCACCCCTTAATTCCCACCAGCACGCACTATTGTAACTCTAAACCCATGACCATTTATTGAACCTATGGAAACCCAATCCCCTAATATGTAATTTCTTTTCAGTTGTTTAAATCAGGTTTCTGCCAGTAACATACATATGTGAGAGTGGAATGTCTTAGATATTAACTATATCCAACGCTTTGAGGATTTGCTGGCTTCTTAACCGTTGATCCATTCTATGCTATTTTAAATAGCTCTGAGAAATATAGGAGATTTCAGCTTTTTTCCCTCATTTACTAACTTTTGTTAATTTATTTCTGTTTTATTATCATAATTGATAATAATTATTATATTTGTTGTCATAATTTTCCCTCACTTACTAACTTTTGTTAATTTATTTCTGTTTTATTATCATAATTGATATTGGCATAGAATTTTATCTCACTATGATCTTCATTTTCATTTCTGAAATGAATTTGAACCATTATTTAAGAATTTATTAGATATTAGCATAGTTTCTTTTTAAAATGATTTTTTATTTTATGAACAAGGATGTTATGTCCATCACTTCCTTGTCTGGTGCCACAGAAGCAGAAGAGGGTGATGGATAATCTGTAAAAAATTTCAGGGGATTGCGAGACACCATGTGGTGCTAGGAATTGAACAAAGGTTCTCTGGAAAAGCAGACACTGCTCTTAACTGCTGAACCATCTCTCAAGAGTCTAGCATATCTTCTTTAAGTTAATGACTGCTTAGGTCATTTGCTTATTCCAAAATTAGATTAATTTTATGTTGTTTTCTCAAGACAGGCTTTCTCTCTGTAACCCTACCTGTCCCGGACTTCACTCTGTAGACCAGACGCCTGCCTCCAGAGCTTTCTTAGTGCTGGGACTACAGGTGTGAGCCCCTACCACCTGGTTTTGTTAGGTTTTAAAATATTTTATTAATTAATTTTTGTAAATTTCATTTGTGAATGCTTAATTGCATTTGCATCATATTTTCTAAATGCATGTATCTTATCAGATATGTGGTTTGAAAATGTTTTCTCACTTTTTTACATTAGTCAAATTTATTTCATTAATTTTACATTGTTTGTATTCTCAGTCTTTGCTTTTAAAAACTAGTGTCAATCTAAAGACATTATGACATATGTCAGTGCACTAATGTAAGATTTTATGTGTAAATATATGTATACCTGATTCTTATGCTTTAGTTTCTTATATGAATCTAATAAATTTTATTGAGTGAAAATGAAAATATTGATATATTTTCTAAAATTTTTTTTGCAAACAAAATAGCACTTGATAGCACTGACTGACCTAGGGTTCAGTACATAACCTAGAGACTGTTCTCCAACTCAGACATCCATCTTCTTTTGCCTCTAGAGTACTGCTATGAAAGTCATAAGCCACTACTCCTGGTGGATTCTCTACCCTTCCAGATCCTCCCCACCCACCCAACTCCATACACTTTATTTTTCTCTTAAAAAAAAAAGAAGCATACATAATTTATTCTTTTCCTCACTAAAACATACATGTAACAGATTAGTAAGATAGAAAATATCCAAACAGAGCAATATGAGACAAAAATTTACTAAAATATTATTGAATTCATTTTGTATTGGCTGAATACTCCAGGTCGTGGGGCCTATCACTTAAGTGTGGCAACTATATCCTTTGAGACTCCATGGAAGAAAACTGTTGTTTTTCCTTTGAACATGAGTATAAATTATAGATAGTTTCTTGTTTAGGGGTGAGAATAAATGGCTGCTTCTTATTTTCAGTGTTTTGACCTCATTTGGCTTGAACTTGTGCGATCCTCTGCGTGCTCTGATAGATTTGTTAACTCATGTGAACATCAGTTTGTTGTTTGGTAGGCACCTTCACTTCTGGATCATACAGTCTTTCTGCCTCTTATTTTGTATAGATGGTTGAGACCTGCAGAGAAGAGTTGATGAAGAATATAGCCACATCTCTCAGTAACCTTTGTTAAACTGGCAATTTTTTCCTTATCAACAATTTTTGGTACTTACATAAAAGTCAATAGACCATATGCATATATAAAGATTTATTTCTAGACTCTCAGTTCTGTTACATTTATCTTCATGTATCATTATGTCAGTGGCACATTTTAGTGATTACCATTACTTTATCATAATTCTAAAATGAGGAATTGAAAGTTCTCCACCTTTCAATTGTTAAACATCATTTTAGTACTTGGGGAACCCTTTAAAGATACACATGCACACGCACACACACACACACACACGGATGAATATGCCAATATATTCAAAGATACTAATAAAATCAAACTAGTTTTTTAGTTTATCAGGAATTTTTAGTAAACAAGCTAATAAAGTTGGAGATCATGGCAATTTAAAAACATTATCACTCAATACATGAACTTGGAATATGCTCACATTCCTTAAAGACTTTCATTTTCTTCAGCAATGTTTGATAGTTTTCAGATTTCAAATTACTTTCCGTTCTTTAACTTGATCTTTTTTATAAGTTTTGTTTCCATTAGCATACTGGTGAGTGTTTGCCTGTCGTGTTTGTAATGGACTTTATTCCTTAATTTCATCTATGACCTTTTCATTTGTAGTTTAGGAATTCTTAATTACATATGTGTATTGGTATTTTATTGAAGCATGTTGTTGAACTAAATTATAAGATTTTACAGAATTTCTCAATTTTATATGTATAAGATCATGCTATGTTAAAAACAGATTTTAATTATAAAATAGCATTTTTCTTTCTAACCATTGCTTAATCAAACTACCTTAAAAAACAGTACAATACTCACCATAGTTGTAAAGTAATATTTCTTTATACAATAATGTTTCTTTAAAGAAAACCAAGGAAAGGTATAAGTACAGTTTTATAGAGTTTATTCTCTGAACCTATTTATTTTGGGAACTCTTTCAAGTTTTTGTCATTTGTTCTTCTGGATTCCAGTTACCATCTGGTGTAATTTTCTTACTCTCATACAGCTTTCTTCCCTAGCAATTTCTATGTGTTGTATTGTCTTT
Source organism: Mesocricetus auratus (assembly GCF_017639785.1). Taxonomy (NCBI): domain Eukaryota; kingdom Metazoa; phylum Chordata; class Mammalia; order Rodentia; family Cricetidae; genus Mesocricetus; species Mesocricetus auratus. The sequence continues at coordinate 109,946,585 of NW_024429188.1, read as the reverse complement.
GTTGTGTTTCTTATATTTATGCTTCTAAGAGCCAACTCAGTAAAATTATATATAATTTTGTTTTATTTACTTGCTTTTTATTTTGGTTAAGAGAAGAAAGAATATGCAATTCTCCCATCTTTTGCAATTTCTTTCTCAATTACCTTTACTGATAGTCTTTTTCTATACAGTAGATTCAAATTACTGCCTGATTCCTCTTTGCTTTCCAAAAGCATATTCATTAGTAGTTCTTAGGTAAAGAGTCGGCTAGCAACAGTTGTTTCAGATTTTGTTTATTTTGGAAGGAAATTGTTTCTCCAGCCTTCAAAGGTGATTTTGCTGGATAAAGACTCTTATACAAAAGTTATTAAACCACTCAGTAGTTTGAATATGTGCTATTGCCAAGATTTTATTTTTGTTGTATGATTTCAATGTTCTTTGTTATTTTAATGCTTTTAATTCACATTTCTTCATATAATATATTCTGATCATGGATAGTCTTTCCATGACTCATTCTAGTTCTTTCCTACCTCACACCCACCCACCCAACTTCATGGCATTTCTTTCTTTCTTTCTCTTCATAAAGCAAAAAACCAAAACCAAAAAAAAACAAAACAAAAAAACAAAAAACAAAGACCAGTTCAGAGTAAAAAAAAATCAAAGAAAAAACACAAGAAACGCATATGCAAAAACAAAATCCATACAAACACAAAACTGGAAAGTATAATACACAAGCAAAAGACATATAAGAAAAAATGCCTAAACAAAGCAATGTGAGACACAAAGTCAACAATATCATTGGGTTGGTTTAATGTTAGCCATCTACTGCTAGTCACGGAGCCTCGTTTAAGTGTGGTTTCTAGATTCAGTGAGAATCCAATGGAGAAATGTAATTTTTTCTTTGTAAGCATTTGTCAGTCAGAAATTAGTTCTTGGCAAGGGATGGGAACACATGTTCATCTTCCCCTCTGTGTGCTGCAACCCCATCTGGCTTGCACCTGTGAGGGCACAATCCTTACTGTTGTAGTCTCTATGTGAGTTCAGGTATGCATCACTCCAACTTCATCTGGAAGACACTCATCAGGGTGTGAATAACTGTTGGATACATTAATGGATGTAATATTAGCAAATATTTGGTGAATTTACCTGACATCACACACACACACACACACACACACACACACACACACACACACACACGCACGCACGCACGCATGCACGCACGCAAGCACGCACACACACACAGGCGTTAGTAGTAATTTAATGATTTCTTAATTATATCTTACTTACATTTAGAAATACTTCTCGCAGAAGAGCCCAGCTTCATTCAATTATCCTGAGCATGTTTTATGTACACGAGTGTTAAGGTAATAAGAAAGAAAATGCAATTATTTTAACATTTTGGGAATCTTGGCATTTAGTATTATCACCTTTGATAATATTTACCCAATTTTCAGTGTTTCATGTGACACTTGTTTTTTTCATTTCAAGAAGAAAATTTTGATATTCATTGGTACAATAGCATTTGTACAATATAAACTATATAGTAATTATGATTTACCAAGAATGTGTTTACAGGCCTGTGCTCTGTTTGGGGACTGCTGATGCAATCCATGTTGTAAATGCTACAATTAAACACATGTAGAGTTTAAGAAATCCTCACAGATTTTCATGATTTTCTGGGAAACTTTAGAGTTTATAGGAAAGCCAGATGAACAGATGGCAACAAATTATAAATTTAGCAACACATTTTAAAATGGGAGAGTAATTTAAACTTCAAATACATTTGTAGAGACTGATATTTTAATGAGATACAGATATAGCTACTTACATATGTAATCTGTGTAATTTCCTCAGAAATATATCAACGAGATAAGACTTTGGTAAGAACATGTCTGTATCCCTAATGAGATCATCCACAAAACATAAGATATATTTTGTCATGTGGATCTATAACCCTGATATATTTATTGACTAGTGACACGAGTAGAGATACTACTATTGAGAATAGTATACTTGTTTTCAAATGTAGTATACTGTGCAAAATAGTATGTCAGACTTTCCTCCAAGTATTTTAACAAAATATTGGTCAAGTTTAAAGGAAACTGAGAAATAAAACAAGAGCATGCAAGAGGATATTATAGAATTGCTGTAAATTGCAATTGCTTTAAGTTCTGGGACAAAAAACTTGAATTTCTTTTTGTTTATTTTATTTTATTGTTAACACTTTTTTATTATATATTTAAATTAGAAACAAGCTTGCTTCCCATGTCAGTCGCAGCTCCCTTTCCCTCCCCTCTATGCCTGCTCCCCCCAGCCTCCCCAGCCCCCCACCCGATCTCCATTCTATTCCTCAGGGAAGGTAAGGCCCTCTATGGGGATCTCTAGAGTCTGTCATTTCGTTCCAGGTAGGGTCCAGGCCCTCCCCAAAGTGTCCAGATTGAGAGAGCATCCATCATTGTGGGATGGGCACCCAAAGTCCAATTGTCTGCCATGGATAAATACTGATCTACTACACAAAGCCCCATAGTTTGCCTAGTTCTCCTCACTGACACCCACATTCAGGGGGTCTGGATCAGTCCCATGTTGGACTCTCAGCCATTAGTCTGGGGTTTCACCAGCCCAGTATTGACCACTTTGCTAATCACTCCTCCCTCTCTGTCACTGGGTTCCAGGAGTTCAGTTCAGTGTTTAGCTGTGGGTGCCTGCCTCTGCTTCCATCTGTCACTGGATGGAGGTTCTAGGATGGTATGTAAGATAGTCATCAAAATCATTATTAGAGAGGGGCTTTTGAGGCAGTCTCTCCACTATTTCTTGGTTTGCCAGTTGGTGTCATCCTTGTAGATCTCTGGAGCTCTCACTAGTGCCAGATCTCCCCTCAAACCAAGAATGACTCCCTCTATTATGGTATCTCTCATCCTGCTCTCCTCTATTCTTCCCCCAACTCAAACTTCCTGCTCCCCCATGTCCTCCTCTCCCCTCCTTTTCTCCCCCGTCTTTTTCCTGGCTCCCGTCCCATCCTCCATGCTCCCAATCTGCTCAGGAGATCTTGCCTCATTCCACCTTCTCTGGAGTTACCATGTATATCTCTCTTGGGATTGATTGGAGTTCAATTTGAAAGGCACAGTAAGAAATCTTAGAAACTATTGTGGTATAATTTCATGGTAGTTTTTTTGTTAACTGTTGGATTTCAGAGTTGCAGGTTATCTTCAGACTCACAATGCAAGGCCAGTAAGAATTCCGTGTTGATTGGTATCAATTAGGGTTTGAGTAATTATTGCATTTTATTCCACATAAAACAATGGGCTTTTTATTTCGTTTTAATTTTTGAGGCAGGGTTTCTCTGTGTAGCTTTGTAAACCAGGCTGACCTCAAACTCACAGAGATCCGTTTGCCTCTACCACCTGAGTACTGCGATTAAATGCATGCACCACCACGACTGGGCAACATGGTCTCTATTTTGATATGAACATTATTTTATTACTTTTTAAAAATATCTTTTTTAACATAATATATCCATCTTGATTGTGATTTCTTGCCCCTCTACTCCTCTCAGTTCCCACCTATACAACAGCATCAGCAGCCTGGTCAGAATCCACCTTCTTTCTGTCTCTCATTAGAAAACAAACAGGCTTTCAGAGGATAAAAATAAAATAAAATATCATAAGATAAATAAAAAAATCAATACAAGAAATAGGATAAAAAAACCCAATACAGAAGGAAAAGTACTCAAGAAATGGCACAAGAAACAGATATAGAGGCAGAGTCCCACTCATTCACAAACTCAGGAATCCATAAAAACATTAACCAGAAGCCATAATATACACACAAAGTACAAATAGTGTATAAAGAGAGATAGAGATAGAGAGAAAGAAATGAAATAAAAATGAAAACTAAGATAAAATTAAAAATAAAAAGCCCTGACATAATAGTATGTTGGGGAAGTCCTATGTATATGTCAATAAAGCACTGCTGGCCAATAGGAATCTTGATAGGTGGGATTAGGAGTCCAGGAGGACTCTGGGAAGAAGAAACAGAGAGTCGAGATGTAACGCCATGGGGTAGGAAGCCCGGAAACTTCTCCGGTAAGAGACATACTTAGATTAACAATTATGGGATAAATACTTAAGCCAGGGCTAGCCAGTAAGAAACAAGCAAGGCCAACAGCTTCATAATTAATATAGCCTCCTGTGTGTTTATTTGGGACTGATGCGGCTCTAGAACCAGGCTGGCTGGAAGGCTTCTCTCAAGGAAAAAGCTTATCTTTATAATAGTATATGATATGATACCTCCAAAGATATGGCTGAGTTAATTTTCTGTTGACACGCAGCATACCTTTAAGAGTGGACTTGTCCAGCCTTAGCATGAGAGGAGACATTTAGTCTTATGGCAGCTTGATAAGCCATTTCTCTTGAAACCACGGAAGGCCTGCCCTCTTCTGAATAGAAATGGAACAGGAATGGAGGGTGGGAGGTGAAAGGGCAGGTGAGGCCAGGGGCCGGGAGGAGAGGAGGGAGGGAAACTGAGTTTGGAACGTAAAATCAATACATAAAGAGTAGTTTGTTTCCCTAGTGATACTCTGTTAGAGAAAACGGAATTTTTGTTTATAAGCATTTATCAATTGGTGATAGCTTTGGGGTTTGGGATTGGGGCCTGTGTCTCCATCTCCTTTCAGCTCTATGATCGCATCTGCTGTAGACTTGTGCTATCTCGGTGCATGCTGCCTCAGTCACTGTGATTCATATGTGCTTCAATCCTATTGATTTAGATGGGCCTTATTTTTATAGATGTCCTCCATCCCGTCTGGTTCTTACACGCTTTCTGCCCCCTGTGGTCTGAGAGGAGGTATGTGATAGAGACATCCCATTTAGGGCTGAGTATTCCAGTCTCTCACTCTCTGAATCATGCCTGAATATAAGTCTCTGCATTTTTTCCATTGTGCAAGAGGAAGATCTTTTAATAATGGCTGAGCCTTGCTCTATGATTATACCTGAATGTCATTCGGTATAGCTAGAACATTTTGTCGTGCTTGCCAGTCTCACAGTTGCCTATAAAATAATCTATCTTAGGCTTAGTATCAATTAGAAATATTTGGTCAGTGGCTCAAAATTTTTATTAGCTAGCTCTTACAACTTAAATCAAGCCATTTGTATTAAAGTGCATATTGCTATAGCTTCTCCAGTCTGTAGGCATTCAGTTCCTTGGACAGCTGGATGGTATATCCCTGACTCTGCCTACCTTTTCCCTATATTTTTGCTTGGATTTCTCCCATGGCTCTATTCTGCTGAGTTATTGGCTAATTCAGCATTTTCATTAACCAATGGTAATAAAATATATTCAGAGCATACAAAAGGGCTCATTTTGGGCTACAGTATTGCTTGCTTTTATTCTAGGTCCCTGGGCCATCTAGTCTCAGGTGCTTGTTCACCTAAGCAGTATTGCATATGGGTTCCATCTTGTTGGTGACTCCCACATTCTTTGTGTCACCACTGCCCTACATTAACTTTGAGGCAGGACACCTCTGTAGATTAAATGACTTGTGGTTGGGTTTGTGCTTACATTTCTTCTTTTTTATATGTAGAGTATCTTCCTGTGTATTTAAATATAAGTGTATACATACATGCAAAGATTTATTTGTGTATGTATACATGTGTCTATATTCCAATCAAGTTCCAAGGAGTTTTGCCATAAAACATTTTGTATTGACCAAATACAGTTCACCATAAATTTCAGAGCATTTTGACTACCTTAAATAGTTATACTCTTGTTATTTTATTTCCCCTAGCAACAATAGGTGTCACAATTGTATCAGTTTCCTAGAACTATTGTGATGAACTACAGCAATTTGTTGGATCACAAATTAGAACTATATCTTTGTTTTTACGTGAGAAATTTAGGTACAGCCAAGAATGGTTTCTTCTAAAGTCATTTAAAGACTGTGTGTTCAAAGATGCTTTATTTTATTTGACCTAAGAATTTACCCCTCCAGATTTCCCTCTGCACATATCTGCCTCTGCTTAAATATCTAGGATAATACCGGGGGTTTATAACCACTCCACTGAATGGGAAATTAGGGCAAATTTCATATTCAAATTAGATACTACTACATTATAATTATTTTCTCCCATCCATGATTTCTATTTCTTAAAATGACAGCAAAGACTGGCTTGGAGTTTGCTTTGGATCCTGATAAGTCTTGAATTTTTGACCCTACTGCCTCAGCCTTTGAAATGCCGAGTGTACGCATATGTACAAACATGCCCAGCTCTGCCACAACTGCTTTTATTATTGAAACAATGCTTCCAATTTTTATCACGTGCCAGACCTTTTTAGACGTTATAGTTTTGTTAATGAATAAACTATCACAAGATTTTTAATATTATATAAACATTTCTTGAGCATGCATTTACAGCACACAAAAATGGGTTTCATTTTTATATTTTTGTACATCCAAAGAGCAAAACTTTGTGAGATAAAATATGAATCTTATTTTCTAAACCTGCGAGTCATCAGTTCTAAACACTTTCATTTGCACAGTATAAATCTATTTATGGCTGTGTTAGTAGTTCACTGTGTAGTGTGTGTGTTGTATTTTTCATTCATTTGGTGATGGCTACCTATGGTGATTTCATATGTTGTCTATTATAAATTGTTCTGTAATAAAAAAGTGTGCAAATATTTCTGTGGCAGGCTAAGTATACCTAGATTATACGGTGGTTATGTTTTCAGTTTTTTTTTAAGAAACTCCTTTTTATTTCTCCAATGGCTACACTGGTTTACAATCTCAACAACCATGAATAATGGGTTCTTTTTATGTATATCCTATAATCACAAGCATTTTTGTCATTCTATCTCTTAATTACACATATTCTGACTGGTTGAGATGAAATCTCATTAGTTTGCATTTTCTTTGTTAATAAATTTGTGGAATATTTTTATTGCATGTAGTGATGAATTGTAGTATTTAAGAGTACTACATTTATTTATCTGCCTGTTTTTTGTTTATTGTGTGTTATGTGGACAGGGGACAACTATATGGAGGTTTTCTGTGGGTTCAAGGGATCTGCCTCAGGTCATCAGGCTTATCAACAAGCACATTTTAGTGCTATGCCATCTCTCTAGGCCTACACTTCTTTAGAAAATTTGTTGTTCAACACATTCATTCATTTACTGAATGAACAGTTTATTCTTTTAGTTTTTTTTTATTTCTGAGTCCTTCATGTACCGTACATATTACTTTCCTGTTGCATATAGACTTACCTAGCATTTGCTATTGTTCGAAGTTTTTAGTTGCTGTTTTTTTCTTGTTCAGGAGATTTCAATTTGTTGTAATCCTATTTGTCAGTACTTGATATTATTTCCTGTGATATTATATTCCAATTAACAAAGTCATTGCCTTTGTAAATATTTTTAAATACTTTTCCTTTGTTTTTCTCTAGAAATTTCAGAATTATAATTTCTTTAATCATTTCAGATGACTGTGAGAGACAAGGGTCTAATCTCATGATTATACATATATAGAGATATCACATTTTCATAACATCTTTTGTTAAAGGGGCTACTCTCCCACCTGCCTGGTCTCAATTTTGTACTTTTGTTGAGACACAGGGCTTGACTGTATCTGTGTTTTATTCCTCAATATATGTTTTTATTTAAATTAGAAACATCAATGCTTCACATGTCAATCCCAGCTCCCTCTTCCACACCTCCTGCTTTGTCCCTCCACCAGCCCCCCAGCCCCCCACCCAATCCCCACATCATTCCCCAGGGAGGGTGAGGCCCTCCTCGGGGGGATCTCCAGAGTTTGTCATTTCATCCAGGGGAGGACCTAGGCCCTTCCCCATGTGTCCAGGCTGAGAGAGCATCCCTTTATTTGAAATGGACTCCCAAAGTTCGTTCATACACCATGGTAAACATTGATCTACTACCCAAGGCCCCAGTGATTTCTGTGGCCTACTCACTGGCACTATATTCATGATTCTGGATCAGTCCCCAGTTGGCCTCTCAGCCATCAGTCTGGGATTCAAGAGTTCCCCCTTATCTGGTCAGCTGTCTTTGTCTGTTTCACCATCATGGTCTTGACCCCTTTGCTCATCACTCCTCCATCTCTGTATCTGTATTTTATTTGTGGATCATTTCTTCTGTTCAATACCAAGTTGTTTTAATTATTGTTGTTCTAGAGTATGATTTGCATTTATGTTTGGTTACCCTCAACTTTTCCATTTCTTCTTGATAATTCTAGGGTATTCAAAGTCTTTAGTGTTTCCTTGTAAATTCAGATGAATGTAGCTAGAAAGACAAATGACCCAGAGACTGATATTGGGGTTCAAACTTCAAGCTGATGGTCAGAAAAGCAAAGTAGTAGTTCACTATCTCTTACAACTACCTTATGCTGAATGGAGTCATCCCGCTGCCTTCCTCAGCATGGCTGGAGAATCCTGAGGCTGAATGTTTTCCTATTTTCAATACAATGTGGCTGGAGAATGAATGCCTGATACTGAGACCTTGCTCCTGTCTTATGTTCTTTCCTAACATTGGGATTAAAAGCATGTGATGCTAGGTGCTGAGATCATCTTTGTGTGAGCTGTTTATCTATTAAACTGGATCAATATTATATAGATCTTTTACCCACAGAGATCCATCTATCTTTTAATTCTGAGTCCTAGGATTAAAGGTGTGTACTACCACCTCCTAGCTTCTGGCTGCTGAGATTAAAAGTGTGTGCCTGGCTTCTATGGCTTGTGGCTGATTTTGCTTTCTGAATCATCGGGCAAGCTTTAATAAATAATAAATAAGGTATCAGCACAGGTGAATTTTAATTATATTAAGAGGATCATTGGTGACTTCATAGAATATTTAAGGCAGAAATAACATAAAGCAAACATAAAAAGGTAACACATAACAAATATACTAAAGAGAAAAGGAGTAAGAATATGAATGTGAAAAGTTACAATATTAAAATGTGAAATAAGGGAAAGCACAAGAAGAATGGAAAGTGAAACTTTGTTTAACAAAATGAAAGAGAGAATAATTTGGGACAAATATAACTAAAATAGCTTTCATTTTCCCTGATACTTATTTCACACTAGAACAGAACCAAATTTGTTTTGGTTATGACATTATCAAGATAATTTCTCTTTTTAAGTACCATGCTTTTATATAGACAAACGCAGATCATCACAATATGTAGCTCCTAGGTCAGCTATATTTAGAATATTACTGTTCTGAATCCATATCCAAAACAATTTTCGATACCACATCTCTTTAAATTGCCCCTTATATTTCTTTTCCCTTATGCCATATTCACTGGACCCACGGTGGGATCACGGCTTCATACCTTTTCCAACCCTCCGTTCTAATGTCAAGAGTCATTATCTATCCTCCCCAAAACTCAACTTCAGTGCCTCCTCTCAGTCACACATATCACTAAAAAGCTTTCTCTTGCTTTTTTATGTACATGCTACCGAGAAGCAAGGACTTATTGCTTATTTCTAATCTTCCAACGTTGTTGTTCCAAATATCTTCTGTTTACAAAAACATAGTCATACTGAATGAAGGCCCTTGTAACTGATTCATTTTCTTATTTGATATTATCCTCATAAATATTATTTCCAAAATATCCATAGTCATTGATACTGGGTATCATTATATATAAGATCTTAAAGAGATACACTAATCTATACATAGTAGGTATTGGTACAAAAATAGACAGGCAGCCCAAAGGAATTGAATTGAACACCCTGAGATTAATCCACAAACCTATAAACACCTGATTTTTGGCAAAGAAGCTAAAATTATACAACAGAAAAATATAGCATCTTCAACAAATGGCGCTGGCATAACTGGATATTGGCATATAAAGACTGCAGATAGATCCATGTCTACCAGCATGAATAAAACTTAAGTCCAAATGGATCAAAGACCTCAACATAAATACATCCACACTGAACCTGTTAGAAGAGAAAGTGGGAGATACCCTTGAACGAATTGGTACAGGAGACTGCTTCCTGAACATAACACCAATAGCACAAACACTGAGATCGATAATTAACAAATGGAGCCTCCTGAAACTGAGAAGATTCTGTGAGGCAAAGGGCACTGTCAGCAAGACAAAAAGTCAAGCCACATATTGGGAAAAGATATTCACTAACCCCCTATCTGACAGAGTGCTGATCTTCAAAATTTACAAACAACTCAAAAAGCAAGTCTCCAAAAAGCCAAAGGATCCGATTAAGAAGTGGGGGACAGAACAAAATAGAGAATTCTGAATAGAGGAGTCTGAAATGCCTGAGAGACACTTAAGGAAGTGCTCAACATCCTTAGCCATTAGGGGAATTCAAATCAAAACAATTCTGAGATACCATCTTACTAATGTTAGAATAGCTAATATCAAAAACACCGAAGACAATTTATGCTGCAGAGGATGTGGAGAAAGGCAAACACTAGTCCATTGCAGGTGAGAGTACAAACTTTACAGTGATTTTGGAAATCAATATGGAGATTCCTCAGGAAAATGGGACTCAGTCTACCACAAGACCCAGAAATTCCACTCTTAGTCATATCCCCAATAGATGCCCATTCACACAAGGATGTCTGTTCCACTATGTTCATAGCAGCATTATTTGTAATAGCTAGATCCTGGAAGCAACCTAGATGCCCACAACTGAAGAGTGGATAGAGAAAATCTGACACAGTTACACAACAGAGTACTACTCCGTGGAAAAAAATCAATGGAATCTTGAAATGGATGGCACTACAAGAAATCATCATGAGTAAGGTAACCCAGTCACAAAAAGACAAACATGGCATGTACTCACTCATGTATGGATTTTAGACATGGATCAGGGTAGTGTCAGCCTGCATTCACAGTGCCAGTGAATCTGGGAAACCGGGAGATTGTCAGGAGATATCCATGGTAGCCCAGAGAAGTGTAATGAGCCAAGATCTCCTGAGGAGATTGGGAACTTTGGGAGAGGTGAGAGGGAACCAAGAAAAAGAGATGGGGGAAAAAGAAGGGAGAAAAAAAGCATGGGGAGCAGGAAGGTTGAGTCGAGGTAAGAATAGAGGAGAGCAGGATGAGAGATACCATAATAGATGGAGTCATTATAGGTTTGAGGAGAGAGCTGACACTAGTGAGATTTCCAGAGATATACAAGGATAACACCAATGGGCAAACTAAGCAATAGTGGAAAGACTACATTAATAGCCCCTCCCTGATGATAAGGGTGATGACTACATTATATGCCATCCTAGAACCTTCATCCAGTGACTGATGGAAGGAAAGACAGATATCCACAGGAAAACACCAAACTGAACTCCTGGAATCCAGTGACAGAGATGGAGGAGTGGTGTGCAAAGGGGTCAAGAACAGGCAGGTGAAACCCATAAAGACAGCTGACTGGACAAGGGGGAGCTCTTTAACCTCAGACTGATGGCTGAGATGCCAGAAGGGGACTGATCCAGACTCCATGATTGTAGTGTCAGTGAGGAGGCCTCCGAAAATCTCTGGTTCCTTGGGTAGTAGATCAGTGTTTATTGTGGCGTATGAATGAACTTTGGGAGCTCATTCTACATGCAGGAATGCTCTCTCAGCCTGGACACCTGGGGAAGGGCATAGGTCCTGCCCTGGATGAAATGACAGACTCTGGGGATCCCCCCAAGAAGGGCCTCACCTTCCCTGGGGAATGAAATGGGGATTTGGTGGGGGCTTGGGGGAGGCTGGTAGAGGGACAAGGCAGGAGAGATGGAAGATTGAGCTGGGAATGACATGTGAAGCATGCATATTTCTAATTTAAATAAAATCAATAAAAAGTCAATATGTGTTTGGGCTTTGGGATCATAGTGAACTACTTCTGAATCCAAAACTCAGAAAGCAGCAGTACCAGTCTGCAACTTTGCTCTGCAAACAGAATTAATACCTACCTTTGGCTTGTTTCATATTTCCCAAACATTATGTTACAGATAAAGACACATTATAAGTAAAAAATATATCAATTATATAGCATGTTAACATGTATGCTTTGTATTTCTCTGAAAATTGGAAAATCTTACTGAAGATTATTAAATTATAATTTAATACAATTCAAATTAAATTTTATTACTTTTATAAGAATAGTAATGTGGGTGTCAGTGAGCAGGCCTAAGTAATCTATTGAGCCTTGGGTAGTAGATCAGTATTTATCCTGGGTATACAAATGGACCTTGGACTCCCATCCAACAATGAGAGAAGCAATCTCACCCTGAACTCTTGGGGGAGGGGATATTGGGGGGTTGGTGGGAGGGCACACGAGGAGGGGAGGGAAATGGAGAGGGACCTGGAATTGACATGTGAAACAACCTTGTTTCTTATTTAAATTTAAATTTAAAAATAAAAAATATATTAAAAAGCACAAACAACAACAACAACAAAAGAATAATAATTGTGCAGAGATAAAATTCCATTGAATTGACTAGTTAACTAACCTAAACAAAAAATAGAAATTTACCATTTTCTATAAAAAAGAATCTAATTGGGAATCTACTTGTGAGTATTCTATACATCAAATGGTACTCAGTGTATTTCACAAAGACATTTAGGTAATTAAGTTCCAGTGCTAAATATTCTTATTAATGGATATGGTTGTTGAAGTTTTAATCTTAATCACCTCTCTTTTCAGCACTCATTGTGTACAGAATATATCTTAGGGAATATGATATAACATTTGATGGGTTCAGAGGCAAACTTTTTCAGTTGGGGTAATATTAGTTACTATTTGCTTAAACATGATTACTTGAATAATATACATCCAAAGGGGATGGTTCTATCCAATTAGGTAAGAGTTTTATATTTATTTTGCATTTCTGAAATCGAGGTTTGTGGGCTTTTCTTTCTTCTTTCTTTCCATTATTTCTCTATTTCACCATACCACCTGACACCTTATCCTAGACACTTTACATGTTTATATCTGTAATTTCCACAAAAGGTGAAGGGATTAAATTTAAAGGGAATTATTTTCCCTCTGCAAACTCAATGTTTAAATGTAATATCCTGATAAAATGAAAAACAGATCTTGTTACCTACTCCCAGCATTTTTCATTCCACTCAGGAGGATAATCTCCTTAGAAGTGAATGGTCTTGCCAAATCTGGAATACTTTACAATATTTCATTAAGAAGTAATTAAAAATGAGCTTTGGCAGATAACTAAATATTCAAAACATTGCAGGTAATACTTAAGATAGCAACATTTGGCACCATAGACCTTAGTTTTGTTGTTGTTTTCTTTTACATATTTACACTGAAATATTTTGATTCCTTTATCTCTCTCAAAATGTGGTAAATCGTATGGGGAAGATGCTTTATAATCATTTTTTTCTCATCATGTAGCAATAATCTAATGGGATATATGTTGTTAATAAGTGTTCTTGAATAAAAAATTAAAACACAGGAGCTTTCAATCCTTATGCAGACAATATATTGGTAATATTGATGACAAATTAGTATATTTGAACTTTCTCCTGTGTGTTACTGTGAACATATTCATAGAGACTAAGTTTGTTCAATTTCAAGTGTTTGGCATCAGTCAACATTAACCTTTTACCTATCAAAAGGTTGTCCCACAGGCACTCTCAAATAAATACACTTAGGTTTATACTAATAATAAATACTTGGCTGATAGCTCAGGCTTATTACCATCTAGCTCTTACATTTTAAGCTAATCTGTATTCCTTATTTATACTCTGCCATGTGGTAGTATATTTACTAACATGTATATTCCTCTCCTGTTCCCTCTGCATATGACTGGCAACCCCATACTTCTCCCTTCTTCCTCCAAGTATTCTCTTAGTCTGTCTCTTCTGCCTAACCTTCTTCTGTTCACCTATTGGCCAATAATCTTCTTCACTAAAAAAATCACAGTGATACGTATTCACACAGGGTAAAAGAATATTCCACAGAAATCTAAAACTTTTGTGGTGATATTTTGTTCATGATCTAACAAATAAAGCTTGCATGAAGATGAGCATGCAAAGCTAGCCACACTAGTCATTCATAAAGGCCAGGCTGTGGTGTCACATATCTTTAACTACAACAGCCACAACTAGTTAGCCATAGAAGCTGGGCTCTGGTGGTGCATGTGTTTAATTCCAGCATTAGAGAAGAATATTAGCTGGGTGGATACAGGAGTGCACTGTATTCAGTCTGCAGTCATGCTGAGGACAGGATTGCCCCTTTTGTTCTGAGCCTTGGGAAAGGTAAGAACTCTCTAGTGGCTGCTTTGATTCTCTGATCTTTTCAGTTTTTTCCCCTAATATCTGTCTCTGGGTTTTTTTATTCATGCTGTACAGCTTTTTCAATGTGAAACATACAACTAAATCATGGGCATTTCCCAAAGTCTAGAGAAATAATTTTGGGATGTATTTTTAAAAAGTTTGTAATTTTATAATTGAAGAAATTGAAGAGCAGAGGGAAGAGTATATAACAATGCTGGCATGTTAAAAGCAAGGTCAGTGTTAAAGTCCAATAATAATTCTGTAATATCATGTTGCAGCCTTTAATGTTTGCTAAACATAAGCCATGCTACGTCAGACATTTGAAATTTTTTCCTTGCAGAGTATACCTGAAGAATGTAAGTAACTCTGCTGTGATCTGGGGTCTTTCCAATGTTTCTACAACATTTTTTTTCATTTCTTTCTTTTTTGTTTGTTTTTTGCTTGTTTCTGAGACAGACTTCAGTCTTTTATGTATCTCTGGCTGCCCTGACTTGCTACTTAAATCAAGTTAGCATCAAACTCACAGAGAATCAACTGCCTCTACCTCCTAAGTGCTGCAATGAAGACTTGTAACATCATGCACTGTCTTTATCTCATTTTTCACTGAATTGATAACTAAATCCTTTTCAACTATTATCAAGGATATTTCCCATGTAGAAAACATGTTATTGTGTTATCTGTCATCTCAGAGGATGTCATTGAACAATTAATTGTCTTTTTATTAAATTTAAATGTTGCAGTAGTCAACTCCACTATTGTAACAGCTCATTGCCATTCCAAAGAAACCAAAATCTTATGAAAGAGACTGTTAAAATTGGCTAATTTTCGTAACCAAGAAAATGAATTGCAAGTTTCACAATTTTTAAAAATGGAAAATATAAACTAGAAATATAACATACAAGTTTTGAACATAGAAAGTATAAATAACAACTGTATTTGACAAGCACTAAATGTTAGCACAGATAAAATTAGCAGTATCACTAGAATCTACTAAAGAGTTCTCATATACCATGTAAATATTTATGTACTTTGCTTATATCATCAAAGCTAACATTTTACAATAATCTTATACCTTGAATAGTTTTGTTCCACTTATAGGTTTATTATGTTTATGTTTATATACTTATGTCTATGTGTATGCTCATGTGTATGTGTGTACTTGTGGATGGCAGAAGAGGGTATTGGATCTCCTAGAGATATACCTACACATAATTGTGAGCTGCTGATTGTGTATGCTGAGAACTGAACCCTGGTCAACTGGAAGAGCAACAAGGAACCACTGACCTCGCTTCAGCACCTTAATTGCATTTTTAAACTGAGGAAACTAAGATATTCAATTCACTTTATTTGGTAAATTTTCAAGTAAATTATAGAATTTTTATTTCATCCAGCCTATTGATGTTTGAACATAATATGATTACATCGTGATAGACGTCAAGGAAACAATTTGAGAAACAGTATTGATCTCCAAAACTAATTAATTTGGGGAATAAAATGTGCATCTTTACTTTTAATTTCAAAATGTAATTCAGTTTTTAAATGGAAAGAATGTTAGTAATTTGACAAGATTAAGAAAAGGTAGAATTGGCAGAGCCATGGTACAGAGCTGAAATTAAGGGAGGGGCAGCAACATCAGAAAGGATGGTACATAATACAACACAGAAAGTAGAAATCTTTGAGAACAGTAAGTGATTAATAGATTGTATGTGTGGGGGAACAAATTTGAAAGAATAATTGACAATGACTCAGTTAAATGCTCAAAATAATAAAGACAAACTGAAGAAGGGAATGTCTTGTAAAGAACACAGGAATAGAGGATAGTTATTAATATTTACATTTTGTTGACTCATGTATTAACAATTTGTGCTACAAACAGTACTGCCATGTTCTGAATAGTGAAAGACAAAGTAAACAACTTGGCTGTTTTTAAATTGATTTTTATTAGTTCTACATAATATTCTAGGGCATATTTCCTCTGAGTCAACTAGCTGAATCATGAGTTCATAGTTACATGTTCTTCATACTGTGTGTCAGGAAGCTTTCTGATAAAACATCTTTTAACACCAAACCACCACCTCACCAAAATTTTAGGCTTTTCAATGTTTAAGATACTTTCATTTTTCAATTAAGATATATTTCAAATTATGTATTGTGTAGATTGACTTTCTTTTCTGCAGCCAGGCCCAAATAACAACAAGGAGAGTTCTTATTAATTTATTAAAGCTTGGCCTTTAGATTAGGCTTGTCCCAACTAATTTTTATGACTTAAATTAACCCATTAATATTAATCTATATACTGTCATGTGGTGGTATTACTCTTCCGTATTGACCTCCTGTTTCCTCTCTGACTAGCTGGCTGCTTTGCTCTTCTTCGTAGGAACCCCTCTATCCGGAGAAGTCCCACCTAACCTCTTTATAACTCTTGGATGTTCAGCTTTTGATTACACCAATCACAGCAATACATTTTAGTGCAGTATACAAATATCAATGATATTTGTTTATAGGATAAATACTGTCAAGGTCAAATATAAACAGAGGGCTGCAGGTTGCAAAAAGTCACTAAAGATCATAAGCCCCCAAAGACAAAATAAACTATTTAGACAACAAAGGAAGAAGCATCTATGCCCAGAGAAATAAATTTATTGCAAATAAAAAAATCACAGAATAATCTCAAATAAATATATAACATGCATCATATTACACACACACACACACACACACACACACACACACACACACACACACATACCACAGGACTACTTGAAAATTCCATAAAAACTGACAACTTGAGTTCAATTACAGAAATCCAGATGTTAAAAGGAGAGAATGGAATCCTACATGTAGTCTTTTGTTGTTCACATGGATTCCCCCACTCCCCAAACAAACAAATAAATATGAAGATGAGGACCAGAATTGCGGTAATGATATAATATCAATATGATCACTTTCATAGTATGATAAACGTATGGTAAAATAACTGATACTTAAAGGTCTTCCCATTGTGTAGATATGCCTGCATGAGGTCTATTGCTCCACAAAAAAATGCTAACCAAGAAGGTTCAGTTCTATTTTTATATAATTTTCCTAAGGGAGATGAACTCAAATGTCTATATGACCTCATGTTTCAGTAAGAAATTTCATTTAAGGAATTTCATTTCCAAAGTAAATTGGAATAAAATTAAACAAATGAGAACGTTCACTTTTAATTAAAACAAATATACACTTGTAGCTAAAAAGAATTTGGATCTCTCATGAAAGTAAAAAAGCCATTATGGTTAGTCTGTTAATGTGTCAGGCTCAATATGATAAAATACAGTATAATTAATTTCAGTGCAAAAGACAAAGCATACACTGTATTATCATCCTAAACTCAATATTTATTTAATACATTATATTGTAGTAGGATAGCCACCGAAGAAGATTACTCAGACATGGGTTTAATTCATTAGAAAATTTTTATTAGCCAGCCCATGACTCTACTGGGTATTTGGAATGTCATTGTAATCAGAGAGAGTTTTCAAGTACAAAGCTAAATCCTGGGGTGACACACATCAGGTAGCAAGTACATACCTTCTCCCCAAGGAGTATATATCTACTGAAAGATGTAGATAAAGTATTAAAATTCCTCAGATTGTGGCTTGGACTTCCAAGACGGCAATAAGGCATGTGTGCCTGACACTTTTCTCATTAGAGGGAGGAAAGGAATTGGAATTGTAGACACTTTATTAATATTGACTTGAATGTTTCTCTCTTTCTTCCTAAATAAGCCAGTGAAGCCTTAATGAATTTGCTTCATTTTTAAATGGAAAGACAGTACAAGATATCAAGAAACATTATACCATCAAAATAAAACTACATATACAGACATCAATGAAGTGTCTGAGAAATAGCCCAAAATGATTGTCTTAAATAAAGTTAGACTGCTGACAGTAGACAAAGTACAAAACAAAGGGAATTCAATAAAATAATTCAATGTGATAGCTTACAATTTCTGTGCCTATGACTTACATTTCTGTACATTTTCCATGCTAGAGAAAATGTATGATTTGATTTGTTTCCAGATCACTCTCCTGATTGTCCCCCGTGGTATAGCCATAGTTTATTTCTTCCTCTTCCTCAAAACCTATTGCGATGGGATAGTTTAGAATGTTATCATGAGTATCCTGGAATTGGATAAAACACAAGTTCAGGAAACCTGTGATAGACCTCCTTAATCAGGATATCTGGATAGCACTTTCTGATAGCATCCAGAAACTTTGCTTTTTGAAAACTTGCTTTCATTAAGCTGGAGAGTTCACTAGTATCAGAAGCTTCTTCAGGCTCCAAGCAAAGCCAAAAGGCCAGGCACTCTCCAGGAATTCTCTAGGCTTCCAGCACCAGATTATGTCTACTGAGACATCAAACCATATGGATTGAAAAAACTACCAGATTCTTGGCCTTTCCAGTGGGAGAAAGCTGTTTCTGTATATTTGGGAAAGGGAGAGATTGGGGTAATCCACTTGTAATGAAAAACATGGTCAAATGTCAGAAATGGGGAAGCAAGCATAAAAATAATTCTTGCCCCCAGCCATCAGAAGGAGCCAATCTGCCAAGACACTGAACATGTATATTTTGCCTCTGAAATTGTGGAATAAACTATTTCTATTTGTTAAATTACCCAGTGACTAGTTTGTTGTTGCGGTTTCCTATTGTGAGGATTCACATAACGTGTAGAGCACATTAAAAGAAGCTGAACAGGTTCTATAACTCCTAGTCCATATAAGAAAGACTCTAGAGACTCAAATAAATTATCCTGGAAAACATAAATCACTTTTCTGGAGATTTGTAGTAATAGGGAAAGAGAATGTATAATTCGTAACTCATATTAGGGACGGGGTTATAAAAAAGCATTCATAGAAATTGGCAGTGTCCTCTGCCAATTTGAGGTATAATGGAATAATGGACAATGGAAAACAAAGGCATTTAGTCATTTTGACTTCTTAGGTCAGTGGCTCTTAAAATATAATCCATTGACCAGAACAGTATTACCACCCGAGAACATGTTAAATGCTAATTATCTAATTTCACTTCTTAATTTCTGACTTAAAATCTTCTTAGGGAATAGCTATGTTTGTTTTTAAATGACCATCCTGGTGATTCTGTTGAACACTGAATTCTGTGGATCATAGACATATACATTAATTCCCTATGCCCATTTTAAATAGGATATATAACAACTAGAAGGTGATTAGAGGTTGCCATGTCCTGACAGTTATTGCTATCTTCTATTAATAAGAAAGGCTTTTTTTACTGTGGTAACATAGTGTAAATTTTGAAGATTAGACATCTTTTATGGTATCAAGTCTCTAAAGTTACACCTATTGATGGTGTTCGGATTTAGGACATTAGTTGGAAGTGTGATAATAAATATTTGTTTTCTAACATGGACAAAACTAATTAAATAGGAGACAAAACTTATTTTTGTGCCTAGCGTACTACACAAGGAATAGGTCTGAATAGGTGTTGCATACATTTAATACTTTATTACTGGAACACTGGTGTCATTTGCTGGTGATAGGACACATTTTAACATGTGGAGCAGAGGATGATAATGCTGCTGTGTAATGCCTGATCAAACATGCTAAACACAATTTTTCTTGGTGCTTCTGTTCCATTGTGATTTTTCTTCTATCTCTACCTTCTCCATCACAAAATTACTCAGCCTCATTTAGTTAAAACAGGTAGAAGTTGATAAATATTCTAGAAATTCAAATTAATTGACTAGTAATTGTTAGATGTCCAGTCAATGAAACAACTTCCACATCTAAAAGTACTGATTATTTCTTCAATGAACAATCCTAGATATATTTATTGTTGTGAAATATTACAGTTGATGAGTATGGATAATTTGTGCAATGAAGATTTTTATTACTAAGGAATATGGACAATCTAATAGAATATATGTTCTGGAAATGGAAAGAGGGTAATAGATGTACTGAATGAGTCTATCCATATTGGAACAGTAAGAGAGACAATTTGTCTTTTTGGTGTTGGTGTTGTTTTCATGTAAAAAAGTAATATTTCCAGGATTTTCTATGAAAATTCAATCCTTATTGAATTAAAAAGTATTTATATATACAATAAATCAAGTAAAAGCACTTGCAAGCAAACTTTAAAGACTTAATAAATGTGATCAGCCACAATATACATGATAAGAGATATATTAGACATTAGCTAATTAAACTTACCTTATAAACCCCCATAACCATACTTGGTAGTTATTTCCCTCAATGTAGCTCATTTACTTGGTTAAATTTCTTTGTCTACATGTTTTTTCTGAAATTCAGTATGCTGAACTTTACATAACACACATAATCTCTAACATTTTATTTCACCCATTTGTACAATACATGAAATATTCTGATGTACACTCATCAAATCATACATTCTATAGTAAGTGCAATATATGAGCTAAATATATGTCAATTAAATGTGAACAATATAAAAAATGCAGAGTCATATGACCAAAGAATAATGTATGCATGTGAAGAGAGTAGCAAAACATCATAAATATCCACTTTTCAAACTCAAAAGACTAATAAGGAACTCATTGTACCTATTTATTTTCAATAATTCAGTAGAGCAGGAATCCCTCCCCAAGGCTGTGTAATTAACAAATATATAGTAGGTAGGTTATGAGGAAAGCCATTGAGGAAAAAGTCAGAGTATGCAGTTTGGCCTAGTAACAACAAGATGAATAGAAGTGATGAAGTAGACTTGTTAGAGAATATGTGCCTAATATGTAGGGCCAAATGAATCATAATTAAAATAGGAACATTATCTCTTGGTCAGTTATCTATTTGACACTTCTGCTTTTGGTAGGTGATGTTTGATTAAGGGCTGCTGAAAGAATGAAGTTGCTTTGAATAGTTGGTCTGTTTTTGGCAAAATGTACAATACATCAACTCTAACTCAGAAATGAATACTAATCACAGAATTACGGAGTTTCACAGAGATACATAATATAGATTAGATGATGTGTTTGAGTTTTATATTTTCTCTAGTCTACTCATTTATAACTACTCAGAATAAGAAATTTACAGTACCATCTACTTATTGCTGCATGTGACAGTTTTGCTACCTGCCATATTTTTCACCTGGAGAACTAGCTGTTTTATAATTTCAGTTCATAGTCTCATTCGATGCATGGGTCCCAGTTTTCAGAAAAGTGTTTGGAAAACTCCCTTGGGAATATGGCTTAACTTCACATTAGCTAAGCTTAGCAATGAAATACTTTGGGGGTTTCCTTGGTGTTTATGAAAGTCACTGACTATTGCACATTTTAAAATGTGTTTGAAATTTTGCTGTGAGGCAGTAGATGAGTTCACACCAGAGAAAGTGGCTTTTTGGTAGAAAGTTTTCTGAGTTGGTAAGTGTCAGTGACAATTTGAAGTTTGACAGAAAACTTAAGCAGACAAGATATTCAGCATAAGAATTCAATCAGCACTTTCTCTGCTTATGAGCAGATGTGTTTTTTGATACAGTTTTTTTGTTATTTTGAAATTTAGAAAAGCAATGTGGTTTTGAGTGGTCTGGTGCATACTTGTACACAGACCACTATTCTGATAGAGATATAATATATCTGCATCAGAATGAGCCATTAAAATTGATGCATGTAATAAAAAGAGAACCCCGTCATTTTTTTGTTTTCTGTAGCCATGTTTTCATTGTAGTATTGACAGATGACTGAGATATTATTGATTGCTTTAATTGTAGCAACATAACGACTGTTAAAACTGGGGAGTGAGGTGTCATTTTTATGCAGGTAAGAGCTGTGTGCTTAAATGTAGGCCCTGATAATCATGGCATAGTTATTTGCTAGCTTACTAAAGAACAGGCCCTTAGACAGTTTATTTATTAGTTGTGGGTTAAGTAGAAGATAAACAAAAATTATCAAATTCACTTTCATCGGAGACCCAGGGAACAACTGACTCAGTATATTCATTTCTTTTCGCTTAAAAAAGCCATCCCTATTTTATAGTCAATTCTAGGTATTGTATTGAAGTCAGTCACAGATATTTGTGGCACCCTTTATAGATTCAAGACAAAAAGGGAAATTTACTTTAAATATAGGAATGTCATCTACCTGCATTCTTGTAACAAAAATAATGTACAGTCCTCAATTTTGCTCAGAAAACGTAATTTAATAAAGCTTCATTTGTTTTGTCACATGACTTACAAGTTACAAGAGTCAAGTACAGACATGTTCAGCTCTGTTCACCTGACGTATCATGTAGTAACAACCATATAACATCTTATTATTGATCAGGTTAAATTTACCACAAAAATTCAACCCAACAATCATTGCTTATGTGCAACTATATTTGTTCTTTGATTCCCAATGATTGACCATTTTGTGTGGTAGCAGTTTTGAAATACTCAGTTTCTAATTCCCTATTCACAGATATATGTTAACTCTAGTCATTAATTTTTGGATAAACTGTTTTGTTTAAAAAATAGATTATTTTCTGCACTGGTAACATGCTTTATAGATTGATTTGAAACATTTAGATGTTATTGGAATCTGTTACAATTCTAAGGTTCTTTACTGTGCAAATTGCATAACTTTTCACCAATTTGTTCAAAGTCAGGAAGCAGACTCCTTAGAGCAAATCTAGCTATTTCCATTTCTTTGAAACTGGGCATTTTCACAATGCTAATTCTGTATGACAGCAGTCATTTCTACTACCCAAAGGCCTTTGCTTTTTATCTTGCCTTCCTCATTTATTCAGAGTCGGTGCACTGTACCCTTGGAAATCTCCACTGGCTTTCATGATAGTTTGCTATGTAATTTTCATCCATTGTGGACTCATTTCTGAAGGAGGCTCCAAGCTTTCACCTCTGATCGGTCCATTTCTTTTCTCTTGGGAGTTCCTAATGACCTTAAATCAATAGTCAAGTGCTATCTGCTTATGTGCGATACTGCTTCTATCAGCACAAAACATTTCAGAATAGATGTCCTTTTCAAAAATGAAGGGTACACAATGAATAACTTCCTTAATTTCAGACACCTCATGCTATGGAAGGTCTGTCCATGCCCCCTTTGTTTTTACAAAAAATTACACAGATTATTCTTTAGTTCTTTTAAGTCAACTTATTTGTTGATTCTATGAAATAATTTATGAAATTGACTTTCAGGACACCACTCTCCTGGTAGTATAATTTCCTCTGTGACTACTGCCTTTCAGTCTCCTTTGTTAATTTATTTGTTCTCTTAACTTCTAGTTTCTCTAAAAACTACTTCCTTAAGTCACATTAATAATCAATTTTTCACTCCCATTCTACCTGTTGTTCAGAAAAGTAAAAGAAAAATTTAATTATCTTTCACCCATGTCTTCTTCTTATACATCCAACCCATCAGCAAATAGTGGTATCTCTATCTTTGAAATATATCAAGAACATTGTCCACCATTTTTGCAGTCCCTTGATCTTGCCAAATATACTCTCCACACAGTCCATTTTAATCCATTATTCTATCTGCCAGTCACTTCATCCAAGTGCCTTCTTAAATGTCACCATATAAAGGAGTGTTTCTGCAACGGTAAAACTAACACTTGTGATTCAACAATCCATGACTCAACAAATTTAAAGTCATTTTGTTTACACATTTCAATATGTGACCAATAATCAGTATGTTTACTTGATTTCTGGTAGTTGTTTACAGACATAATAGAATAAAAACAGGTAAGGTTTAGATGTGGTTTCTTTTAGAAGTATTCTCATTGTTTGATGCATCCCTTGGCATGGAGTAAGGTCTCAGAAGTAAACTAATTAGGACTGTAGAGATGTCTCAATGGTTAAAAGCATTTGCTCTTCTATCTTAGGATCCAAGTTCAGTGACCAGCATGCAAGTGAGGTGGATATTTGTAGCTCCAGATATCCAAGGTCCTCCATATGTCTCCATGAGCTCCTGAACTCAGATAAACAAACCTACACTCAGATACTCATACATAGGTACATTAAAAAACAAATTTTAAAAGTATCAATATTTACTGAAATAAAACCAAATTAATTCCCACTTTGTATTATGTCTTCTCTAAATGACACCCCCTATTTTATTAATTAAATTTGTCATTTGACATTTTCATCTCTTAATAAATTTGAACCTTAGAGCCTTTATTCATTTCACAATTATTGATTCAAATAGTAAAAGTATTATTATGCATTTTGGAGTAAGATAAATCATTACATATATTTGCAAATCATGGAACTACTCAAGAGCAATCTCTCCAAATTCTCTTTCTCACATACTAGAAATAATAACATTGAGAAACAGGGATTGCATGTCTGTGATGTGTGTCACCAGATTCCTTATTATAGAGGTGCCATTTGTATACTGGAGGTGAGTGTTTTGAAAGAAGCAGTGTAGTAAGCCCCTATCTTTGCACTGGCTCCAATACTCTGTAGACTTTCTAAGTTTTTCTAGAACTATTTCTTCCCTACCACCAAATGCCATAATTTTCTTTAGGTTTAATGCTATACTCTCCACCAGTTTATTATCCATTCATCTTTCTTATCCTATTTTTTCCCAAATAAATAGTAGGAACTTTTTAAGTGTTCACTCTTCCCTTTAAGACAATTTCATTAGCACATTTTTGTCTCTTAGTAGAGACTCAATGAATATCTATGTATTATCCATTAATTCCTTCTGCAAAACATCCTAAATCCAAGTTTATGACCCTTATGTATTCTTCATGTATAATAAAGTGTTTGAGATGTTTATGAGAAATTCCTCACACCTGCTTTGAGGCCTGGAAGCAGAATTTGAAGCTTACTATATATCAATTATGTGCTATTCTTTAAATTTTCATTTTAATATTATGTGGTAGGTATTCATCCTGAATCAAAAATACTTTTCATATATTTTATGTCAGTATCGTGCTTTTAACTTGAGTTGTCTCTCACACAGTCATGTGCTTGAATATTTGGTTCCAAAATTGAATGAATTCTTGGTTCCCAAATTGGAACACAGTTTGAAGCTGTTATGGAATATTTGGTATATAGGGCCTATTTTAATACAGACCAGTAGGACAATACCATAAGAATTATAGCCTAATTTCCTGGGATCATAAAATGTAAAAAAAACGTGTTATAAGCTTCATTACAACTGAAACAGTGAAACAAACATCTCTTCCTTTAAGGTATTTCTATCAGCTGTTTTATAACAGTAAAGAGAAAAGTAAGTAACATAATCACTAACCATTTTTTCAAACAACATTTGAAACTTAGCAATGCCCCACAAATCTCCTTTAGACATGCTTTTTGAATTAATAGGATACTGGAGGATTGATGAAAATTCTTCACCTTTTCAACTTTACCCATAATGATTTAATAATACAGGCTTACTAAATACAGCGATGCAAATCAGAGGACCTAGTATGCAGAGTAGGTTAATTATAATTACATGAGATCATGAAGTCAAGAGGATTTATTAGAATTAACTATGAGCTGTATTCAACCATAGGGACTATCACAGAATTTAATAGTGCATCGCAGGTAAGGTATACGAAATTTTGTTCCTGTTATTACAGTATGTTTTCACTGTGAGCCATTTGAACTAATGAGGATTGTGTTTATTCAAAATTAGGTGCACTGACCAAAGATGATTGTAAAAATATTAGCAGTGGTATTTAACAATGGTCACAGTGCACTGCTACTGTGGTATATCTATTAAAATATGAAAAATATTTTCCATCTATTCAATTAAGCGAAGCATATCAAGTACTTTGTTCCTAGTACAAGTTTAAATTTTATTGGATATTCTTCATCCTACTTCTCTTTGAAGCAATTTGGAATATAGAAGTGTGAAATTAATTTGATTGCACAAAAACACAAGGGTTTTAGAATACAGAACAAGTGTCAGCTAAAGAAATGCTTGTGATTCAGTCTACAGCAATTGGGACTTTTGTAGCTCTTCACGATGTGTGATCATCAATGAAATGCACACGAATCTCAGTCCCAGAGCCACAATACCATCACCACCTTTCAGCTTGTTATTTAATCCACATTTTAAAGACTAAAATAAATTAACAATAATTTTTTATCTAGTTTGTGATTAGTATCTTAAACAGTTTCTATTCACTACCCCCATTAGCACAAACATTTTGTGGCCCCTAGAATTAAGATATATGAACTAGACAAACAAATCAAGCATTTACTCATAATAACGAAATTTCTTTTAAAACAAACCTTTAACATACATATAACCTGAGAGGAGCCAGGGAGTCCAGGGAAGCAGCTGTTATGGCGGCGGCATCAGGTACAACAGGCCCTGATTCTTGGCCTGTGTTCCAGTGGTTGGGGATCCCCTGGGAACTGCACAGAGCTTCCAATCCCAGCAGGAGCCAAGCACCCCAGACTCCTGGACTTCTCCCCCACCAACGAGACCAGGAAAACAGAGGAGCCAGGGAGACTAGGGGAGCAGCTGTTCCAGCCACAGGATCAGTTACAATAGGATCCAGCAAAGGGTCCAGTGAACCAGGTGGGAGGCTAAGCGCTCCAGATTTCTGTTCTTCTTCTCCAACCACGGGACCAGAACAAGGACAAGGAATAGAAGAACCACCAGATTATTGGACTTGCTAGCACCCACCAAAAGGGAACTCTGGTCCCCTAACCACCAGACCAGTAAGGGGCTCTTTCTGCACCCACTAGAAGAAGAGATGGGAAAGAGACAATACAAAAACACACTCATCAACAGAAAAACAATTATGACACCGCCAGATTCTAGAGACTCCACACCAGCAAGACTCCAAAATTCCAATGCGAAAGAAGCAGAAGAGAATGACCTTAAAACCACTTTCATGAAAATGACAGAGGCCCTAAAAGAGGATATAGGAAAATCCTCAAAGAAATGGAAGAAAAACAAACCAAAAAATGCAAGAAATGAAAGAAAAAACAAACCAAAATATGCAAGAATTGGAAGAAAAAACAAACCAAAAAAGGCAGGAAATGGAAGAAGAAACAAAGCAAAGAATGCAAGAAATGGAAGAAAAAACAAAGCAAAAAATGCAAGAAATGGAAGAAGAAACAAACCACAAAAGGCAGGAAATGAAAGAAGAAACAAAGCAAAAAATGCAAGAAATGGAAGAAAAAGCAAATCAAAAAATACAAGAAATGGAAGAAAGAACAAACCAAAAATTTCATAAAAGGCAACAAATAGACGAAAAGATAAACTGAAAAATTCAAGAAGCAATGCAAACACTGCAAGGGTTGAAAACTGAAATAGAGACAATAAAAAAAAACACAATCTGAAGAAAGGCAGGAAATAGAAAAGCTGGGCAAACAGTCAGGTACTACTGATACAAGCATTACCAATATGCCCACATGAAGAAACTGGAGAATAGTTATACTAGAGAATTAGCAGCACAGTTGAAAGCTCTAGAACACAAAGAAGCAAACTCCCCCAGGAGGAGTAGACGTCAGGAAATAATCAAAAGGAGGGCTGAAATCAATAAAGTAGGAACTAGGAAAACAATACAAAGAATCAATGCAACGAAGAGTTGGTCTTTGAGAAAATCAACAAGATAGACAAACCTTTGTCCAAACTTACCAAACAGCAGAGAGTGAACATGCAAATTAACAAAATCAGAAATGAAAAGGGGGACATAACAACAGACTCTGAGGAAATCCAGGAAATCATGATGTCATACTTTGAAAACCTGAACTCCACAAAATTCGAAATTTTAAAGGAAATGGACGACTTCCTGGATATCTATCACTTACCAAAACTAAATCAAGAACAAATAAGCCATTTAAATAGACCTATAACCACTATGGAAATAGAAGCAGTCATCAAAAGTCTCCCAACCAAAAAAAGTCCAGGTCCAGATGGCCTCAGTGCAGAATTCTACCAGAAATTCAAAGAACAGCTTATACCAATTCTTCTCAAAGTATTCCACACAATAGAAGCAGAAGGGTCTTTGCCAAATTCTTTCTATGAGGCTTCAATAACCTTGATCCTCAAGCCACACAAAGACACAACTAAGAAAGAGAACTTCAGATCAATATCCCTCTTGAACATTGATGCAAAAATACTCAATAAAATACTGGCAAATCGGATCCAAGAACACATCAAAACAATCATTCACCACGATCAAGTAGGTTTCATCCCAGGGATGCAGGGATGGTTCAACATATGAAAATCCATCAACGTAATCCACCATATAAACAAGCTGAAAAACAAAAATCACATGATCATCTCACTAGATGCTGAAAAGCCTTTGACAAAATCCAACACCCCTTCATGATAAAGGTCTTGGAGAGATCTGGGATAACAGGGACATACTTAAACATAAAAAAGCTATATACAGTAAACCAACAGCAAACATCAAACTAAATGGACAGAAACTCAACGCAATTCCTCTAAAATCAGGAACAAAACAAGGCTGTCCACTCTCTCCATACCTTTTCAACATTTGTACTTGAAGTTCTAGATATTGCCATATGACAACAAAGGGGGATCAAGGGAATACAAATTGGGAAGGAAGAGGTCAAACTTTCACTGTTTGCAGATGATATGATAGTTTACATGAATGACCCCAAGACCTCTACCAGGGAACTCTTACAGCTGATTAACACCTTCAGCAAAGTGGCAGGCTACAAGATCAACTCAAGAAAATCAGTAGCCCTACTATATACAGAAGATAAAAGGGCTGAAAAAGAAATCAGAGAAACATCACCGTTTACAATTTCCACAAACAACATAAAGTACCTTGGGGTAACACTAACCAAACAAGTGAAAGACCTGTATAGCAAGAACTTTGAATCTTTAAAGAAAGAAATTAAAGAAGCTCTCAGAAAATGGAAAGATCTCCCATGCTCTTGGATAGGTAGGATCAATGTAGTCAAAATGGCAATCCTGCCAAAAACAATCTACAGATTCAATGCAATCCCCATTAAAATCCCAGCACAATTCTTCACAGACCTTGAAAGAACAATAATCAATCTTGTATGGAAAAACAAAAGACCCAGGATAGCCAAAACAACCCTGTTCAACAAGGCAACATCCAGAGGCATCACCATCCCTGACCTCAAGCTCTATTATAGAGCTATAGTCCTGAAAACAGCTTGGTATTGGCACAAAAATAGACAGGTAGACCAATGGAATAGAATTGAAAACCCGGATATTAACCCACACACGTGTGAACATCTGATCTTTAACAAAGATGCTAAAAATATACAATGGAATAAAGAAAGCATCTTCAACAAATGGTGCTGGCATAACTAGAGACTGGCATGTAGAAGAATGCGGATCGATCCATGTTTATTGCCATGCACAAAACTTAAATCCAAATGGATCAAAGACCTCAACATAAATCCAGCCACACTGAACCTCTTAGAAGAGAAAGTGGGTGGTACCCTTGAACGAATTGGTACAGGAGACAGCTTCTGAACATAACACCAGTAGCACAGACAGTGAGATCAACAATTAATAAATGGGACCTACTGAAACTGAGAAACTTCTGTAAGGCAAAGGACACAGTCAGCAAGACAAAAAGGCAGCCCACAGAATGGGAAAAAATATTCACTAATCCCACATCTGACAGAGGGTTGATCTCCAAAATTTACAAAGAACTCAAGAAGCAAGTCTCCAAAACATCAAAGGACCCAATTAAAAAGTGGGCTGCAGAACTAAATAGAGAGTTTTCAATAGAGGAGTCTAAAATGGCTGAGAGGCACTTGAGAAAGTGCTCAACATCCTTAGCCATCCGGGAAATGCAAATCAAAACAACTCTGAGATATCATCTCACTCCTGTCAGAATGGCTAAAATCAAAAACACCAATGACAATTTATGCTGGAGAGGATGTGGTGAAAGGGGACACTCCTCCATTGCTGGTGGGAGTGCCAACTGGTTCAGCCACTTTGGAAAT
This sequence comes from Mesocricetus auratus, assembly GCF_017639785.1. Lineage (NCBI taxonomy): Eukaryota > Metazoa > Chordata > Mammalia > Rodentia > Cricetidae > Mesocricetus > Mesocricetus auratus. The sequence goes on along the minus strand of NW_024429188.1, from coordinate 109,916,449 downwards.
CAGTATGGAGATTCCTCAAAAAAAATGGGAATAAACCTACCACAAGACCCAGCAACACCACTCTTAGGCATATATCCAAAAGATGCCCATTCATCCAACAAGGATGTCTGTTCCACTATGTTCATAACAGCACTATTTGTAATAGCCAGAACTTGGAAGCAACCTAGATGTCCCTCAACTGAAGAGTGGATAGAGAAAATGCGGTACATTTACACAGTGGAGTACTATTCAGCAGAAAAAAAACAATGGAATCCTGAGATTTGCAGGCAAATGGGTGACACTAGAAGAAACCATCCTGAGTGAGGTAACACAGTCACAAAAAAAGAGAAACATGGCATGTACTCTCTCATATATGGATTTTAGACATAGATCTGGGGAGTGCCAGCCTACAATCCCATGGCCAGTGAGTCTGGGAAACAGAAACTTCATTCAGTGGCTGATGGAAGCAGAGGCAGTCTCCTGTGGTTAAGTACTGAGCTGAACTCAAGAAAGCCAGTAACAGAGAGGGAGGACTGATGACCAAAGGGATTAAGACTGGGCTGGTTTAGCCCCCAGAAACAGCTAACCTGACAAAGGTTAACTCTTGAATCCCAGGCTGATGCCTGGGAATCCAGCATGGGACTGATCAAGACCCCTGAATATGGGTGTGAGTGAGGAGTCCTAGGTAATCTATTGAGCCTTGGGCAGTAGATCAGTACTCATCCCGAGTATACACACAGACTTTGGACACCCATCCAACAATGTGAGATGCACTCTCACCCTGAAATCTTGGGGGAGGGTCTAGGCCCCCTGCCCTGTATGAAATGACAGACTATGGACACCCCCATCGAGGGCCTCACCCTCCCTGGGGAAATGAGTGGATAATGGGGGGAGGGCACGGGAGGAAGGGAGGGAAAGGGAGAGGGACCTGGAACTGACTTGTGAAGCATCCTTGTTTCTAATCTAAATTTAAACTGAAAAATAATTTAATTAATTAAAAAAATACATATAACCTACTATTTGTAAAATAAGGAAATTGTATACTAATGAGGCATATGTGTTCTTTTATTTTATAAAAACAATAAAAGTGGCAGAATATTTTATAATATAACATATAAAGAATCTAACTTTTTTCAGAGTTTTAAAGAATTGACAGAATGTCACTTAAAGTAAATTCTTAATAAAGCAGCTTCAGTGACAGTTGAGAATTTTCTACTAATCCCAAATTTCACTGAGTGATGTAATTTTCCACCTAAACAGCAATATTTTAAATACATATTATAATACAATGTAATTGAAAAAATTGGTTCAGTATTTGTATACAGAGGAATAAGAAACATTTATAAGACTTTGCATTTTGCAATTAAACCATTACTTTTACGTAAGAAGTGTGAGTTCTGCAAGTAATAAGAAAAGACTGCAGTTAATAACCTTCTTTAGTATGAAATTTGAGTCATGGTGTTTCATTGTGATTATAGCACACAAAACTAAGCACATATTTAGTGTATGAAGCACAAGGCTTCAGTGAAGTTGAATGATACACTACTTCCTTGTGCTCTCAGAAACACCTTACATTTGCTGCTCATTTGATTTTGCATTAATTTTTGATTATCATATATTTACAAACTATTTACCATTACCTAATTTTGATGAATGAATCTTGACACTTTTTTTTGACTTCCTTATGCGCATAGTGGCAAACAAGTGTCCTCATACACATAAAATCATCACCACACACACACACACACACACACACACACACACACACAATGATTAAATAAAACTAGGAAGCCTTATTTTGTTGGAGATGATTATAAATTAATAAAGTTGTCAGTTGATGAAATTTGCTTACTTGGTATGTTCTGGCTTGTCTGATCAGTCACTAAGTATTGGAATATTAAGTGATAATCACTTTGTATATAAACATTTCTCTCTCAATAATGTTTTGTTTTCATTTGATTTCCAATACTGTCTTTATTTTCTTTTTAAAAATTGATTTGTATTTAATAATGCTGTCTTAATGTATATTATTCTTTTATACTTTTATGACTTTCTTTTTCATTGATATTATCTCTGGGATTTATATTTTCTAAATATAAAATTTAAAAATCAATATGCAAAGTATATGGAATAAAAAGTAATTTTCTGTGTGACCACTTTTTGTTTAGTCTTTCATGTTATAGAAAAATTAAAATCACCATAAATATCCAATAAGTTTCAAAGTAGCATGCTTCTCACTATGCTATGCTACTGGAGACCTTCATCATTGCTTTTTCCTACCCTATTGACTGAGAATAACTTATTTTAGCCTCTTTTCTTAAAAAAGAAAATACTCCTTAAAAACTGTATCTACAGATTCTCTACCTCTTTTTCTGTTGGCCTTACTATCTGTGCATTTCCCAATATATACTAAGATAAATTTCAGATGAATAAAAGAATGGAGGAAACACAGGTGGGAGGGAATGCGAGAGGGGAAGGATATCAGAATGACCCAAGATTTATAAAGATGAATTATTTTGTTGGCATCTTCCCAGCAATACATCATAGAAAATACATTTAATAAAATGACTATTGATGATCATGAGATTTCTGTTCATTAAATTAAAGACACAAATATCTTGAGATTTATACTACTTTCATTTAACTTTCTCAACCATTCTTCAGGGGTGTTTCTCTTAATATCCTCAATTTATAAGGAGCACAAGGCACAGAATATTGTAATGGTGCAGCTTAATATCACGAAGGTATTGGCTGGCTAATGTAGGTATCAAATAGGATTAAGAATGAATACAGGAATTATGTTCTAAGCCACTATTTTAAAACACATCTGTCAAAGTACAGAATCTTTTTTGTTTATGAAAATAAAACTCCAGAGCTCTGCCTATTCCTTCATTGCTACAATAAGTATGCACAAAGTCTCAGTAGCATAATGTATTTAAACTATACTACCATTTATCAAAATGCCTGCAAAGCACTAGTTTCGGGACACATCCAGAGTGCAAGCCTAATCCCCCAAATGAATCTGTGCTGTAATATACACTAAACCCTGTTTATGGTGATTAGTGATGCAAATACACATATACAGAATCATAAAAAATCTAAAGCAATAAAACATATTTGTTTTTATGTTATATATTTTATTTAAATTAGAAACAATCTTATTTTACATATTGATCCCAGTTCCCTCTCCCTCCATCCTCACATGACCCTCACAGAACCCCCATACCATGCCCCATCTAATCCACAGGGAGGGTGTGGCATTCCATGATGGATCATCAAAATCTGTTTTGTCATTTGGAGCAGAGCCTAGGCCCTCCCCTGTGTATCTAGGCTAAGTGAATATTCCTCCACGGGAAATGGGCTCCCAAAGTCTATTTGTGCACTAAGGATGCATACTGGTTCGACTGCCCAGTGCTCCAAGCTGACACCCATGTTCAGGAGGCCTGACAATGCAAAGAATCAATGAAACAAAGAGTTGTTTCTTTGAGAAAATCAACAAGATAGAGAAATCCTTATCCAACCTACCCAAAAGGCAGAGAGAGAATATGCAAATTAACAAAATCGGAAATGAAAAGGGGATCATAAGAATGCACACTGAGGAAATTCAGAGAAACTACAGGTCATATTTTGAAAATCTATACTCCAAAAATTCAAAAATTAAAAGGAAATGGAGAATTTCTGGATAGATATCACCAAAATTAAATCAAGAATAGATCAGCAGTTTAAATAGACCTATAACCCTCAATGAAATAGAAGCCGTTATGAAAACACTCCCAACCAAAAAAAATTCCAAGGCCAGATTTTTTCAGTGCAGATTTTTCCAGAAAGTCAAAGAACAGCTAATACCAATACTCCTCAAAGAGTTCCACATAATAGAATCAGAAGGATCATTACCAAATTCTTTTTACAAGACTACAATTACCTTGGTACCCAAACCACACAAAGACACAACTAAGATAGAGAACTACAGACCAATATTCCTAATAAACTTTGATAAAAACTACTCAATAAAATATTGGAAAATAAAATACAAGAACACATCAGAAAAATCATATACCACGATCATCCCAGGGATGCAGGGATATTCAACATATTAAAATCCATCAATGTAATCCACCATATAGACAATCTGAAAAAGAAAAACCACATGATCATCTCATTAGATGCTGAAAAAGCTTTCAGCAAAATTCAAAACACCTTCACCATAAAGGTCTTGGAGAGATCATGGAAAACATGAACATACCTAAGCATAATAAAGACAATATACAGCAAACTAACAGCCAACATCAAACTAATTGGAGAGAAACTCAAAGAAATTCCTCCAAAATCAGGAGCAAGACAAGATTGTCCAGTCTCTCCATATCTCTTCAATACTGGAAATTTTTGCTAGAGGAATAAGACAAGAAAAGGAGATCAAAGGGATACAAATTGGAAACCAAGAAGTCAAACTTTCACTATTTGCATATGATATAATAGTTTACATATGTGACCCAAAGAATTCTACCAGGGAACTCCTACAGCTGATGAACACTTTCAGTAAAGTGGCAGAATGCACGATAAAAACAAATCAGTAGCCCCACTATACATAGACAATAAAGAGGCCGAGAAAGAAATAAGAGAAGCATTACTCTTTACAATAGCCACAAACAACATAAAATATCTTGGGGTGACTCTAGCAAAACAGGTGAAAGACCTGTATTACCAGAACTTTGAGTCATTAAAGAAAGAAATTAAAAATGCCAGAAAATGCAAGATCTCCCATGCTCTTGGATAGGTAAGATCAACACAGTGAAAATGTCAGTCTTACCAAAAGCAATCTACAGATTCAATGCAATCCCTATCAAAATCCCAGAACAATTCTTCACAGACCTTGAAAGGACAATACTCAACTGTATATGGACAAATGAAAGACCCAGGATAGCCAAAACAAGCTTGTACAATAAAGAGTCTTCAGGAGGCGTCATCTTCCCTGTCATTAATGAAAGCAGCTTGGTATTGGCACAAAAACAGACTGGTCGACAGATGGAATCAAAATCAAGACCCTGATATTAACTCATACAACAATGAACACCTGATTTTTGACAAAGTAGTTAAAATTATACAATGGAAAAAGAAAGCATCTTCAACAAATGCTGCTGGAATAACTAGATATTGACATGTAGAAGACTACAGATACATCCATATCTATCACCATGCAGAAAACTTAAGTCCAAATAGATCAAAGATCTCAACATAAATCCAGCCACTGTGAACCTCTTAGAATAGAAAGTGGGAAGTATCCTTGAACGCACTGGTACAGGAGATCACTTCCTGAACATAACATCAGTAGCACATGCACTGAAATCGACAGTTAATAATTGGGACCTCCTGAAACTGAGAAGTTTCTATAAGGCAAAAGACAGAGTCTTTTCTTTCTTAATCCTTAAACTGTTCTTGAATTCCATACACGCATATGATGTGTCTTGATCAAATATACTACCAAGTCACTCCCCTTCAATTCCTTTCCTACCCCACCCATCATTTTCCCTCCCCAAATCATTTACTAATTTCTGAAACCCATTTAGTCCATATAGTGCTGTGTATAAGTACCTGGGTGGAGGACCATCGCCTAAAGCATTCAGGGGTCTAATCCATGAAAAAGTTGGTTTTTCCTCCCCTAGCAAATATCATTCTTCTCTCTCTTTTATGGTGATCCCTGAGTCTTTTGGTAGTAACATGTTTGAAACCTAGATGAAAACCTACTACTATTTATGCAATAGAATTACATAGTATGAAATAATGCAATATAGTGAAACTTTGTAATTACTTAAGCACACAGCAATTTCCAAAGATATTTTCTTGTGATCTCCTTGCTTAGTTCATACTTATTAATAATTTTTTATTCATTGATAATTTTCTATATTTATTCAATGCATTTTTATCATATTTATCTATCTCCCTCAATTTCTCCTCAGTGCTTCCAACACCTTCTTCCTCCCTAGTTCATTTTCTTCATTTATTTTTTACTGATAGCTCCCAGAGTTTAATTAGTGCTTTCTCTTTCTATTATAAACATTTTTATTTTGAACATGGATGTAGCCCATCTGCTGAGGCATTGCAAAACTACTAGCAACCGAATCCGTGAAGGAGAGTCTCTCTCTGTCTTTCTCTCTCCCTCCCTCCCTCCCTCCTTCACTCTCTCTCTCCCTCCCTCTCTCTTTCTCTCTCTCTCTCTCTCTCTCTCTCTCCCTCTCTCTCTGTCTCTCTCTCTGTCTCTCTCTGTCTCTGCAAATATCCAATGTTTTCTCTAAGGGAGACCCTCTTGAGTATTCACACTGTAATTTTGACTTGATTGATATTGTGCTGGAAAATCCATTGCTAAAGATACCATTTATTGACAATGCAGGACACAGAAATTAACCTTGACTGACTAGGAAACACTTTCCTGACTAGTTAGTTTATATAGTGCTATAAAGTGCTATGTGACATTAGTGGTTTTACTCAGAGCTCGAGTTGAATAGTACAATGCCCACCTTCCTGACAAGGTGTACCCAATGGTGCAATTGTGACATAACAGTATTTGCAAGCTAACCAAATACTTTTTCATTGGCTATGAGCCTTTCTCCACAGTGTTTCATGATTACCACTATAAATGTGCTCAAGTACTCTTGACAAAATTTTATTTATTACTCCAAATTTTCATACACAAACACACATATACTGGAGAGAGAGAGAGAGAGAGAGAGAGAGAGAGAGAGAGAGAGAGAGAGAGAGAGAATGAGAATATTTTGACAATTTCTACCTTCTATTTTCCCTCTCCAGTTCCTCAAGGAACCCTGTTAACACATTTCTTTCCCAACTTCAGTTTCATGTCTACTTTTGCTTATAATCCATTGAGTCACATTAGTGTTGACACGGTACACATGAGAATGACATCATTTAATGGTTCACAGGCAACACACCAGCAGACGTAATACCCAAACAGCACCTATCAACTTACAATTTTCCCTCAGCTAATGATGAGGGAATATTGGCTCAGCTTCAGGAGCCAAGCCATCAGCTACATTGGAATTTTTACTGGTTTGATCTTATATATGTCTAGTTCAGGAAATCACAGCTAGTGTGTGTGTCTGTGTATTATCTGTGCCGTATTTCAAAACATTCTTCCTCACCTTTGCATATTCTTTCTGCTTTCCTTTTCACCAATGCTTCTTAAGTTTTGGAATGGAGAAATTTTTATATGAGTATTTCTGGAGACTGATTCAGTAGAAATGCATGGGTATAAACACTGATATTTAGAAAGCAGTTTGGTCATGTGACTATTTAAAATAACAAAGCAACTAAGCACCTCCTCTAGGGCTTATGGCCTCCCAGGCCATGGCTTTTTGATCAAGTTTATTGTATCAGATATGAAATTACATCCTGTAGAACAGGACTCAATCTAACTAGGAAGAATTCCATTACCCTGATAATGTCATACCACTATTATACTGTTGGGTACATCTTGTCTGGTGTGTCAGTGTTGTGTCATGTATGTTCCAATGCTATTTAAAACCAAGCATATATTTTCTCTCCAAGCAGCATGACTAGCATGTCTAGAACTATGCATGATATCTATCATAGAGGGAATTGTCTATCTAGTCTAAGACTGAATTTGTATGCCTTGAAGCCAAAGTATGCATTGTCTTCAGTAATAGGATCTTATTGTGGACAACCAAGTCTAATGGCAATAGCCTATGTTATTTGGGTTTATCTGGAATCTCCATGATCAGTTTGTGTCTGGCACTGAGATTTTCATTTAATAAAATCTTCTGATAACTGCATTATACACTCATGTAGTGTGCTACTTTTTAAAGTCTTTTTAAGAATTAAATTGTATTGAACTTAAAAATATGATATTTTAATAAGCAGTCCTCAACACACTTCTTTAATTTTGGTTAAACCACCTCATTTCCCTATTTTAAATGCTGGTAGTAATGAATCTAAAGAAAAAAATTATGGTGAACTAGGGTATTTGAATGCAGACAGAAATGTTTAATGTAAGACAATAACTGTGTAACATTTGTGATGCTTAAATGTAAAGAAAAACACACACTTTTAATTCTTAAGATTAGGTAAGAGATAAAACAAATCAATGGAAAATGTGAGACTTGTGCTTGTTAGTTTTGGGTAACTAGACACAAGCTGGGGTCATTTGGGAAGAGGGAATGCCAATTCAGAAATCATCTCTATCAGATTGGCCTGTAGGCAAGTCTATAGGGCATATTCATGATTAATCAATAATGTGAAAAGGCCTATTTCATTGTAGGCAGTGCTATCCCTGAGCAGGTGTGTCTGGGAGTTCTTGCCTGTGTCTCTCAGTGCTGGACTGTGATGGAGATGTATAAGCCAAATCAACATTTTGCTTATTAAGTCATTTTGGGTCAAGGATTCTATCACTGAAATGAAGAAATGGAGTCAGGAGGCTTTGAGCAGATGGAAATACAGAAGCAATGTAAGGAGAATTAAGGGAAAGCAATGTACTTTTCCAAACAACGAGTGCTATATGCTGAGTTAGTACATGGGAAAGCAGTAAAGTGTAATGGAAAGAGGAATATATTCTCATCCTAAATTTGTCCTTAAACCATAAGTGGAAATTGGCAATACCTAGATGGCAACAGCTACTAGCATCTTGGAGAAAGTCCCACATAACTTACTAAACCAGCTAAAACATATTTAAATAAAATTAAGTATTGTTGTACGTACCTGTAGTCTCAGAACAGGTAGAAGGGCCTAGTTTCAGGCCACTTGGGGATTTGTAGAGAGACTGTTTCTAAAACAAACAAGAAACAAAACAATACATGAAAATATTTGAATAATAGACTTCTTTGTGCATCTCTAATACACTTTCTGTGTATCCACATTTTGTTTTTGTACTGGAGATGGAAATAATATTGATGTCGAATACCAATAGAAGGCCATAAGAGTCCTGGAAACTAGAACTGTATCCAAAGCCTAAGAAGTGACAAGATACATTTATATGAGAGTGAACACTTGGACAGTTGTTTGTAATTGTTTGGTTTATACCTCTTCCAAAGCTCTAAATTACTTTATCTAAATCACACTGCACTTCATTGAGGGTTGTAACAGTGGATGTAGAATCTCTCTAAAGGATATAGAAAAAAGATGATGACTATTCAGCAATAAACAAAATTAACCCTAAACACTAAGATAATATTTTGCTTGTTCTATTTTACTATTTTTCAATGTACATACTTTATTTTTATTGTCAGAAAAAATTCTTGTATGAGACAACCTTGAATTTGTTTGAGTCATCACCACACAATGAAATAGCAAAATGTCAAGAAGTACCTGTTTTTAAGGCTCAGAAGTAGCAATGCTACAGAACTCAAAATGAGCAGCATGTCCACAAGGAACAGATGAGGATAAATCAGATGAGAATGTCAAGTTCCTGTAGTGCAAAGAGCACAACAGTCCAGCTTTCCACTTAAGATGGTGATTTTAAATTGCAGCTTTCTTTCTTATTATTTTCAAATGCAAGGGACAGAATAAATAGATCCTCCAAGTTCATCTTAGCTTGGAAAGATAAAATAAAAACTATTCTGACAAAATGTGCATAACTACAATTTTATATTTGTTGCAAATATGAACTCAAAATATGTAAAGCAGGGCTGCCAAATTCAGCAAAATTTAAAATAAGATGAGGAGAGATTCTAAAAAGAAATAAAAACATATTGCTGTAAGTCGTATTGCACAGAGCCAGCAGACAATTTTCTCTTCTAAAATATATAGCCTACTCCAAAAGGCAAAAATTCTCAGTGAATGATAAATATATGTATGTATGTATGTATGCATGTGTGTGTGATAAAATTGATTTGCTTGTACATAGCAGAAATAAACAAAAATGATTGAACATTTTCATACTATTTTCCTCTCCTAACCACCCTTCCCCATTCTTTGCTTTATCCCAGCCCCCAACTCCAACAGGCACTCCCTGGGAATTCACAAGCCACTCCTGCAAAGGAAGTAGATAGGCTAACTGAAGATGGTCACTTCTTTTTCCATTTTTCAAGTCAAATCCACATCTGTTGCCCACTTCTATAACAGAACACCTTCAACAGCCTCCTCCTACCTCATCTCTAGTGAATCCCACAGGTCTTCCCCTCCTAACCTCTTTCCATCCACTCTGTGCGTTATCCCATCACTCAACTCCAGCAGGCATTCTCTGTGAACACATATATACTGTTGAGGACACTAAAAATTTAAGAGACACCACTTAGGAAAACCACTCTATATTTAATAGAACAAACACTGAATTGTATAGATCAGATAGAATTACCATGTCCCAAAAATATTGTTACCCAATAAACATGCCATCATATTAGTTTAACATCGCTTTATTATAATCACCAGTATTTCACTACCAGTTTCAAATCAATTCTAAGGCAATTAAACATTATAGATGTTTTAGTTATTCTCCTAAACAATGGGAGGGTACTCTCATTGTTGAAAATTGTGTATGAATATTTCAAAGTATATCCTTTATATATTCTGAGGAGTTTGACCTTTTGTTCTATACAAGACCATCTCAATTATCTCTACCGTTTTAATACATAGAGCAGCAATTTCTTTTTTTTTCTGTTCTATATTTTTCATTTAAATTAGAAACAATCTTAGTTTACATATCATTCCCAGTTCCCTCTCCCTCCAATCTTTCCATGCCTCCAACCAATCCCCTCCCTCCCCTCCCACTCCCTACTGACTCCCCAGGGAGAGTAAGGAGTGAGGCCTTCCATTTGGGGGTGGGTCCTAGGCTATCTCCCATGTATGTAGGCTGAAAGAGTATCCCTCCATGGAGGAATGGGCTCCCAAAGTCCATTTGAGCACTAGGAATAAATACTTATCCACTGAAGAGACCCCATAGACTGCCCAGGCCTCTAACTGTCACACAAGTTCAGGAAGCCTGGTTCAGTCCTATGCTGGTTCCCTATATATTTGTATTTTAGTGTGTCTGAGAAGAAATGCAGAGAAACCCAGTACAATGTTTGTCTAGACAAACTGACACACAGGATCACACAGTGTTTCCTATATATGCTCACTATAACCTGTTCTATATTCTGAAGACTCCTAGGTTTCTTCAAATAAGCTGAAGGGGAGACTGACTATAGATATTGAGGCAAGTTCTTACTTCAGTCATAATTCCATATTTATAAGTTACATTTGATAGCTTTTACAAAAGATTTTATTTTAATAAATGATTCTACTGACAAAAGAAATTAAAATATATAATACTGGAACAAGGTCAGTATATTGGGTACTAGAGAAGGACAATGGTTATGAGTGGTAATAATTTTGTGCTATAGTATATTTACTAACAATTCAAATAGGTTATCTCATGTAATCCTTGAAAATGAAATACTAAAGAATGTGTGATGTTGTCTTCATTTCACAGATGATGAAATCTAAGATTCTACTTTAAAATGACTAGCTTAAGGCAGAGTTAGTTTGTGGCAAAAACAGAATTAAAACTTGTGCCGGGCGGTGGTGGCTCAAGCCTATAATCCCAGCCCTCGGGAGGCAGAGGCAGGCAGATCTCTGTGAGTTCGAGGCCAAGCTGGACCGACAGCCTCAAAAACAATACAGAGAATCCCTGTATCATAAAACCAAAAAACACTTGCTTATTATAATTGAATAAATTACTTTTCAAAAAACTATTGCCTCTTAACTATCTTTTTATAACCAACTTATTTAGCTTTTCCACTTACCTGTCAAAAAATCTCATCCTTTTTTATTATTTAGTCTTCTCATTTGTAAATTTAATCTATGAAGCTACAAGGTTTCCATTTCATGTATCCATTATATTGGAGTCAACTATTTCAATAAAAATGACTCAGTATGTAAAAAAATAAAATCTGTTCCCATATATTAAACAGCATGGTAATCTCCTAATCACTTTATTCCCTGTAAAATTTAATTAAATAATTAATTTTCCTGTTTAACAGTTTTACACACACACATATACTGTCTTGTGAAATCATTTAGCTTAACTAGTACCACATGTGTTATATATTTCTAGAACACTTATCAATTACTAGTATCTCATAGCTGCATACCTTACCATAAAATTCAGCTGAAGATGAAATATTTCAAGCAAAAATGGTTATATATGTATATAGGCATGTGCATCTCAGATGCATATAATACTAGTTTTTACTCAAATAAAATTTATCTTAATCCGTCATTATACATTAAACAAATATGACAACATTGAAACCTTAAAACATGAATAAATCTGGACCCTCTTCTCAAGAGGTTAGTTTTCTAGGAAACAATATAAGGCAAAATAAACAAATTTATAAAATGTAGCTATGATATTGAAAATGAAGCAAACTTTTTATCAGTGACAAGAGACAGAATATAGGAGAAACTGGGCACGGATTACTAACACACAAATACTCTGAAGGATTTATCTTTTAGTGGAGGAATTGGAAACATTTTTTACCCTTCACCAGGAATGAAAGGCAGAAACTGTCCAAGTCTGGTTCTGTGAAAAAAATGAGAAACATAGTTCTTCAATGGATTCCCAACTATAAATTAATACTAACTTTAATGATGACCAAGGAAAGTGAAAGAAATAAAAGAAATGGTGCTATAAAGAGCAAAACAAAACACAGAAACAAAACAGCCAACACATATGATCAAGAAACCAACCTGCTAATACAGCACATTAGCACTCAAAAACGGAACAAACATTACCTTTAAAGGATTTTAGCAGTGTACATTTCTTGTAAAAAGCAATGGGGTTCACAATGACATTTTTGTCCAAGTATATTACTAGGTTGCCAGACTGAATGCAGTCCCCTTTACATTCTCCTGTCCTGCTGACCTCTTTGTGTGAATTCTTTCCACTTCAAAATATTCATCCCTTTATTTCTTCCCTCCTCTCTCTATCTCACATACACATACATGTACACACAGTCACAAATAATTTACATTCTAAAAATACTAGAAAATATGTTGTTTGCTTTGCTCGCTTTTCTTGATACTAATGTATCAATTCTTAACCATGTAACATTATTTCATTCTTCTTTGTGACTGGTAAATCTACAGTCTGTCTACACACTACATTTCATTAATCCATTAATCTGTGTGGATATGGAGGCTGATTCTCTGACTTGCTACTTTGAATAGTACAACAACAAATATGAAAGAGCTAATATTTTTGCAGGATGCTAATTTAGATTCCTTTGGATAAGTACCCAAGAGTTGTAAAGCTGGGTTTTTTCCATATTTACATATTGTAAGTAGGTATGATTAATCTGCTTATAATTTTCAGTGAACTTTCACATTTACTTCCATACTTGTTGAACTAGTTTACACTCCACCAACAATATTAGGTTTCCTTTTGTTCCTTCCCTCATCCATACCTGTTGCTGTCTTTTTTCCATCCTTTTTGTTACATTATTCATTGATTTAAAAACATGTGCAGTGTATCTATAACATTACTCCCTTTTCCACTGTAACTCCTTCTGGACATCAAAAACTTCTTACCAATTTTATGTCTTCTATTTATTTTTTTTCTTCCACTGAATCCAAAATTAGTGCTACTTAAATGTGTGTGAAAATGAAGCCCTCCACTAGGGATTGTTCATACTGTTGAATAAAACTGAGACTCTCTTACTCAGTAGACATCACCTTCCTGAGTGCGGCTTCATTATAACCACTCTTTAATCCATGCTGAAGCATTCACTAGCTTGATCTTGGGCAGGTCTACAGTAGGCAACTATATGTTGTGAACATGAAACCAAGGCCCTGTCATGTCCAAAAACATTATTTCACAGCAGTTCTGAATTCTTATTCTTAAAATATTTCTTTCCACATTTCTGCCCTGTTTCTTGGGCATTGTGTAGGAAGGGGTGTGCTAAAGATAACTCACTTAGGACTGAACACTCCATAGTCTCTTATTCTCTGCACTTGGACTAGTTGTCAGTCTTTTTATTAAATTGCTATTCACTTCATAAAGAAGCTTCTCTGGTAAGTAAGAGGGGATGCACTAATCTTGTCATATAAGAAAGAATATTTAGAAACAAATTTTATGTTATGTTCATTGAGTAGAATAAGAGTAATAGAATCTGTCCGATTGTCTATTACCTCCAAAGTCATGGGTTCTTGTCAAGGCTTATGGTACCAGACATAGGTTTCATCTTACAGAGAATATTTTTAAGATAGATCAGAAAGCTGTTTCTAAATACCCATAACATTAGTGCCACTAGTCTGTTAATACGTATACTTCGCCAGGCAGGTAATTATTGTAGTTTTCAGAGTTTACAATTGGGTAATTCTGTTGATTTTTCTTTGTCAGCATCCTGAACATAATATTTCAACACCATAACAGCTAGAAATCAAAGAGAAAGCCCTTAATTCAATACCAGGTTAATTTATTCTAGTCCTGTGACCAAAATATATGGCATGTCTGTGTGACTACTGTCAAATGGACCTAGACCAATGTGAATGGTACATTCCTAGACAAGTAGGCCTAGTCTACACAAAAAGAAAACCTGAACAAGCCAGAGAAAGCAATCCAGTAAGCAGCATTCCTGCATGGTCTCTGGTTTAGTTCCTCCTTTGCTTCCCTTAATGATATACTGAAATCTGTAAGCAAAGTAAACCATTTTCCCAAATTACTTTCGGTACTTGTATTTATCATAACAAAGGGAAAACAAAATATGATAGCTATTTTGATCATATTTATTCTGCCTATCCATGAAAATGTGAAGGTCTTTCATTTTCTAGTGTCATCTTCAATTTATTTTCCTTTACAGCGCTAAAATTTTCATCATAGAAGCATTCATCTCTTTCTTAATTCTTATTCCTAGATAGTTTTGGGAAATTGTGACTGGGATCATTTTCCTGATTTCTTTCTAAATGTCTTCATTATTGGAATATAGGGAAACTACTGATTTTGTATGAAGATACAACTTGTATAGTTGAAGATATGTGTATGTTATATGACACGTTGCCAGAATGACTGCTAGTTAACACTGAAAACTGTAAATGATAGAGTGCTTCAGATAGGAAGAAAGCAAATTAAGGAAGGCTCTGTGGATCTGGTCCCAGACACCATGTGGAATGCCAATATACCCACATCATCTGGCACAGATGGCATAGTGAGTGATCCTTAGCAACCTTGAAAGTGACATGGTAAATAGTAACAGTTGTTTTTATGATGAAAACAGGTTCCTTCCATGTATAGACAAGGTAAAGGACTCCTATGAATCTCCTTCATTAAATATGAAATCCTATACTAAAATATAGAGAAAATCAGACTAGAATAAACCTTACATACAAGGACATTACAATCATAACCACATTTCTTTTTGTTTGTTTTTTGGATTTTTGTGATTTTTTTTGCGTTTTTTATTATATATTTAAATTAGAAACAAGCTTGCTTCACATGTCAGTCCCAGGTCCCTCTCCCTCCCCTCCAAGCCCTCTTCCCCTAGTCCCCCCAGCCCCCTATCCCCCCACCCAATCCCTACTCCATGAAGGGCCTTACCCTCCCTGGGGTATCTCTAGAGTCTGTCATTTCGTTCCTGGGAACCATGTTTCTATGAAATATGTGATTTTATACTTCCCGAATTCCATCACGTCAGTTGGTTAACTCCCTAACAGAGTTTTGTATTGAGATTATATACTTTTTTAACTCACAAAACTTACTATTCCCTTTTCCCTTTTCTTCCTTTTCCCTTCTCCTAGCAGGAACCCACACCTAAAGATTGTTGTGCAGTATACTCTCTGATTCTCTGACTCCAACAGATTGTCTTCAGGATCCCTTCTATGTCTGTTTTAAAATTCCTTTTTCTCTGAGACATGGGAAAAAAAACTTCTGTGTTCTTCCCAGGAATACTAGGATTGTACTTTTTGAACTTGACATGATAGCAATCTGTGGTCAAAAAACAAAAGCAGTTTAGTTGTAAGCTGCCTCAGCAATGGAAATGAATACATTAGATTCTGACAATAGAGATAATAATGGATTTGTAAGAGCCATTGTGACTACTCATGTTGACGATAATGCAATCCTCCTTGATGACTATTGGAATTGTAATAGCATATTGGAGTGCATCATAATGGAATCACTGAAATAGCATATCTTTAATGTCTTTATGTTTTCTTTCTTACATTATCCCCTTGTCTCTATAGTATGCTTTATATTATTTTAGTGGGCAAAACATCTAGGTCAGAAAAATAAGTTTGTAACACAACGAAGCTTGTATTTAAAACAAAAGATATACACTGGAGTATATTTACTCCATTCCTCATTAAACCTATTCATGAGGTATCTTTTGTCATACAAGCCTGTAGTGATATATTATTTATGATTTATTAAAACTTGACTGGGGATTCAGAACAGCAAAGTCAAGCTATAGATATCAAACCATGATGATATACACCTTTAATCTAAGCAGCCAGAATCTAAGAGGCGGTGGTACGCACATTTAATCCCAGGATTCAGGATTGAGAGATAGACAGATCTCTCTGAGTTCAAGGGATACACAAAACTGAATCAATCTAAAAGAGAATTATAGCTCACACCTTTAATCCCAGCATTAGACGGATATAAACGACAGGAGCAAGTATTCAGTATGAAGCTTTCGTTCTGGAATCACACTGAGGAGAGGCAGTGGTGTGAGGTTTGGTGAAGACTTCATGCATGGATCAGCCCATTCTTCCTAGAGGTGAGAGCTAGTAGCCAGGTGCTTTGTTTCCCTGATCTTCAGCTTGAATCCCAAAATCTGTCTCTGGGCTTTTTATTTATTCATGATACATCAGCCTATGACAAGAAATGATAACTTAGCATTATCTTTTTGACTTTCAATGTGTTCTTACATAGTCTCCAATCGTTTTTTTCCCTTGTGATATTTTGATCTAATTAAATACAATTTGTTGAGAAATGGACAATATTTGAAACCTCCAGTTTTATTGACAAGAATGTGGAAAGTAAAGAGATCCTGTTAATAAATTTAACAAATAATCTTCCCCATTTTCAGATGAAAATTGTCTACTATCTCAATGTATTATTTTGAAAAATATTTTACTATGGATAAAATCAGTAATGAATGGGAGAAGAATTCACAGGTTCTTAAATATTCCTGATGAACTAATAGATTCTGGAAGAGGAAGAATCATTGTCTACATTTACAGGAACGTTACAGAACCCACTAGGTTCCACTGTACTTTTTAATAACCATGATGTGACCAATGAGTCATAAAAGACACAAAAGACATGACTGTGAGAAAGGAATTTATAGGGATGAGGGCAGTTTTTTGACGATGGAGCAAGGAAGGAAGAAAGATTGTGGAAACGTGCATAATGATAATCCATTTCATATCTTTATGAGATTGTCAAAAACAAATTAAATTGATAAAAATCCCTGATAAAAAATGTCAACATTGTAACAAATGACGAGGATGAACAAGAATGTATGCAAGGATTAGGTACTTTACTATTGTGTTCATTATGATCACAATACGTGATAGAAAGAACTTGAAAGAGAAAAGATGTATTTGACTGATAGCTTAATCAAGTCACAGAGAAAGCATTGTACAAAGTGGGGAAACAGGAGACAATGGTTGTTCTAGCCACAGCAACCTACTGCCACTAGTTTTGTTTCACCTCCTAAAGGTTCCACAGCCTCTCAAAATAGCCACCATTTGAGGAACAATCAGTCACATTATGAGAATCCCTGTGACACTTTAGATGAAAACTGTAACAGTTCCCTTCTTTTTTATTATTGATTCTTTGTGAATTTCACATTTTGCATCCTGATCCCACTCATCTCCATTCCCTCACTTCTGCCCTCTGCTCTTGAACTCCTGTAAAACAAAATTTTAAAGTAAAACAATTAACTAAGTAAATAAATAAATCTTGGCATGGAAGCTGTAGTGTGGCCCAGTGAGTTACATAGTGTACTTTGTAGTCCTTACAAGTTTCATTGCAATGAGTCATTAGTCCAGTTCGAAGCCTCTGCCTTTTACTGCACTATTGATACCAGGACCTTACTGGGACTCCTATTCAATATCCTATTGTTGCCCTGTGGCATGGAGCTACTGTAGCATTGATCTGCAGGTCCAGCCACTTCACATGCTCCAGCAATTCATAGATGTGGTGGGTGTTTGGATGGTAGTCCTGGTTCTCCGCCTGAGTGGTAGCTGGGTTGGTCAGCCTGCCACATTTCTCTCGTAGTCAACACCAGGATGAGCTCTCCAGCACTGCCCAGCCTAGCTCACTCCATGTAGCAGGCAGCAAGGAAGAAGGAACTCTTCCATTCTTAAAACAACATTAAAGTATAATTTTCCTGATGATCATAAAATAAATGAGTTTTTTTTGTCTCCATCAAAAAATGTAAGGCATTCTCTGAGCAGACAACAACCAACAGAACCTAATTCTTTAAAAATGATGTAACTACTTTTTTCTTTTTTTTTTTTTCGAGACAGAGTTTCTTTGTATTGTTTTGGAGCCTGTCCTGGAAATCGCTCGCTTGATAGACCAGGCTGGCCTCAAGCTCACAGTTTTATTGTTTCCCCATAAGCTATTGTAGACCCACAAAGAATACAATGGAGAAGAATCAGGATATGATCAGTCAGTTGTCTACAGAGTTCATTCAGATTCTCCTTTATCCCTTTCAAAATCTTTTTCTTTGTAGGCTATTATTTACGATCTGTTTAATATGCTATATTTCGAATTTTGTAATCATACACCTTAATTAAGTGTTACATTCTTAATCTAAAAGCAAAATACATGTTTACACAAACATGAATTATATTGAGAAGGATATATTTATATATTGAGTATATGACCACCTCCTCTAAGTAATAGACAAAATTATAACTACCTATTCATCTTTAAACTTAAGCAACAGATATAATTCCCAAGATATTATCAATATTTTTATTATCCAAAACAATGTATTCTTAATCCCAAAGCCAATGTCTTTAAAATTCCTCAGTTTTTTTTATCATTTTTTATTTTAATTTTAAATAGCTTGTTTTACATGTCAATCCCAGTTCCCTCTCCCTCCCCTCTTCCCGCAACTCCCCTTCCCCCCCTCCCTCCCACGCTATTGCCAAATCCTTCCACATAGGGGATATCTAGAGTCTGTCATTTTACTCTTGGTAGGGTCAAGGCACTCCCCTAAGAGTCCAGGCTGAGAGAGCATCTCTCTTTGTGCTATAGGCACATGAAGACAGTTTGTATACCAGGGATAGACACTGATCCACAGCTCAGGGCCCCATAGGTTGCCCAGGCCTTCTCACTGACACTCACATTTGGGGGGTCCAGATCAGTCCCATGCTGGCCTCCCCACTGTCGGTCTGGGGTCCAAGAGCACTCCCCTGTTCAGATCAGCTGTCTCTGCTGGTTTTGCCAGCCCATTCTTTGCCAATTTGCTCATCACTCCTCTCTCTCTGTCACTGGGTTCCTTGGGTTCAGTTCAGTGATTAGTTGTGTGTTTGACTCTGCTTCCATCAGTCACAGGATGAAGGCTCCCGGATGGTTATAGACATCAAGTTCATTATCAGGAATGGGCATTCAGTTTTTCTAGGATTTATTTTATTGTATGTATATCAATGTATTACCTGCAAGTATGTCTATATACAATATGTGTGTCTGGTGTCCATAGAGGTCAAAAGAAGGACTGGGATGCCCTGCAACTGGAGTTGCAGACAATTATGAACCACCATGGGGGTACTTGGAATCAAAGCCAGTATAGACACTGAGTTTTGTGCATGATGATACATATGGATCTATCTGCCGTCTTTTACATGCCAGCATCCAGTTGTTCTAGCACCATTAGTTGAAGATACTTCCTTTTTTCTATTATATATTTTTAGCTTCTTTAGCAGAGATCAGGTGTTCAAAGGTGTGTGGGTTGATTTCAGGGACTTCAATGCAATTCCATTGGTCTACCTGTTGTTTTTGTGCCAATACCAAGCTGTTTTAAGGACTATAGCTTTAATAGTAGAGTTTGAAGTCAGAGATGGTGATGCCTCCAGAAGTTCATTATTGTACAGAGTTGTGTTGGCTATCATTGGTCTTTTGTTTTTCCTTATGAAGTTGAGGATCATCCTTTCGAGGTCTGTGAAAAAGTGTGCTGGTATTTTGATAGGGACTGCATGGAACCTATAGATTGCTTTTGGCAAGATTGCCATTTTTACTGTGTTGATCCTACCTATCCAAGAGCATGGGAGATCTTTCCATTTTCTGGTATCCTCTTTAATTTCTTTCTTTAGAGACTCAAAGTTCTTGCTATACAGGTCTTTCACTTGTTTGGTTAGTGTTATCCCCAGATATTTAATTTTGTTTGTGGCTATTGTAAAGGGTGATGTTTCTCTGATTTCTTTCTCAGCCCATTTATTATCTGTATATAATAGAGCTACTGATTTTTTTTGAGTTAACCTTGTATCCTGCCACTTTGCTGAAGCTCTAGGAGTTCCCTGGTAGAGGTTTTCAGGTCATTTATGTAAACTATCATATCATCCGCAAATAGTGAATGTTTGAACTCTTCCTTTCCAATTTGTATCCCCTTTATCTCCTTTTGTTGTTTTATTGCTCTAGCTAGAACTTCAAGTACAATATTGAAAAGGTATGGAGAGATTGGACAGCCTTGTCTTATTCCTGATTTTAGAGGAATTGCATTGAGTTTCTCTGTTTAGTTTGATGTTATCTGTTGGTTTATGTAAATTGCTTTTATGTTCAGGTATGTTCTTGTTATCCCTGATCTCTCTAGACCTATATTATGAAGGGGTGCTGGATTTTGTCAAAGGCTTTTTCAGCATCTAGTGAGAAGATCATGTGGCTTTTCCTTTGCAGTTTGTGTATATGGTGAATTACATTGATAGATTTTTGGATGCTGAACCATCCCTGCATCCCTGGGATGAAGCCTACTTGATCATGATGGAAGATTTTTCTGATATGTTCTTGGATCCGATTTGCCAGAATTTTATTGAGTATTTTTGCATCAGTGTTCATGAGGGAAACTGGTCTGTAGTTTTTGTTCCAGAACTTTCTGTAGGACTGGGTTAGTGGACATGTATTGCTTCTTAAGTTTCTGTCTGGAGGTCCTGTCTAGTGGTGAGAGCAGAATATTGAAGTTTCCTATTATTAGTGTTTGAGATTTTATGTGAGATTTGAGCTTCAATAATGTATCTTTCACAAATGTGGATGTCTTTGTATGTGTGTCATAGATGTTCAGAATTGAGACTTCATCTTGATAGACTTTTCCTGTGGTGAATATGACATGTCCGTCTTCATGTCTTTTGATTGATTTTAATTTGAAGTCTAATTTTTAGATACTAGGATTGACACCAGCTTGTTTCTTGGGCCCCTTTGATTGGAAAAATCTTTTCCCTACCCTTGACTCTGAGATAACTTCTGTCTTTGACATTGAGATGTGTTTCTTATATGAAGCAAAAGGCTGGATTCTGCCTTTGTATCCATTCTCTTAGCCTGTGACATTTATAGGCAAGTTGAGACCATTGACATTGAGGGATATTAATGACTCTTGTTGTTGATTCTTGTATGTTTTTTATTTATTTGTGGTGGTGTTATTATGTGTGGGTTTCCCTCCTTTTTTCTTTTGGTGTTTGGTAAAGTGAGATTCTCTATTGAAAAAGTGGGATTATCTATTGTCTTTGTGAGTATAGTTATCTTCATTGGGTTGAAGTTTTCCTTCCAGTACTTTCTGTAGGGCTGGGTTTGAGGGTATATATTGTTTAAATTTTGGTGGAGTCTATTTGGTGTTCTGTAAGATTCTTATATTTTCATAGGCATATTCTTCTTTAGGTTAGGGAAGTTTTCTTCTATGATTTTGTTGAATATAATTTCTGTACCTTTGAGCTGTATTTCTTCATCTTCTTCTCTACCTTTTATTCTCAGATTTGGCCTCTTCACAGTGTCCCATATTATCTGGATATTTTGAAAATGACTGTATTTTCTTTTTGAAGTCACTTATCAGTTAATATGATCAATGACTAGTTTTGACTTTTTAAAATGAGACATAATTTGAACACATGCAACATTAAATGAATAAAATAATGTTTGACAATTATGTCACTAAAGTGATTAAACTACATGACAACATTGTAGCATAAAAATTCAATCATCCCTCACACTGCCAGGAATCTTAATAATATAATTTGGTACCTTTATTGAATTTGATGAAGTGGCAGTTTGCAGTTGAAGCTATATTATCCATATTCCCATGTGTTCTAGAGAAACTGATTCTATCCAGTAAGAGTTATTAAATATATACAGTTTATCTGTTGATGTTAGGAATAAAACTAATAAATCATTTTGTTTCTAACAGGGATGCTGATTTGGGGAGAGCTGGATGGGAGAGAGTTGAGATAATCACAGAAAAACTATGTAACTGATGACCTAAGATGCTTATGGCTCAACTGTTCTTAAACATGTCTAGCTTTAGACCAATCCAAAATAAGTTAAATACTTTAATTTTGAGATATGTTTATTTCTTTTTTACAATATTTCTCCAACGAATTACATGCCATGCATAATCACTCCTCTGTGACAGGTCTAGTGTCAGCTCTTAAAGATTTAATTTTATTTACAACTGACCAGTATTTCTGAAAGGAAGTCATCATTACATCGGGATATTATTCAAAATGAAGCCAGATAGTACTAGAAATTCTTTAAGACAAGGTTTCAGATTACTGTTAATTATGGAGGATGAAAGCAATGAAACTTAATGAATATTTGGTATGTAAATATAAGTATATAAATAATTTATATATTGCATTAACATTGAATAATATATTTATTATATGTTATAATATGTTTTATATAATTAAAATATATTATAAGTATATAAGAATATATTGACATCTATATATATTATATGCGATTATTATTATAGAATGATAATGCTAGAAAAGCATTGTCAATGGCTTCTTTCCCTAGTGTCTGAAGTTCATGGAAACTCTTAATTCTATGCATATGAACCATATTAAATAGCTTCATGCTGTGAAATAATCCTTTTGTACATTGTCAAGATTTGCCTCTGTGATTGGTTTAATAAAGAAGCTGACTGGTCAATAACTGAACAGGATAAAGTTAGGCAGGAGAGTCAGACTAGGAGAATGGTGGAAGAAAAAAGGGAGGAATCTGGAGTTGCCAGCAAGACACAGAGGGAGCAGAAAATGAACATGCCCTATGGAGAAAACTACCAAGCCATATGGCAAAGCATGAATAAAAAATAAGGTTTATTTTAAATGTAAGAGTTAGCTAGTAACAAGTCTGAGCTATTGGCTGAGCATTTGTAATTAATAAAAGCCTCTTTGTGTTTGTATGAGAAGTGGCAGGCAAGAAAGAAACATCTGCCTACACCTTCTTAGGACCAGTTACCAGTTATCAGATTTATATCAGGAGCACAATCTTCTAGGAGTGGGAAAAAACATAATCAAATGCCCAAGAAGAAAATTTTAATAATATAGTAAATAGAGGCTCTGTTAAACTGGCTTATTGTCATAGGATACAGATTATAATTCATATATTAAGATTAATTTTGGTTGATCACTAATCATATCTTATTTTTGATGATTATAAATTCAGTCAAATTAATTAACACTTAATATCTATAGAAGATAAAAATGTATGTTCAAGTTTTCTGAGAAATCTGTTAAGCATGGAATTACATAGACAATAGAGTAGATTTGTTCTTGTCACCATCTGAAATTAGAATATCAATATATATGGGGATTAATATTGCATATTTTTATCATCTGTAACAACATCTTAGCAATCAGTTAGTTAGGTGTTTCCTGTCATTATCAACTTCCAATGATTAGTCCATAGGAGGGGAACACAAAGCACTGAGGAAAAACACAGAAAAGACTATGGTAAATCTTCAGTTAAATAAGATTATTCTTACTCTATTGTAGAATATAGAACCTGGTGCCAGTGATTTTGTATTTCTAATTGTCATATAGTATAGAATGGAACATGACAGAGGCAGCTTCCAATTGCTTGTTCATGAAATCATACATTATTTTGGAAGAAAGCTACCACATGTGCTGACTTTCTATAGGTGTAATTATCTGTGACTGATTCACAGCAAGACAAAGCAGTATTCGTATTTGATAGCAGCCAAAGAAAACTTTCTGTTACACAGACTTTCACAAATAGGAAGGTAGGTTAGAGAGGGTTCTGGAAGTTGATTGCAAGGGATCTTGTAGTCCACTGTAATGACATGAGGTTTCCCTAAGAGAAGAGTATTGATTAAAATATTTTTAGTGAAGGAGTGACACAAAGTCACATTTTAGCAGGACCTTTGAAATATTTCTTTATTTTTAAGAGTCACAATAGAAATCTGTGCCTGGTGAATGCTCTAAAAATTGAATGAATTTCATATAAAGACAAATCAGCCATGCTCTCCCACATATTTTTGATCTATGGTTTCAAGAAACTTCACAAATGACTATAGTGTAAAATAAAGTGACAAAACACTGAGTGTATCTTCCAACTGTACAAAAAATTTCTTGTTGTTGTTTACATAACATGTCTTTAAGTGGATTTAACTTGAAAATTTTCATATTGTACACTCTCCAGGAAATTTATTATTAATGTTTCATACTGCCAGCAATATTCACATATACTGTTTTAAATACATAGCCTTCCAGGATTTGCTTTAGCCCCTGAAATTCTGTTTTCTTAGTATAAAAATTTATTTACTGCTATTGTTATATTATTATTTTAATGTGAGATAACCTGTATCAGTACAAGAAATTCAGAGGCTCATCTACATTATTTTTTCCAGAAACTACCATTACTTTTCTTCATGAGAACACATTTGAATTGGCAGGACAATGACAATTAGTTAAAGAATGTGTGAATCAGACAAGTGGGGTTTCAGATATATAATAAACAGTTTCCCCAAATATGCATACAACAAAGTAATGGGTATTGTATTTATTAGTGGTAATACTATTAGTTCTAAAAATAAATCCATATGTTCACTTCTATATTATTACACAAAGTCCAGGTGGAGATAGCCATTGTATTCCAATATTTGATCAATCTTAGTTCAAGATTGGAGTTTAGACCCATAGCAATTTGATTGGTTTCATCTATTTATAATGATTTAAGAATATGAGCATAGTTGTTTGTAAGACTTTTACCCATGATATGTACATCATATTTATGTAGAATGTAGACAAGCCAACAGAGATAGTAGGAAATATGTTTTGAATCTTTATATTAATATATAACTTAAACTCACATTTTCCTCAGGTTAGTTGTTGCTTGAGTCAACAAATGCCCAACATAAAGCAATAATCTACAGCACAACTACATAGATGCTACAATTGTTTAATATGTATTCATAAATAATTTATTGTCAAACAAATGTGAACATGCCTGTGGATACAATGATTGTGACGAACATTAGAGATTTTGAAAACTATCAATTAAGATTAACAAAGTTGATCTTAGCATTTAATCATCCCTGTAACCAAAAATTTGAATGATAAAACTATTATATTTACTAGCAATTGAACCGATATTTATTTATAAAATTCTATGTAGAAGGGACTCTGAATAAATTCAACAAATATTCCTTAGTCAAATATTATCAGATAGGCATTGTGCTAGATGTTTATCAAACAGCAAAATATACAAGAAGCCATGTCCTGCTGGAATTCACAATCTTGGTGAGAAAAGTGAAAATAAGCAAAGGACCAAACAACATAATATAATCCTAAGGAAGCTGCTAAGGAATACAGATAAGACAAGTCTAAAAAAGGGATAAAGAACATACAATGGGTAAAGAGTTCAATGTAATGTGGATAATGTGACTCTCTGTGAAATTTTCACCAGGATTTCAGTTAGATACCTGTGTGGGTAGAAGTAACAGACTAAGACTCATGAGAACAATAAAGACAAAAGAAAGTGGTTGAAGAATTTGTGTAAGATTCAATGTTCAACAAAGAAGCTAAGGCAGCAACAAAAGAAAGGCTAAGGGAGGAAAAGAGGATTATGATAGTCCTATGACACCTTCTCTATGGTCTGCTGTTACCAAGATGATTGAGTGTTCACTTGAATTACATGGAAAACCTTAGAGAATCTTGAGCAGAGGAGTTATATGATCTTAATAATACCACTACCCAATCTGTGTTAAAAAAATAAGTTAAAAAGGAATAGGTGGTCAGGAAAGGGATGATGTTGCAATAGCAGTGATGAATAACTTCGAATAAAAAAATAACTACCAAAATGAAAAGAGTATCTCTAATAAAATCACTATTTTCATAGAAATTTTTTTCTCAGATGAGAACATTATTTTCCTAGTGGTAACCATTAACTGTCAATTTTTGTGTTCAGAGACTAGCAAATAATTTACCACACAGTGGTAAAATATAATTGATATTTTAGACTCGTGTGGTGGCACATGACAATAATTTACCACATAGTATTAAAATATAATTGATAGTTTAGCCTCATGTGGTGGAACATGACTTTAATCACCACACTCAGCAGGCAAAAAACTTATGAATGTCTGTGAGTTCAAGGCCAGCCTGGTTTACATATTGAATTCCAGGGATATGTATGAAATCTTGTTTCAACAAAAAATATTTAAAAAGAAAAATAAAAGATAATAGTTGGTAGTTTATGAGAATGCATCTTCTTAATCGTATCTTATAAAACCTCCCATAATATTAATTTAGTTAATTAATGTCTACTTTTAAAAGAAAATGAAGGAATTTGATATTTTCACAATTAACTGGCTTTTGGGATTCAACAGTCATAGGGGAAAGGGCCAAAATAATGAAATGCTCTATGAATGGTAGAATAAAATTCACTCAGTGAAATGTTATAAACTGCTGTGTCAGAGCCTGACTACTTGATTCTAATTGATTTATTTTGTGTAGTGTACTAATCTTTTTTCAAAATAGTACATGCTACTTAAAACTATTTTGTGTTCTCAAAAGCATTTTCTCTGTACAATATAATTTCCTGATTGTGTGTTTGCCTGCTAATAAACTCACACCTAAGCCTTGTATGTATTGGCAGGCAAGTCCATACCCTGGGGTGTGTTATTGCTTGCATAATTAGCCATCAATTATCACCAGTTACATTTGCACCTGTTCCATTTGAAATTTCAGGCTTGGCCAATTGGCATGTTCTGAACTCTCTCCCACTTCTGAGAAAAGTGGTAAAATGGTCCTTTTTTTTTAAGGATACTCTCCTTAAATAGGATATCAACCAACACCATCTGAGTAGGAAGTGTTTTCATTAAGGGATCTTAAAGATAATGTGAAAATACAAGAATCGTCCAAAACAATAATGCAATTTTTAGTCAAGTATTTTAAATTTTGAATCATCCTCAGAGAAAATTCATTTAGCAAATGAAGACACTAAGGTTTGAAATGTGAATAAGACTTTCTTTTCTGAAGTCAAGCACAACTATATTAGTGGCATAATCTGTGTTTGAACTGAAGGGTACCTAGCAGAGGTCTGCATTCATATCTTGGCTTATTTGGGGAATTATATAATTAAACATGTCAAGCCATCTCTTTTTCCTCCTCACTTAAGTTTCATCAAGTGCTTAGAATATAGGTTCTCTTCTCTGACCTTTTCTTTTCATTCGTAGTTACACTGAACTCATTGAGACATAATTATCTTTAACAGTTGTATAATTTGTAAAATAGTTTCTATTCTAAACAAAGTGACATTGGTTGTCTAAAAGCTGGAAATTTTAATATAATTTTGAAATAAACAGCATTGGAAAAATTTTAAGAAGACATTATATTTCTGAACTCTGTGTCTACTGGTAGGAAAATTAGTTTTCTATATCTTTAAATTATAGATTTCAGCCCCTTCTAAACTGTATGAATTCCTAACTGCTAATCTATTTGGACATAATTTTACCTAGTTTGAAACTATTCCCTAACTATATTTAATCAACTGAGAGGAAAAAAATGTTGTGATTGGTGTCATAGTTTCAATTCAGGAGATACTATTTTTTAAACCTTTACTTGTAGGTATTTTAAGTTATTCACACATTGATTTTATTGTTCAAGAGTGATATTTTTTACAAAATTTTTACCTTGTAGCTTTGGTATATTAAGACCCATTTATTAACTTTTTGAATGGGAGGTGAATTTTTTTCTTTATGTTCTGTTTTTTGAGACAGATTCTCAGATATCTCAAGCTGACCTAGCATCCCTGAACCTGCTGCATCCACCTTCCAAGAAATGGGATTGCAAACAGGAGCCATGGCTGGTTACATCTCAGTAAGCAGATGGTAAAACTTTTGGGAAAATAATGGCAGAACTACACATATTCATAGGAAGCTTTTCTTGAGGGAATTATCAAGATGGTTCTATTGGAGAGGTTCTAGCCTCCAAGCCAGAACAGGAATTTTTTTCATATTTAAATTAGAAACAAGCTTGATTTACATGTCAATCCCAGTTCCCTCTCCCTCCCCTCCTCTCCTGCCCTTCCCATCCTATTCCCTTTCTACTCCCCAGGGAGGGTGAGCCCTTATATGGGGGAATCTTCCAAGTCTGTCATATCATTTCCAGCAGGGCCTAGGCTCTCCCCATGTGCCTAGGCTGAGAGAGTATCCCTCTATGTGCAATTGGCACCCAAAGTCCATTTGTGTACTAGGGATAAATACTAATCCACTACCTGAGGCCCCATAGATTGCCCAGGCCTCCTAACTGACACCCACATTCAGGAGGTTTGAATTAATGTTATGTTGGTTTCCCAACCAGCAGTTTGAGGTCCATGAGCTCCCCCTTCAGAACTTGAATTTATTTTTATTTTTATTTTTAAACAGAACTTGAATTTCTTGACATCAGTCTCTGGAAAACTACATTGCAGAAAATGACAACTTACTCCTACAGGTTTCTTCTAACGTCTGCACTTGCACCATGACATTTTTATACACTGATATGTGCACATACATACACAGACATATCAATAAAAAATTATAAAAGACACCATTCTCTGTCCAAGTCCACAATTTATTGAATATGTGAGAAATATCTGCGAGAAATACTGTTAAGAACATGTGTTATAATTTAAGAAAAAGCATCATGTGAAAGAAAGATGCCATGAGACAGGATTCAAGCAGAGAGGTTTTTAATAGGGAAAGAGATTATAAAAAGGGGAAGGCAGAGGAGGAGACTGGCCTCCAGAGACTGGAGTGAAAGGAGAAATTAATTTGTTTTATATGGTCTGATCACAGTTTCTCCTTCGCCTCTCTTCCTCCCCATCCATTTCTTCTCCTTTCTCTTCAGCAAAAGGAAGGCCTCTCATGTGTATCAGCCAGCCATGGCATGTAAAGTTTCTGTAAGATTAGGTACCTCCTATTGAGGCTGTATGAGGCAACCCATTGGAAGGAAAGGGTCCCATAAACAGGTAGCAGAGTCAGAGACAGTCCTGTTCCCACCAGTAGGAGTTCCATCAGAGTACCAGCCAACACAATTATAACATATGTGCAGAGGGCCTAGGTCAGTCCCATGTTGGCTCCTGTCTTCAGTTCTGTGTCTGTGAGCTCCTATGGACCCATGTTAGTTGATTCTGTAGTTTTCTTGTGGTGTTCACAGACCTTTTGGCTCCTATAGTCTTCCCTCCCTCTCTTCAGTAGAATTTCATCTTCTACAGTGAGCATATTTTAAAAATTTTTTCAATTAGCTTGTGTAAATCAAAATGAACAAAAATAAAAAAATAAAGCAAAGCATTCTCTTGTCCTGTTTCACTGTTTCAAACAAAGGAAAAGAGATGATTATCAGGACAAAGGGCTGATACCCCAAGATTTGAAAAAAATATACATTTGATAATACATGCAGCAAAATCTTTTTAGTGACAATCCTTTGAGAATTTCTCCTTTTTTCACATTTTATGTGATTATTCATCTGTTAATCTTTTAAATTTACAAGATTGGGTATTATATCAGAAAAGGTTCAGCAATAGTACTCATCATATAACAGTGAACGATAGTGGCAATAGAGATAAGAGTATATAATAAAAGGATTTGAAGCATTTGGCCTACCTCTTACTGTCAATGTGATAATTTAGAAAAAAATGTAAGTATTTTATTTGTCTATACTTTAGGTGAGGATTTATTATCAAATTGAACTTAGCATGCAAACATGAAATGATAGCAATTTTGAAATACATACCACAGGGTTGTTTTATTGCTATAATTTTAATATTGCTTGTGTGAAGGAGAATTCCTGAAGAGAAACTGTGTCTGTAGAGACTGACAGATTGAACTTCAAGGAAATCACCCCAACTAATTAATTATTAGATATCTTTAAATATCATTTTGTTTCAATTATAGTTTGGGGGAAAGTTTTTCTTTAATTTTATAATTGTCTTTAAATGGCATTTTCTTCAATTTTGATATAGCAATGCAAATGATTTTACTTTGTACATTTTAAAATATACTGAAGTTCTTGCTGGGCATAATGGTATATGCCTTTAATCTCAGCACATGTGAGGCAGAGTCAGGCAGATCACTGAGTTCTAAGCTAGCATGGTCTACAGAGTTAGTTTCAGGAAAGCCAAGGCTTTACAGAGAAACCCCATCCAAAAAACAAAATCCATAAAGAAGGAAACAAAGAAAGAAAATATAGTAAAGATGTCTTTTGCTATGGGAGATTATATCTACCAGCTATAGAGACGTCATCATCCATGTTGGTGATTACCTTGTGGTGCAGTTGTTTTAGAATCAATCTTGCTAGCAATCTTCATCCTTGTTTTATAAAAAAGTCCCAGTACATGTATTGGTTCCCTAGAATGAACTTTTGTGGAATTGTACTATGTTTTGTCACTGAGGACTCATGTAGTCTGTAAATATAACAAAACCAGAGACAAGTTTAGAGAATACATGGTTTTCTTCTTATTATGGATAATAAGACAAACTGAAGAAAATACAATACTTGAAGACTGAGTGTCTGCAAATGGAATACTGACATAGGGGTCTGTTCCCATATGGTGTGTGGTGGTATAACTCTTGAGTGTAGTAACAGTGATAAGAGATAATGCAAAGTATAATAACATAGGTAACATGGTTGAATAACCTTAGGGTAGGGCATCTGTGGAAGGATGGGTAATTCTATTGTAGCAGATTCTTGTGTGATCTAGGGTTGTACTTCTGCTTGAAAAGTAGTGTTCACTGGTTAAATATGTAGATGTGTTGAGAGCAGCAAAAGGTCTTAAGTAGATATTGTAGTTAATGTGACTGGCAAACAAGGAAGAAATATATTTGCAATCAGTAGTAGAGAGTGCTTAAATACTACTATGTGTAGAAAAGAAATGTATCTGAAGCCAAGATGGCTTCTAGTGGAGAGTTTGTGTGAAAAAGGGAGAAAACATCTTAGTTTCCACCAACAGATGACTGGATAAAAAAGTGTAGAGTTTGGGGAAAACCAGAAGGCTCACTGCCAAAAGGTCCTAACACATGGGCCTGGAATTCAATAAAAAGAAACATTAAGGAGGATTCAAGATGAAATAGAAATGAAATTGAAAAAGCCAATAATCCATATTCAACATTTTAAAAACCCAAAGAAATTCAGTGTTTCTTTTGTCAAGAACCAATGGTTCTTTTTGTCTTTATACTATCATTTATATGTTTAGAGGTGACCTTTATTCCTTTTCAACAGCAGTAGGCAAAGTACTCTTTCTTGCCTTCATGATGATATCCCATACTGTGGGGAGCTAAGTCATGCAATTTGGACATAACAGGCTTACTTTTACAAAACAATGAACTTATTATCATGATAATCTTTCTGAAAATTCACTCACATGCAACAGTAATCAATTAGAAAAAATTGCAAAAATTTAAAGTATCTGATCTTAGACATAAAAATATATATTAGAGCAGAAATTTTGTAAAAAAAAAAGAGATTAAACTTGTGATCCTGTAATCACCCAGAAATTTTGCTCATCTAATCCTTCTACATCATCATATGGTGATAACGGAAGTCTGGTATGACAGATTTTCCCTTTAGTTCAGACAGATATTAGTTTTAGGAGAGGCACGTAGAATCTGTGGACAGTATTTGACACTGAGAAACATATAGAGGTGAAGCATCACAAACATCTGTGCAAAGCTCAATATTATTTGAAAAAATCAAAGAACTAACTGCATATTGAATAATTTTGAGAGATAAGACAAAAATGGATCAATTTAAATTTTGACTAATGAATAAAATTACTTTATTGAACACCAGATGGATTCAGTAGCAAAGTCATAGAAGTCATCATTGGCTTAGAGTAAAGTTGACTATGCAACAACCAGAAGATTTAAAAACAATCTTCAAAGATCACCCTAAAATATGTACCAAAGGAAAGAGAAAGAATTTCATACAAAGACTCATTATAGATATTTGTGGTAGTTTTTGGTATTATTGCAAAATAATAAAGTCAATAATTTCCTTTAACAATTATAGTGAAATAGTTACATAATTAATACTACTGAGCAAAAGTGTTAATTAGTTATATATACATGCACAAGGATGAATCTCAAAAATGTTATAAATATCTTAAGAGCTAGTGTTTCCTTCTACTGCAGTACATTCATCACTTGATTCCATTTGCATGGAATTCAAAACGAGATTAGCATGTTTGATAACACGCATCTCAGCAACTGCCTGTGAGAGATTGATAATGAGGAGACAGACAAATTAGTAGTAATATTTAGGGATGATAAAATCTTTGAAATTTTGCTTATTTGCATTATTAGGATATTATATAACCTAAAACTTATCCAACAAGTTACTTAAATAGATCATTGTGGGATTTGAGTGTTATTGTGCTAAGATTCAGAAGAGACTGTTAGGGTCCTGTTTCCCAGCTTCTCTGGCGGTATGGATTGTTGGCTGGTAATCCTTTGCTATTTGTCTAAACTACATATATGAGTGAGCACCTACCATGTTCATCTTTTGTGACTGGATTACCTCACTCAGATTTGTTTCTTCTAGTTACACACATTTACTTGTGAATTTCAACATTACATTGTTTTGTTTTGTTTTCTGCTGACTAGTACTCCATTGTGTAAATGTATCACATTTTCTTTATTCATTCTCCAGTTGAGGGACATTTAGGTTGCTTCCAAGTTCTGGCTATTATTAATAATGCTGCTATGAACATAGTTGAACAGATGTCCTTGTTGTATGAATGGGCATCTTTTGGGTATGTGACAACGAGTAGAATTGTTGGATCTTTTGGTAGACTGATTCTCATTTTCCCGAGGAACTGCCATACTGATTTCCAAAGTGGTTGTATGAGTTTTCACTCCCACGAACAATGGAGGAGTGTTCCTCTTTCTCCACATCCTCTCTAGCATAAACTGTCTTTGGTGTTTTTTATTTTAGCCATTCTGACAGAAGCAAGATGATATCCCATAGTTGTTTTGATTCGCATGTCCTTGATGGCTAAAGATGGTGAGCACTTTCTTACATGTCTTTCAGCCATTTTAGATTCATCTATTAAGAATTCTCTACTTAGTTCTGCACCCAATGTTTTAATTGGATATTTGGTGTTGTGGTGACTATCTTCTTGAGTTCTTTGTATATTTTGGAAATCAGTCCTCTGTCAGATGTGGGGTTAGTGAATATTTTTTCCCATTCTGTGGGCTGCCTTTTTGTCTTGCTGATTGTGTCCTTTGCCTTACAGAAGCTTCTCAGTTTCAGGAGGTCCCATCTATTAATTGTTGATCTCAGTGTCTGTAAAACTGGTGTTATACTCAAGAAGTGGTTTCCTGTACCAATTCTTTCGATGGTACCTCCTACTTTGTCTTCTAAGAGGCTCAGTGTGGATGCATTTATGATTATAATAGTTTTTTTCCAAATTAATTCCTATATTCTTTTCCACTAACTTTTAAAGAAGGATTTACTGGGTTTTTGTTGTTGTTGTTGTTGTTTTACAAATCTATGTGTATGTTTGTGTACCTGCATGTGTTTATGTGCATTGAATTTGTGCATGGTTAAGGAATCTACATGTCATATAACCTATAATTGGAGGCCATTGTGAGCTACTAAATATGGGTACTGGGAAGAGAATTCAGGTTCTCTGGTAGTACACTGAGATCTCTATGCCAGTGCATCATCTTTCCATCCCCTTCGTTCACTTTTATTTCTTGCAATCCAGCCACATTATTCCTCTCATCATTCTCTCCCCATTTGTCATCTCCCCTACATCATAATAGATATCACATTATATAAAATTAATATGAAACCAATACAACATGGTTGATATTATCTATTGGCATTCACAAAGTTATTGTAATGAGAAAACTATGAATTATCCATTATTTGATGAGAAAATATGAAATGTTTAGTAAAGTCTTCGGTGACAAATAAGGCTTTTAGAATCTTTTCTTATTAACCACAAAAATGATATTTGCATATGTATAATTTTATGAATAAACTATTAATAACCTTACACATATCTTACTGATTATCAACTTATATCTCTCAAGTTACGCATATAAATATAAATATAAATACTTATCTTATTTTATTTTTTGTGTTTTTTGAGACAAGGTTTCTCTGTATTGTTTTGGAGGCTGTCCTGAAACTCATTTTATAGACCAGGCTGGCCTTGAACTCACAGAGATCTGCCTGCCTATGCCTCCCAAGTGCTGGAATTAAAGGAATGCACCACCAATGCCCGGCATTATTTTTGATGAATATAAACTGATATAGAACCATTAAAATACATGTTTTGTAGATATAATGATTTATGCCATCGAATTTCAAATTTTTACATAAAACTTTCACTAAAGTTATAGTTTGTTTTATGCTACTAAAAGGTTTCTTATTTGACATTTTCCTTGTCACATGCATTTCATTTGTAAAATTTCTGATACGCTAATGTTTAATTTTTTTACCCTGTGCAAGTCACTTGACATATTGGAACATAATTAGCACTGATATATCCTAGTAATTAGCATTATGTTTTTTTTACTATTTCTAGTTCAGATGAGACATCATATTTTTAATAGTAATTTTATATATAGTAGTAAGATTTTTATTTTGAATTACCTGAGTTATGTTACATAATCAATGGACATTTCAGTTCTTTAATACATTTATTTTACATCCCAGCTGCATTTACCCCTGCCTTCTCTACTCCCAGTTCCTCCCTCATCCCCTCTCTACCTCCCCAAATCCACCCCTCATATGTTTCTTTTTAGGAAAGTGCAGGTCTCCCATGAGTATCAACAAAACATGGCACATCAAAGTTGTAGTAAAACTAAAAACGTCCCCTTGTATTAAATCTTGGCAAATTAACTCATTGTGAGGAACAGGGTCCCAAACTCAGTAGAATTGTCATGTATAGTTCCTACCCTCAGTGTTAGGTGTCCCAAAAGAAGACCAAGCCACACAACTGTCACATATATGAAGAGTGCCTAGGCCATTCACATGCAGGCTCCCTGGTTGTCAGTTCAGTCTCTGTGAGCCCCTATGAGTCTAAGTTAGTAGATTGTATGAGTTTTCTTATGATGTCCCTTACTCCTTTGGCTCCTACAATCCTTTCTCTACTTCTTCTACAGGATTTTCTGAACTTCAACTGATGTTTGGCTATTGGTCTGCAACTATTTCCATCAATTGAGGGATGAAGCCTCTCTGATGACAATTGGGCTAGGTACCAATCTATTCACAAGAGATGGCCAATTCATGCTATGTGTTTGCTATTCCTATGAGTCTTAGCTGGGGCTATCCTTGTAGATATCTAGGAAATTACCTTGACCCAGGATTTTCCTGATACAGAAATGCCCCACATCTTTCCATCCCATCTGCCTTCTGTCCACTCAAGAAATCTCTTCTAGTTCCTCTTACCAGGGAGAACCCAGCTACTAGGTTGTCTCTCTGAATCTGTACATAGTTATCCTTTATTCTACAGCTATGGACATTCCATTTTAACATGAAAAAAATTGTTAGACATTTGCTGCCATATCATGTAATCTTATGTACCTCATATCTTTTAATGTATCACAACATTCTTGTAAATGATAAATATAACTCTGTTGTGATAATGGAAGCTTTACATAAATACATCATACAAAAGATGCATTTAAAATTTCTTTAAATTATAACTAAGCAAGTTTCATTGCTTTTGTTAGGTCTGACACAACTTATTCATTCAAGAGCAACAAGTGTGCACATCTGTATATTTGCATACTAAAAATAGTTGTTCGCAAAACAAAGGGTTGCTTAGAATACATAACCTCTTACTTGTTTAAATTATATGCTTCTGAGTGGAGTATTATGATCTTGTTTTCAAGTACATGTATGTGACTACCTAATTACAAAGCAGCCACTTTAAACATAGTGTTTATTTCAAAGCATTGTATCTCAGAATAAAAGTGCATTATATGCAACACTCAGGAGGAAGGGAGGCAGACCTGTTCAGAGGATTGAACAATAAGATATGAATGCTGCATTCTGAAGAAATTTTGTTGTGACCAAAATTAATACCATTCAAACTAAATGCAGATCCTTACTATGAATATGAATAAAGATTCATGACATTCTATCTTTTCTGGATCTTAGTTTAACTGAAAATATTGAACACAAGAGTGAATGGTACTAAGAAGGTACTGTCCTGGTATTAAGGTGTTCCTTTTATTAATTATTGGTCAGTTTTATCAAGGAGGGGATAAACTCCAGTGGAATGGCTTGCCAGTGAGAAGGAAAGAAAGGGGAACATTTAATGGTATTCACAAATTAACCAAGAATAGAACTTGATTCAAAGAAACAGGCCATTGTAACAAAACAAAGGCTGAGCTGAATATGAGGTTTTTTTGTTTGTGGGTTTTTGTTGTTGTTTTTTTTGAACAAGCATTGGGTTTTCAATTAATTCCTGGGAAGTATTACTGTGGCTTTGGATGTTTTCAAGAAAAGTCCTAGCTACTGTCTATGTAATGGGTAATCCATGTAGAAAACTGAAAAAAAGACTAGGTAAGATATTCTCTAGTCAATAAAACTTATTGAGGAGAGTCAATCAGTATTTATCCCTGGAATACAAATGGACTTTGGGTGCCCATTCCACAATGAGGGATGTTCTCTCAGCCTGAACTCTTGGGGGAGGGCCTAGGCCCAGCCCTGAAGAAATGAAAGACTCTGGAGATCCCCTATGGAGGACCTGA
This sequence comes from Mesocricetus auratus, assembly GCF_017639785.1. Taxonomy (NCBI): domain Eukaryota; kingdom Metazoa; phylum Chordata; class Mammalia; order Rodentia; family Cricetidae; genus Mesocricetus; species Mesocricetus auratus. The sequence goes on along the minus strand of NW_024429188.1, from coordinate 109,879,316 downwards.
CCTGGAGAATGGAATGTAGATTGGGTAGGGGCCTGGAGAAACTTGTTTGGGAGACGGGGAAGCAGGAAGGGAGAGGGACCTGGGATTGACATGTAAAGAAAGCTTGTTTCTAATTTAAATAAAAAAAACAATCTTTAAAAAAGTGAAATCCTATGGCACAGACAGACCAAGGAAGCCCTAGAAATTCATTCAGTGAAAAGTTGTCTACATTCAGCTTTGCACAGTAGGAAAGCCAAGACATGTTTACCTACTTAAACCTGTGACTGGTAATGCCATACCAAATGAAGAAAGAGAGGGTGATGGAGAAGAGAATTTGGTTTTTTATTCGTTTTTAAGTTTCCAAGATACTAATGTTTAGAGATTATTTCATGTGAATTAAGTATATTATTAGTTAAAGAAATGAAGAAAGAGAAGGAAGAAATCAAAGCTACATTCCACACAAAAGAAATCTTCAAAACTAAATGAGTAGACAGATAATGCTCCAAACTGCATATTTGTTTTGGGTGGGATTCAGTGGCCCGACCAAAGGTCCATCTGCTGATAGCTTTGTTACCGAACAGCGATTGTGAGGAAGGGCTAGTGAAAGGAATTTAGACAGTTGGCTATGTACCTTTGAAGGGAATATTGGGCCCTTGCCCTCTTCTCTTGGATTTCCAGCTGCCATGAGTTTAACAGAATCTTACCAGGATGTATTCCACACAAATGGCTAATCAACTGCACATTGCACCTTCCAAAGTGTGAGCCAGATTCTCCTTTAAATTTATTGGTCCCAGATGGTTGCAAGATAATGGAAAGCTAATAAAAGATGTTGAGAAGAGAAAAAAAAGACTGGGTAAGATATACTATAGTCGATAATGCTTATTGAGGACGGTCTGTGATGCCACTACCACTGAGAATTATAAGATTCAGGAAAAAAAGAAAAATATGAAGGAAAAGTCCAACCACTGTAGAACATGCATTGACACTATTGGTTGTGTTTGTAGACACCTAAAGTGAAATTAAAGTTTAGACCTAGACTCAACATTGTAGACGTTTTTTGTTGCTCCTTTGGAATTCTTTTTTTTAATATTTTAATTTTAAATAGCTTGCTTCACATCTCAATCCCAGTTCCCTCTCCCTCCCCTCCTCATGTATACCCCCTACCATCCCCCCAGCCTCCCACCTTATCACCACCTCCATCCACATAGGGGATATCCAGAGTCTGTCATTTCACTAAGGGCAGGTTCCAGACACTCCCCTAAGAGTCCGGGCTGAGAGAGCATCCCTCTTTGTGTTATGGACACACGAAGTCCATTTGTATGACAGGGATAAACACTGATCTACTGCCCAGGGCCCCATAGGTTGCCCAGGCCTCCTCACTGACTCTCACACTCAGGGGGTCTGGATTAGTCCCATGCTGGCCTCCCAGCTGTCTGTCTGTGGTCTAAGAACTTGCCCCCGTTCAGATCAGCTGTCTCTGCTGGTTTTGCCAGCCCATTCTTTGCAAATTTGCTCATCACTCCTCTCTCTGTCCCTGGGTTCCTTGGGTTCAGTTTAGTGTTCAACTGTGGGTGTTTACCTCTGCTTCCATCAGTCACTGGATGAAGGCTCCTGGATGGTTATAGACATCAAGTTCAGTATCAGGAATGGGCATTTAAGGTGGTCTCTCCACTATTGCTTAGCTTGCCAGTTGGTGACATCCCTTTAAATGAATAGAGGTCTCAATGGTGCCAGATAGTTCTTTTAACCTATGATTCCCTCTTCCCCCTATTTTACCCCCCACTCAACCTTCCTGTTCTTCCATGACCTATTCTCTCTTCCTCTTCTCCCCCTCTCTTCTTCCCAGCTCCCATTCCCCCCACCCCTTGCCGTGTTCCCAGTCTGTTCATAAGATCTTTCCTCATTCCTCTTCTCTGGGGTAACATGCATATATCTCTCTTAGGTTCTTTCCTGTTTCTGAGACTCTCTATCAGTAGAAGTGCAGACTGGCACTATCCTGATCCATGTCTAACATCCATATATGATTGAGTACATACCATGTTTGTCTTTTTGTGACTGGCTACCTCACTCAGGATGGTTTCTTCTAGTGCCATCCATTTACCTGTGAATTTCAAGATTCCATTGTTTTTGTCTGCTGAGTAGTACTCCATTGTTGCAAATGTACCACATTTTCTCTATCTACTCTTTAGTTGAGCGGCATCTAGGTTGCTTCCACGTTCTGGTTATTACAAATAATGTTGCTATGAACATAGAATTCTACCAGAAATTCAAAGAAGAGCTAATTCCAATACTCCTCAAAGTATTCCACACAATAGAAGCAGGAGTCTCACTGCCAAACTCTTTTTACGAGGATACAATTACCTTGATACCCAAGCCACACAAAGACACAATGAAGAAAGAGAACTATAGACCAATTTCCTTCATGAACATTGATGCAAATATACTCAACAAAATACTAGCAAACTGGATTCAAGAACATTATCAGCAAAATCTCCAACATGATCAAGTAGGCTTCATCCCAGGAATGCAGGGATGGTACAACATTAGAAAATCTTTCAATGTAATCCACCATATAAACAAAAAGCGAAAGAAAAACCACATGGTCATCTCACTAGATGCTGATAAAGCCTTTGACAAAATCCAGCACCCCATCATGACAACGGTCTTAGAGAGATCAGGGATAACAGGAACATGCATGAATATATTAAAAGCAATATACAGTAAACCAACAGCTATCATCAAACTAAATGGAGAGAAACTCAATGCAATTCCTCTAAATTCAGGAACAAGACAAGGCTGTCCAATCTCTCCATACCTCTTCAATATTGTACTTGAAGCTTTAGATAGAGCAATAAGACAACAAAAGGTGATCACCGGGATACAAAATAGGAAAAAAAGAAGTCAAGCTTTCACTATTTGCAGATGATATGATAGTTTATATAAGAGACCTGAAAAACTCTGCAAGGGAACTCCTAGAGCCGATAAACACCTTCAGCAAAGTGGCAGGATACAAGGTTAACTCAAAAAATCAGTGGCCCTATTATATACAGATGATGTAGTGGCTGAGAAAGAAATCAGTGAAACATCACCCTTTACAATAGCCATAAACAGCATCAAATATCTGGGGATAATGTTAACCAAAGAAGTGAAAGATCTGTATATCAATAACTTTGAGTCTTTAAAGAAAGAAATAAAAGAGGATACCAGAAAATGGAAAGATCTCCCACGCTCTAGGATTGATAGGATCAAAATAATAAAAATGGCAATTTTGCCAAAAGCAGTCTACAGATTCGATGCAAACCCTATCAAAAGTCCGTCACAATTCTTCAAGGACCTGGAAAGAACAATACTCAACTTTATATGGAAAATAAATGGCCCAGGATAGCCAAAACAACCCTATACAATAAAGGAACTTCAGCAGGCATCACCATACCTGACTTCAAGCTCTATTATAGAGCTACAGTCCTGAAAACAGCTTGGTATTGGAACAAAAATAGACAGGTAGACCAATGGAAGGGAATTGAAAACCCTCCACAATTTACAAAGAACTCAAGAAGCAAATCTCCAAAACACCATAGGATCCAAGTAAAAGGTGGGGTACAGAACTAAATAGAGAATTCTCAAAAGAGGAGGCTAATATGGCCAAGAGACACTTAAGAATGTGCTCAACATCCTTAGCCATCAGGGAAATTCAAATCAAAACAACTTTGAGATACCATCTTACTCCTGTCAGAATGTCTAAAATCAAAAATACCAAAGAAAATTTACGCTTGAGAGGATGTGGAGCGAGGGTACACTCTCCCACTCCTGGTGGGAGTGCCAACTCATACACCCACTTTGGAAATCAGTATGGAGATTCCTCAGGAAAATGGGAATCAATCTACCACATGACCCTGCAATTCCACACTTATGCATATATCCAGAAGACTCTCCTTTGGAATTCTTGCTTTCTTTAGAATTGTCTTAAAAAGAACATGTGTGTGCAAATATTGGACAGAGCATCAGGTCCTCTAGTTGTAAGGAGCTGCCCAAGCAGAGAATAACAAAAGGCTAAGTTGCTCAATATATGCTTCTTGACTGAAAGTTACACTTTGGATTGATAAAGGCATTTATAAATTCTAAGACAGTTCTCCTGTATTTTTGTCTTTATAGACAGAAAATATGAAAAGCAAGTTAAGGATTGACTATTTCCTGATGTTCTAAGTTTGCTATCCCTTGATGTCTTTAAGCCCATGATGTGCTACATCCTATGATCTTGATAAAATCATGACCTAGCCTCACAAGCAAGTGTTAGGAAAAGTAATCCACATGATTTTTAAAGATAATTAATGGCAAATCACATGTAAATCAAAGCTAATGTGCCACAATGCATAATATGTGACATAATCAAGTAAGTGATGTTTATATATCACTTTGTTTATTTTCATAGGTATACTGTAAATTTTTTTCTGAGGACACAGTTTATATATACACACTCAAGTTTATTAGTGTCATTTTGAAAACAAAATCTGCAATTTGACACCGCTTTCAAAAATTTTATTCAAATTTGTTCTTTATTCTAAAGTTTTTGCAATTATAATTGATCATGTTATTAAAAATTTTTTAGTAAAATATAATCTATTGCTTCCCATTCCCATTCTTGCTACACTCCCATGTTTCTTCTTTCCAACCCTTTCCATGTCCACATCCCTGACTTATTCTCAAATTGATGGCTTATTTATCAACTGTTACTGAAAGCCACCACTGGACATAATGCAGAAATCAGCAGATTGTGTAGAGTCCAGCCAAACAACACAACTTCTACACCTAAGGTTAAGGGAACATTGTTGAATATGTGCCAGAAAAAATTGTATGAGCCACAGGACTAAGGAGTCTGATGTGAAATTGAGTCTTCTAGAAATGACAACCATGAAGTCTCATCAATATGAATGCCTAATTATGACCTGAAAAAAGACAGCATCAATAAACAAACATGGTATGTAATCACTCATATATGGATTTGAGACATACAGCAAGGGATTATCAGCCTACTAGCCACAACACCAGAAAAACTAGGAATCAAGGAGGACCCCAAGAGTGATATACATGGACCCCTGGAGAAAGTGAAAGGGACAAGATCTCCTAAGCATATTGGGAGTATGGGGGAGGGGAGAGGAAGTTAGGAGAAAGAGAAGGGAGAAGAAGAGGGGAGAGGAGGACATGAGGGACGAGGAAGGATGAGTCAGGGGAAGAACAGAAGAGAGCAAGATAAGAGATACCATAATAGAGTGAGCTGTTATAGGTTTAAAGAGAAATCTAGAACTAGGGAAATGTCCAGAAGTCTACAAGGATGGCTCCAACTGACAAACAAAGCAATAGTGGAGAGGCTGCCTTAAATGTCCTTCCTTGATAATGAGATTAATGACTAATTTGTATGCCATCCTAGAACCTTATTCCAGCAGCTAATAGATATAGAAGCAGACATCCACAGCTAAGCACTGAACTGAATTCCTGGAATCCAGTTGCAGAGAGGGAGGAGTGATGAGCACAGGGGTCAAGACCAGGCTGATGAAGCCCACAGAAACAGCTGACATGAGCAAGGGGGATCTCATTGACACCAGACTGATAGGTGGGAAACCAGCATAGGACTGTTCCAGACCTTTGGAACGTGAGTGTCAGTGAGGAGGCCTCAGCAATCTATGGGTCTTCTGTTAGTAGATCAGTATTTATCCCTAGCACATGAATGGACTTAGGGATCCCATTTCACATAGATAGATACTCTCTCAGCCTAGACACATGGGGGGGGGGTTAGGCCCTGCTCCAAAGGCTATGACAGATTTTGAAGATCCCCCATGGAAGGACTCACACTCCCAGGGGAGAAGAAATGGAATGGAATAGGGAGTTAGTGGGGGACAGGTGAGGAGGGGAGGGAGAGGGAACTGGAATTGACATGTAAAACAATATTGTTTCTAATTTAAAAAAAAGAAAAAAAGAAAAAATAGACATGCTAATGTGGCAGGGGTATATCTCATGGCAACTTACCCCTAGACAAAGAATCTGAAGAAATTAATGACAAATAGGAAATGGAGAATTTGTCTCTCCAGGGATGAGTCCCCTAATTTGTCATTTAACTCAACTACAATTTTGAACAATGTTGATTAATGAATATTCATGTTTATAACATCATTTTTGTATAACATGTTTTCAAGACTATTAGGATTAAATAATAGTGCTATCACAGCATACAATTGTAGTTTTTAGCTCATGTGACAAGAAAACCTGTCCCCAGGAATGGCTTTGGTAGTACAGATGCTTTGTTTTAATTATGTCTGATATGTACCAAAAATCCTAGAAAATATGGTAACTTGTAACACAGCCACTATTAGAAGAGCCAAATTGTGTTTAATACTTTGATCTTTCCCATTGAATTTAAAAGAAAGCTACCATATATTTCTTCTATAATGGGTTTTGATATATATATATATATATATATATAATACCCATTATATGTTTGCATATCATGTCATTAGCTTTCACTCCAGTAATGATATGTTTGTAACTTTAAGTTGCAGATTGAAAATTCTGATCAGTAAATAATTACAAATGCTGTTTGACTTTTGAAACACATTACTACTTTTTCGACAGGATTATAAACAATGCAGAGAAGTGGAAATTTATATACATGAATCTGATTTCCATGTTTGTGAAAATATTGTGGTGAGAGTTACTGTTGCCTAGATAATATGGATAATATCACTCTAAGTGAAATGTCCAGAATAAACAGGATGTTGACATGTACGGGGATAAAATTCAGGATTTAGTAAGTGTCATTTGTAAAGATAGTTAGTATATAAAACGCAATGGAGTAAAAAAATATACAGGAATCAATTATTTGGTACCTTGTGTCAATGTACAGTGGTTTCTGCTCAATCAATTTTCAATATCCAACTTTTTGACAGGGGGAACTAAGTTGGATGTGTTAAATAATGTTTAATAATCTTTTGAATGCCTTTGGATGAGGAATCTAATTACATTGTTATGAAACAGTTCATTTGACTAAAAATGAATCTTCTTATTTCTAGAAAAATGTTGAGTATCTGGAAAATTTTAAAGCCAAGGACTTTTAATGAATATGACATGACCTTCTTCATCTCTTTTGATTGATTTTAATTTGAAGTCTAGTTTGTTAGATATTAGGATTGCTACACCTGCTTGTTTCTTGGGTCCGTTTGATTGGAAAATCTTTTCCCAACCCTTTACTCTGAGGTAACGTCTGTATTTGACTTTGAGATGTGTTTCTTGTATGCAGCAGAAGGATGGCTCTGTCTTCGTATCCATTCTGCTAGTTTGTGTCTTTTTATAGGCAAGTTGGAACTAACCCCACATCTGACAGAGGGCTAATCTCCAAAATTTACAAAGAACACAAGAAACAAGTCTCCAAAACACCAAAGGATCCAATTAAAAGTTGGGGTACAGAACTAAATAGAGAATTCTCAATAGGAGAGTATAAAATGGCCAAGAGACACTTAAAAGAGTACTCAACATCCTTAGACATCAGGGAAGTGCAATTCAAAACAACTTTGAGACACCATATTACTCCTGACAGAATGGCTAAAATCAAAAACACCGAAGAAAATTTATGCTGGAGAGGATCTGGAGAGAGGAGAACACTCCTCCACTGCTGGTGGGAGTGCCAACTCATATAGCCACTTTGGAAATCAGTATGAAGATTCCTCAGGATCATGGGAATCAATCTACCACAAGACCTAGCAATTCCACTCTTAGGCATATATCCAAAAGAGGCAAATTCATACAACAAGGGCATCTGCTCCACTATGTTCATAGCAGCATTATTTGTAATAGCCAGAACCTGGAAGCAACCTACATGCCTCTCAACAGACGAGTGGACAGAGAAAATGTGGTACATTTACACAATGGTGTATACTCAGCAGAAAAAAACAATGGAATCTTGAAATTCACAGGTAAATGGATGGCACTAGAAGAAAACATCCTGAGTGAGGTAACCCAGTCACAAAAAGACAAACATGGTATGTACTCACTCATATATGGATTTTAAACATGGATCAGGATAGTGCCAGTCTGCATTTCCACTGACAGAGATTCTGGGAAACAGGGAAGAACCTAAGATATATGCATAGTACCCCAGAAAGGATAAATGAGGCAAGATCTTCTGAACAGATGGGGAACACAGCGACGGGTGGGGAGAAGTGGGAGCTGGGAAGAATAGAGGGGGAGAAGAGTAGGTCATGGGGGAACAGGAAAGTTTAGTGGGGGGTAAAATAGGGGGAAGAGGGAATCATAGGTTAGAAGACAGATCAGGCACCAGAGTGACCTCTAGTGATCTAAAGGGATGACTCTAAAGGGATGACACCAATTGGTAAGCTAAGCAATAGTGGAGAAACCACCTTGAATGCCCATTCCTGATAATGATCTTGAAGTCCATAACCATCCTGGAGTCTTCATCCAGTGACTGATGGAAGCAGAGGCAAATACCCAGAGTTAAACACTGAATTGAACCCAAGGAACCCAGTGACAGAGAGAGAAGAGCAATGAGCAATTTTGCAAAGAATGGTCTGGCAAAACCAGCAGAGACAGCTCATCTGAACAGGGGAGAGCTCTTGGACACCAGACCAACATCTGGGAGGCCATCATGGGACTGATCCAGACCCCCTGATTGTGAGAGTCAATGAGAATGCCTGGGCAACCTATGGGTCCATGGGCAGTGGATCAGTGTTTATCCCTGGCATAAAAACAGACTTTGTGTGTCCATAACACAAATAGGGATGCTCTCTCAGCCTGGACTTTTAGGGGAGTACCTGGACCCTCTCCTGAGTGAGATGACAGAAGCTGGTTATCCCTTATGTGGAAGGAAATGGATATAGGGTGGGAGGCTGGGGGAATAGTGGGGGGGTGCAGGAGGAGAGGAGGGAGAGGGAACTGGGATTGAAATGTAAAACAAGCTTTTTAAAATTAAAATAATAATAAAAAAGAAAGCCAACGACCTCAGTAACCAATGAACTGCAATATTCACCTTCACTATAAAAGATCAAATAATTTTATTGTTTAGTCATATAATTTGTATTAGCAATTTATAAAGGCAAATGAAATAAGCCACTAGAAGTAAGCCATTTTACACTCTGACTGCACTAAAATACAAGAAGCATTCAGTTATAATTATTTAATCAAAGGACATGAGAAACTGCTGTCAAATCAAATAAAGTATATCTGCTTCCCACACCTACATTCATTCCAAAAATCAATCAACAAAATGAGCAAATAGAATGCATTTCTGTAGGAGTGGACACCCATTAAATGATTTCTGTAAATGATAGAATACTTTGATTCATGTTCAGATAGCAATTTAAGTTGTAATTCTAATTCTTATGGTAGTTATGACCATCCAAATTCCCCATCAGCTTCAATTTTCTAGAGGGAGTAATCAATATGCATGGCATTACTCTCATTTACTTAAAATTACAGATGATGACTCCAGCCCCAGAACTCTGTTTTTTTTCTTGCAAATAGCACATTGACTAATATATGAAGACTATGGAGCTCTTTATCTCACATATTATACATGAAAAAATGAGCTCTGCTTGTATGGCTACAGCCTGATAAGTCCCTAAACCATTATTTCTGAAAATACTGAGAATAATCAGTGCATAATTTTGAAGAAAAGTCATCAGTGTTCTATAAGAAATAAAAATAAAATAACAAGGATTCTAAACCTGCATCACACATGACTATGCAGTGTTACCTTTCCTGGTGATACTTCAGTTGCAGATTAGTGGAATTCACTCATTTCATTTTTGTCAAGTGGAGGAAAGAAGGAGGATGAACATATGTATTCATAGAAACATATGGGAAAAATAGATTATCTTGCTAAGTTCATATAATCCTAGCCCCCAGTTTTCTTCAGACATTTTATTTCAATATAATATATAATATTCTGTAAGGTATTGCTTATGGTTAATGATATTGAGGCTGTAATTTGTTAAAAAAGCCACTTGATTAGGTGAAATCTAAATTTATTCCAAGAATAATAATTTGTAGATACAGGAAGAGAATTATTTTAATCATACCTATACTAAATTTATATACAAACGTATCTTCTCAATTATCAATTTTATGAGAATTTAATCCTATGCCAATATCACAATGTTAATGTAATTCTGGAATTACGTTAATCTTACCTAAATCTTTGGTAGGAGTAGTTGTAGAATATTCTACTATATGCTTTATGTACATTGTATATTTTTAGATCTTATAAATATAGTGGATAGAGGACACATTAGATAATAAACTGATAAGAACAGATACTACACTTGATCTTAGCCAAAAGGAAGCAAGTCTTCAAAGCACCAAAGGATTTAATTCAAAAGTGGGGTACAGAATAATAGAGAATTCTCAATAGAGTTGTCTAAAATGACTGACACTTGAGGAAGTGCTCAACATCTTTAGCCATTAGGGAAATGCAAATCAAAACAACTCTGAGATTATCACCTTGCTCCTGTAAGAATGGCTAAAAGAAAAACACCGATGACAGCTTATGCTGGAGAGGATGTGGAGAAAAAGGAAAAGTCCTCCATTGCTGGTGGGAGTGCAAACTTGTACAGCCATTTTGGAAGTCAGTATGGCTATTCCTCTGGAAAATGGGAGTCAGTCTACCACAAGACCCATAATTCCACTCTTAGGCATATACCCGAAAGATGCCCATTCATACAACAAAGATGTCTGTTCCACTATGTTCATAGTAGCATTATTTGCAATAGACAGATCATGGAAGCAACCTAGATGCCCCACAACTGAAGTGTGGATAGAGAAATTATGGAACATTTACACAATGGAGTACTACTCATCGGAAAAAAAAACACAGTGGAACCTTGAAATTCCAGGCAAATGGATGGCATTAGAAGAAACCAACCATGAGTGAGGTAACACAATCACAAAAAGACAAACATAGTATGTACTCACTCATATATGGATATTAGACATGGATCAAGGGAGTGCCAGCCTACAATCCCATTGCCAGAGATTCTGGGAAACAGGGAGGTTCCCAAGATTGATATGCATGATACCCCAGAGAAGGGGAATGAGGTAAGATCTCCTGAGAAGATTGGGAGCATGGGGGGAGGGGAAAGGGATCCAGGAAAAAGAGAAGAGGAGAAGAGGAGGGGAAAGGAGTACAAGGGGTAGCAGGAAGGTTGAGTCTGGGGAAGAATAGAAGAGAGCAGGATGAGAGATACCATAATAGAGGGAGTCATTATAGGCTTGAGGAGAGCTGATACTAGTGGGATTTCCAGAGATCTACAAGCATGACACCAACTGTCAAACTAAGCAACAGTGGAGAGACTACTTTAATAGCCCCTCCCTGATAATGGGATTGAGGACTACCTTATATGCCATCATAGAACCTTCATTCAGTAACTGATGGAAGCAGAAACAGATACCCACATCCAAACACTGAACTGAATTCCTGAAACTCAGTGACAGAGAGGGAGGAGTGATGAGCAAAGGGGTACAGACCATCCTGGTGAAACCCATGAAGACATCTGACCTGACAAGGAGGAGCTCTTGGACCCCAGACTGATTGTTGAAAGGCCAGCATGGGACTGATCCAGACCCCTGAATGTAGTGTCAGTGAGGAGGCCTCGGCAATCTCTGGGGCCTTGGGTGTTAGATCAGTGTTTACCATGGCATACAAATGAAATTTGGGAGTCCATTCCACATGGAGGGATGCTCTCTCAGCCTGGACCCATGGGGGAGTGCCTTGGCCCTGCCCAGGATGAAATGACAGACTCTGCAGATCCCCCATATAGGGACTCACCATCCCTGGGGAATGATGTGGGAATTGGGTGGCAGGCTGGGGGACCGGTGGAGGGGCAAGGGAGGAGGGGTGGAAGAAGGAGCTGGGATTGACATGTGAAGCAAGCATGTTTCTAATTTAAATTAAAAATATATTGGAAAAAACTAAGAAAAGAACAAAAAATAGTGTTATGATATGTTTTATAACAGATACACCTGAATATAATGTGAAATAATTATCTGTCTTCCACATTCATGATTTGCATAATTGGTAAGTTAGAAATGGCTCTACTGTCTATTTTCTAATGTTTCTCAAGTTAGCACCATCAAGTGAGTAACAACTGGGCTTCAGTCACTTGAAGGTCTAACTGAACTGGTCTTTCAAAATGGTTTCTCACATTAATGGTATAGGTGCTATTTCAGACTGTGAATCCAGCTGGGACCATTCAACTGGTTATAACAAAAGGCAGAGAGCAGTTAATCTTCATATATGACAATAATTTCCTCTAAGACAATGTTCTAAGAGAGCCTAGCTGACACTTTACAGCCTTTTGTGTTCTAGCTTTGTGAATCCCATACGTTCTCCTGCTCTAAAATGTTACAAACAGTCTAACAACCAGGTTAGAGTGGAAAGATACAACCCAATGTATTGATAGCAGGACTGTGAAAGTCATGTTATAAAAGAGAATTTAGAATGGAAGATTGTTATAATCACAATTAAAAAGTATAATATGCCATAACTGATTTTCCATGCCTACTTTTCAGAGGGGGAAAATGAGACTCACAATGTTTAAGTAACTAGAAAGGTGAATAACTCAGACTTAGCTGTGTCTTTTTCTAAAATGTGTATTCATTTTATTGTGCTGTAATACCTCATAAAAATACTATTCTGCTTAAGCAAAACTTTGAAAATTAAATAACTGAAATTAAGTATAGAAACATACTTAGTTAAAAGGCCAGCTCTATTTGGAATTAAGTGTGTCTCTTTGCATTCCCACACATGTGCATGATATCTTCATGTCTCCTGCCACTTGTTACATGGGGTAGTTATTATTCATACCTGAAGTAAAAATGTGATAAAATGGAGAACTGAGCCCTTTAACAATTCTTCATAATAAGATTATAAAGTATATTTTAAAACCTCTAAATTGTCTAATTTTGCCTTAATGATCACTTCTTGGGGCGCTCATTAACCTTTAAGGCAAGTGGCAAGTGATTTAATAAGCTGTGCACTTTTGTCTCTCTTTAGTGAATACTTCCTTTTACATTCAGTCACATATACTGAATCAAGAGGCCCCAACAGGCATAAAGAAAGCTTATGGATTTTTATGAATTCATTTAAGTTACTATCTAAATTTCAATGAACCATAATGGTTTTAAATAACAGTTGAAGTAAAATAGAATTATAGTTCTTTAGGCATAGAATTATTATTAGTTTCTAGGTATTGAAATATTCACTACTGGAAAAATTTTTCTTACAATTTGCTTGCTGAATAATTGTCTCATGCAGTAATGTTAATGATCTGATGAATTGCCTGAAAACATCTATGTCTGTGGTAAATATCTCTGAAACTTTTTTGTATGACGAGCAAAGTCTTTTATTTTGTTCTTATACTATTCTAGCTATTTAATGCCTTGCAATTTCACAAAATCACAGACTCAGAGCAGTAGGGGATTATAACTATGAACTTTTGTTTTTCTTCAAATTTTGCTCAGCAAAATATTTTCTGGAACAAATTATATCAGATGATTTTTACATTGCATTATGTAAATGTTAGATATGTTCATTGAAGTCCAGTTGAGACCTTAAACTCTTTCTATTCATGACATTCTCCTACCCCTTAACTCTATGTCTACTATTTCCCGATCTTACTACAGCCTTCCAGTTATGTGAAAGTAGCTTTGGAAACTGCAGTTGTAAGTTTTTTGTCCCTCCCATCAGTTGCCACAGCCATTTATGATATAATCACTCAGAGGATAATATTGAATATAACTGTTTGGCCAATGCCTCAGGATTGTTACTGGCTAGCTTGCTCTTATAAATTAACCCATTTTTATTAATCTGTGTATGGCCATGAGGCCGTGGCTTACTGATGATGCTCCAGTATGTTATTCCTTTGGTGGCTACATGGTTTCTCCCTGACTCTACCTACTTTTATCCTGTATTTTTGTTTACATTTCCCACTGAGTTACATTCTCCATGGACATTGACCGAAACAGCTTCATTTATCAACCAATAAAAGCAACACATACTCATAGCATAGAGAACTACATCCCATATCAGATAACTCTGAAGGATACAGCTGGAAACTCACTTAATTAGTCTACATTTATCTATATTTATTTCAACATATATTTGTTAATGTTTACGTGTACTAAAAAGAACTAAGGTTGCCACAGTAGAGCTCTTTGCCTAATAGAGAAGACAGTAAAAAACAAAGCAATTTAACACTAAGTTTCCTGTGTTAGTTGAGGTGCATTGAAATGGTGACCAGTGTGATATGGATACTGTGAGCATGAACCCAAGAGATAATATAAACATGTGAATAATAGTTAGTAGTTAGATATAAAATAGAAATATGAAGTTGAAATGTTCCAGAAAGACTGGGAGTATGTATAATTTGCCTACAAAAGAAGCATGACATCTTTGAGAAATTGAAGATGTTTGCTGTGGGTAAAAGTAGAAAGGAAGCCAGAGCTTAAACATCATGTTTGGATCTTAAGTGTTCCCAATTCTCATGTGTTAAAGGCATTTTCTGCAGAAAATAACATCATTGGGAGTTATCATTATACAAAAGAATATGACCCTTATCCCTCCCCTCTTTTTTTCTTTGTTTCCTGGTGACATAAACAGAAACTGAATTTCCCAACATACAATTTCCTACACTAAATTCTGTCTTACTATAGCCAGTGACATTGTGCATTGAAATTTCTAAAAAAAGAGGACAAACTAATTTTTCTACCTTTAAGTTTATTTTCTTAATTATTTTTTCATAGCAAGAGAAACCTGATCAACACAATAAGAAATTTAAGGTGCTGAGATTGTAGAACTTATCAGTGTTGGATGGATGCTCAGTCTCTGCTTTATAGATGGCACCTTGTTGCTGTGTCTTCACCTAATTAAAGTGATGCTATCCCTGTATATTTATAAAGGAAATAATTCAATTCAAGAAACTTGGTCAACATGCATCTAAATTTGTTAAAATATATGAAGATATATACAAGTAATAAATGGAGTTTTTGATAGAAGATTGCATTTTAATCCAGATAACCTTGAACTCACTATACAACCAGGGATGACACTATACTTCTAATCTGCCTGTCTCCATCTTTAGAGTACTGGAATTATAGGAATGCATCCTCATACCCAGATATGTTATACAATGCAAAGGGTGAATGCAGAGTTTTTCGTGTACTAGGAAAGCACTCTACAAACAACTGAGCTAATTCCAAACTTCAAATTCAACAAGTCCTCTGTATTTTATTAGAACATTTTGTAGTCCTAGAGAGTTGACATATATATATTCTAAACTGGAGTTCTCTCAAAGTGACATAAGTATTGATTTAAATAATACTAGCAAACATGTTTAAAATAGAATGGCCTTGAGAAGTATGAGAGCTATGATTGCCCAACATATTTACCTGTTGTGCCTGTAGTTTCTAAATTAAGTTAGTGCATAGAAAGTGCTCTTCTCTCCACCTTTCCCGCATCAGTGTGCCCCTATGGAAGATAGCATTTAATGGCTCTTCCACCAATAATGCGTGTTGACCGCGTGTATGTGGTAGTCTTTTTTTAAATTTCTTGTTTCTTTGGGTTTTTCTTAGTATGTCAGTAAAATGTCAACAAAAAGAAAAATAGTGATGACTTGACTTTTTTATTTTTTAATTTTCTATTCAGTAAGTTGGACAAGCTGTGTTATCTTTTATCTGCTCTGAAAGCAAAAACCAAGCTGCTTTCTCACCTACATATGATGTAAGAGTCAAGTTCATGAGAGTTTTCAATATTTTTTCTGGGTGAGGAACGTGATTACCATTTTCACGGTGTTTATTACTTAGGTGTAATTAGGTAAGAAGCATGGGCTCTTGTGTTGGTAAAGGAGGAATAAAATAGAGCATGTGTGAGGATAAAAAATTAATTAATCCATTCCACTTTTGTGTGAAGTCAAATGGATTATGTGTATATTTATAGGAAACAAGGTCTATGGCAGCCTGAACTTATAGATACCAAGTGAGGCTCAAATCAAATGAGCAAAAAAGACAAAGTTCTGTGTAGTCAGCACATTTATATTAACAATCACTTAATTTATTACAAATAGTGTCCCAGAATTTTTCTCCATCAACACACATAATCCCCGTAAAATTATTTACTAACAATACTATCTCTAATTTTCATGTGGCAAAATTAGGATGTCAAAATGTTCTTAGGGTAAGCTAAGGACATGATATTGTATAAAGAGTAATGTTTCTGTAAACTAAGTTCTTGATTTCTATGCTGTGCCCCATATTATTGTCTGGAATTCATCCAATAATGCTGTTCCAATAGCTTGAGTCACAATTTAAAAGACCTAAGTAGAAAGACAGATGTCTAGAAAAGCTCATGGGTTTTTACTGGGGCCTGAAGATATGACTTTCCAGTTAAGAGAGCTTACTGTTATTCTTTAGTACCTGAGTTCAGGTCCTAGAACCCATGTTGGGCATCTCACAACAACTTTTAACCCCAGTCCCAGGGTCTCCAACACCCAATTGTGGCCTCTATTGGCATCTTCCTGCTCTCTCTTTCTCTCTCTCTCTCTCTCTCTCTCTCTCTCTCTCTCTGTCACACACACAAATAAAAATTAAAAAAACAAATCTCTTTGTTTTAAAGTGAATGCTTGCTGAGTAAGTTGGAAAATAATATAACACAGAAGTCCATTAATAAGGATAAGTGGATATAAGAGTGGATGGTACAATAGAAAAGCTTATGATTCAAAGCCCACACAGATACAGTTATGTGCTTTTCTACAATGCTTCAGCCAACAATGGAATACATGTATTAGTAGTCTCATAAAATTATTATAGAGCTGGTAATTTATGGTACAAACTGGTATTTTATGGTACTTTTCTATTCATAGTATTTAATACGCAAGTACCATTGATTCTAAGTTCTACAATAATGTGTTATATATGCTTGAAACGTAGAAGCAATTGCGTATAACATAAAGCTAGATACTCAGTACATTTATGGTATATGTTTGTATAATTAGGCCCCATAATGTTTAACCAATATTTAAGTCATTTATCAGATTGTTTATTAAAAATTTTCTTCATGATGGGCAGTGGTGGTGCATGACTGGGTAAATTTCTGTGAGTTTGAGGTGAGCTTGGAGCTACAAATTGAGTTCTAGGACAGATACAGATGTTATACATAAAAACCATGCATTGAAAAAATAACAAAAACAAACAAACAAATTCTCATTGCTAAGTGACTAATAATTGCATAGCTACCTGAAAAGCACCACATAAAATGATTTCAGGAAAGAAACTCAGTAGGAAGGATCCTGTTCACAGATCTAATTCCAGTGCTGACAAGAATTAATTATGACTAGTGGGGTAGTGAGGTGATCCTGATGTGAAAATTAGAAATGATAGCTACAAATCTAGGGATTGAGAAAGCAGTGGCCGATGTGTTCAGAGAAATTTCTTGCTGAAACACTCTTAAATGTTTCAAATTGAGGACAAAGAGAAGTATTGCATATATAAAAAATGTACCCAGGCAAAGGAGCTCTTATGTCAAAGGATCTTGTTGCATTTATTAGAAAAATATTAGATTTATAGTTCAGTTACATCGTATAATTATATTTAGTGTGCTCTATGAATTGGAACCATTTAATGATGTCAAATTGAGAAAATGCATTTTGACATCTGTTTCAATATTTTGGCTGTTTTCCTGACAAGTAGATTTTCAAAGATAATTTAATGGAATATCACTTATCATGAAATGGAAATAAGCTAGAAAAGACAATGACTGAGGCATTGAAGCATCCTTTGGGACATGTAGCAAATAACTTCCTCTGAAGACAAAAAAGTCAAAGAGAAATCAAATGACTACAAAAGAGGAAAGATTTATTTAACAAAAAATTTGAACTGAATATATTCTCTTTTCTGCTCACTCAAGTGAGACCAAGAGAAGCTAAAATTCACTGGTAGAGTTTTTGATTTTATTTTAACAATGACATGTGTTGCTATGGCTAATCATTTGATATACTTATGGTAAGTTGTTCAATAGTCTGAATAGATAGGTAAGGAATGGTTTTGATCATCATATAGATTCATATCTAGGGCCAAGAAAGTCAGATCATCATTATTTAGTGATTGTCAAGGCTGGCTATTTAAACAACAAATGGGCATACATAATAAAGAATCATGTTAATGAAGATTAGTAAGACAAAACAATTCAGTGAGAGGTGGTTTTCATGGGGTAAAGGCAATTTATAATGTATTTCATGGACCATTTGACTGCATCCTCATAACAATTCATTATCCATTTTCCCATAATTAACTGTGGTAGTTATAGCCATCTCTAAGATGGAAAATGCTTGAGACTTGTAGAGCTAAGTAATGATTAAAATTGCACAGTGAATGAATGGGAACTCTATATGACCAAAGGCTATCATCAATATTTAAAAAAAAACATAGGTTTGACTCTCAGAAAATCTTTTATTTGTATGAGAATTCTTCTTTTTTGGTTATTTAACTGTACCACATTCCAAGAGTCAGAGTCTTTGTTTCTAAGCTAGGAGTCTATAGGGCTTCTGCCAGTTGAAAGGATATTTATCCCTAGTGCATGAATGGACTTAAGGATCCCATTCCCCATGGAGGGGTACTATCTTAGCCTAGATACAAGAGTGAGAGCCTAGGACCTGCCTCAAATGACTTGACAGATTTTGATGATCCCCCATGGAAGGCTTCACCTTCCCTGGAAAGTGGATAGGGATGGGATGGGGGGGCTGGTGGGGCAGGAAAGGAGGGGAGGGAGAGGGAATGGGGATTGATATGTAAAATAAGACTGTTTCTAATTTAAATAAAATTTATAAAAAAAGACATTCTATACATGTTAAATCCAGAGGAATTTTTTATAGTGTGATCTGGAATCTTTGGAGGTAAAATTATAGAGTGTCAAGTCAAGTCCACGACAAATATATGAAATATATGAAATACTTCACATGGATACCACTGATTTGGATGCCAGGAATAGCAGAGAGCAACCGTCTGTTTCATGTAAAACGTTACCTCAAGTTAAATCCCATTCTTCATGTTCTATTGTCTTAAACATTACACTGGATGGCATTAGCTGTCAAGATCATGCTGTGCCCTATCCTGTTACTCTATAGTGTAAAAACAATGTATTTTAGAGTACACCTATTCCTAGGAGACATTATTTTATAAGCATCTTTTACTCCATTTTGAGGGAGAATTATGATGTCAGCTCCTGTCTACACTAAGAAACTGCACCAGCCTTAACTACCAGGAAGAACAGACTGATAATTTATTTCTGACAGTAGAAAAGGGACCACCTCCTGAGTTTGTTTGTGTGAGCTGACACTGTAAAAGATACATGATTAGATGTTCTGTTGCTCTATTGCACAGTAAAGTGATTAACAGGTAAGAATAAGAAATTGTGTTTAAAAAATGCAAAAGTGCCCTGAGTTCCTATATATAGTGTTTCTGGGATCTGCTCACATCTCTGGGATTTGAATGGGCATTGAGTCCTTTTGCACTGTCTATGAAGTTTACATTTAACATGTTCTCTTCTCTGCTCTCCTTGACAACTGGGGACTCCTCTGGCCCCTTAAGTTTGCTGCTGAGTGTTGTAAATACAGCAGACTGGTGATCATACTGCAAGTTCTTTCTGGATCTCTGGCCTGGATAGTCACCCTCATAGCAAGCCTGTGGTTTCTGGACCTGGGCATTCACACAAGAAATGAAAAGCAGCATCTTCCTTTAATGCCTTATGGCTGAATCAGGTAGGACTTAACCAAATACCACCTGTGTCTCAACCAGGAGCCTGCCATGCATCAGCCAAATACTATGGTGAGTGAGAACAAGGTGGGGAAATGGAAGAGAAAGAGGCAGAATGGTTCATTGGCTGGGGAAAGAGATGGATATGAAGAGGTGAGGGTACAAGAAACAGGCAGACACGAGTGGCCTGCTTGTCACTCTAGTCCAAGGTTATATCCAGGCCTACACTATCACCATGACCAAGTCTTGGTCTGAGACTCTGAAACAGCCAAGGTGCCTGTGATGATGCCTGTGGTTCCTGTCATAATGATGGCTCTGTAGAGAGGCCTGTGGTCTGGGCTGTTACCTCCAGCCATGGTGACATTGACCTAGCCTGATGTCTAGGACTATATATGGGTCCATGATGTTAAGATAGCTGGAGTCTGTGTTGGTGTCTGGTAGCCTATATTGCCACCAAAGGTCACACAGATGCCCAGGGTATAGGTCATACATAGCATTTGACCACATTTGTCTTCAGGGGCTTTGTTGACACCAGGGTAATGCCCATTTGTTGGGCCTGCACTGTCAACTGGGGCCATCCAGGTCAAGGTTGCTGACAGAGGCTACTTCTGGGTTCATGGAATTGCTGCAGCCAGGATCTGTTTGGTGTCTGTGGCTCCTGTTACCCCTGAGGACCCTGCAAATGTCCAGGGTCTGGGACAGCAACTGGGGTCAGGAGAGCATCTGAGGGCCATGGTGAAGTGAGGGACACACAGATTTGTGTGACCTGTCCTGCTACTGGGTGTTATTGTATCATCTGGATAGACTGCTGACAAGGGCTATGTCTGGGTCTGTGAACCTACTGCAACCAGGATTTTTGCTGATGTCCTTGACTCCTGATGACACCAAAGGCAATGCCAGGGTCTGGACTACCATCTGGGGCCATATTGGTGTCTGAGGGCTATGCTGCTATCAGGCCTTATTGATATGGATAGCCTGAGCAGCCACATGGTGACATGGTGTCACTTGGGCCAAGGCTAATGGCTAGGACCATGTCAGAGTCTGTGGCACTACCACACCTTGCGTCTGTGTTTATGCCCGTTGCCATGTTGCCAGCAGTAACCACACAGATACTCTGGGTCTGGGCAGCAACCTGTGGCCAGGTGATTATCCAAGGTCCATGATGATGCCAGGGACATACTTATCAGAGTGTCGTGTAACCTGATATGAGGCAATGGTGCTGTCTGGATCAGGTTGCTGCAGAGAGCTATATCTGGGTCTATGCCCATAGGAAGTGGCATTATTAGGAGGTGTGGCTTTATGGCATCGGTATGACCTTGAAAAAGGAAGTGTATTACATTGGGGGCCGGGTTTGAGGTTTCATATGCTCAAGATATCACCAAGTGTCTCAGACCATTTCCTGATGCCTGCAAGATGTAGGGCTCTCAGCTACTTCTCCATTACTGTGTCTGCCTGCATGTCTCCATGCTCCCTCCCATAATGATAATAGACTGAGCCTCTGAACTGCCAGTGAGTCACATTAATTAAATGTTTTCCTTTATAAGAGGTGTTGTGGACATGTTTTCTCTTCACAGCAATAGAAACCTTAAATAAAACAGCTCCAATTACCACCAAGGGTTGTTCAGATGACTGGACAATAAACAAAGAAACAGATTTTTTTTAGTTATTGAAATAAATTTTTTGAGTAAAAAGTATTCTACTGAACTGAAAAAATATTATGAAGTTAGAAGCAACTTGATTAAGTGGGAGAAATAACCAACAAACTTTAAACCAAGACCTTTCAAATTTGTTCTGGCCAAAAACAATGAAAAGAAAGTGGATTAAAGAAGTGTTATCAAGAAAAAGTATGATATGAACTATGGTAATTGTAGGAAGAGATAAAGAACTAGAGACATTACTTGATTGAAGCTAAGCAATTTTAAGATGTTCAAAGAATTCTAAGTGAAATATATTCAGCAGTAACCATACTCATGTATATAATAATCAAAATGCCCACACTAAAAAAAACAGTAAGAAAATCTTGAACAATAACAAGGCAAAAGTGTACTTAAAGCACTGAAATAAAGAAAAAACAAAACATGAAAATGCTGTCTGGAAAAATATACTTTTAAAATGTGGCTAAAATCAAACTTTTCCAATATTTAAAGAAAACTAAAGGAATATGTTATCAGATTTGATTCACCAAAACTTAAAGCTGGAAGGAAAACACAGAAAGAATAATCACAAATCTTCTGGAAATAATTTTTCTCTGGCAAAAGTAATGAGATGGTAAAACATTATGCACATACTTGTAATTTGAATAACCAAAAATGCAGTTTGGTGGTTCTCATGCACCTGTGCTGTGAAACAATCGTTTTGTACACTATGAATACTTGTTGTTCTCGTTGATTTAACAAAAGGCTAAATATTTGGTAGCTAGGCAGGTAGAAGTTAGGTAGGGCTTGCAGACAAAAACAGAATATGGGAAAAAAGAGGGCAGGGTCACTAGCCAGATGTGGAGAGAAGCAAGATGAATGTACCATGTTAAAAAAGGTACCAACATTTGGTAAAGCATAGATAAGAAATATGGGTTAATTTAAGTTGAAAGAACTAGTTAGAAACAAGTCAAGCTAGTGCCCGAACGTTTATAATTAATAAGTCTCTGCATGATTATTTGGGATCTGGCTGGCTAGACAGAAAACTATGATTAATACATGAAATTCTATTTCCTAAGGGTGGGAGCTGGGTGGTGGTAATTCTAAGTTGTATTCTGGCCTCTGGCTTTAATAGACACTAGAACACACATGGCATACACTCAACACACACATATATACCCATAAATACAAAAATGCTTTAATTTCTGCTTTTTAAGCAAAAACATAAAATGTTATATATTTAGGTTAGTTATTGCATGGTGTACAAAGATACTATTTGTAGCTTCAGTACTACAGTATGACAGGAACAGCAAACTAGTAGAACTTTTGTACACTACAATTAAATTGTGATACATTATGAAGAATACTATTAACTTTTAGATGTATTCTTTACAAATTCTGTGCTTTTTATCATGACTGCTAAATTAATGGCAATGATGCATTTCTAGGAAATTAATAAAGAACACTCTTGTGTACAACTGTAAGGGCATATAAGGAGAAGAATGGCACGTGGGAAAGCGTCTTCCCTGGCCAGAACTTCCCTGAACCTAACTAGCACATGGAATACAGGTAGAAAGAGAAAGGTGGCTACCAAGGCTACCAGACTCCACTCTGAGATAATACATCTACTGCTGCTGTCACCAGTTGTGCACAACAGTTTCCCTGTTTTTTACCTTTTCAGTGTGAACTTAGGCCATCAAATCTCTGAAGCTTCTAATCCTTAAACTCTTGGCAGGTTCTTCATTATTGGTCCCCCTTGCTATGAAGTTTCCTGCTTCATACATGGTGTATTTGCCAAGTTCTCTGACTCTTCAGCATGATCACAGCCGCTGACAGACTTCCTAATTTCCAACTGTATGAATCAATCTAGAAACTTCTTTTTAACCTTAGAAAAATACATGATGTGGATTCTGATCATTTATAGTTCCCTAAGTAATACAGATGGTTTCTGATTTATAATTACTTGACATAATTACAAGGATACACATTGTAGAGGTTATGATGCAAACTGTGAAATTCAGTACTTTCTTTATATACCTAAATGTGGTATAATAGTAGTTCTATGACTACTGAATTGTTCAGTTTGGCAATGGCAATAAGCTATCCCTACCAGTCAATCATGATTATAAACAACCAGGTATGTACTATGTACTGTGTCAATTAGCTTCGCTGCTCTACACTAGGCGTTTTCAATGTATTTTACCTGATATTTTCAATTTATATTGCATTTATCAAGGTATAATGTCATCATAATTTGATGATATTCTTAAATGCCACTGGTAAGTTCAAAATGTCTACAGAATATGCATACAAAAGAGAAATACATAACACCTGAAGAATCAACAAACTCATGGAGGAGAAAGGGAGGAAAGGAAAAGCTAGACAGATGGCTTTTTTCTTGACATGCAATTATCAATCTGACAATTCACATTTAAATATTTATTAAAAGAGTAATCTATCACAGGGTCTCAACATCTGTATTTATGGGGTAAGTTATGTAATGATTGTAAATAGCCTAGGAATATTTGGTAATGCAAGTCCAGTGTGAATGTTCTGGATGAGGTGGGTATCCTCTTGGTTATGATGTCCTTTCTGTCAGGGGTCTTGAATTGCTTTGACCATAAAATGGAAGTTATTTGTTTTGTTTTGTTTTTGTTTTTCCTTTAAGGTATTTTCATGTGGAAAGCAGAAAAGGGAGATTTAGTTGATGTGGCCACATTGGGAGGAGAGTTAAAGAAACCTAGCAAATGGCCCTCACCCATACCCCAACCCATCCTACCCCTGCCAAGATCAACTTCAAGATCTTGAAGTAAAATTACAATTAAAACAGACTGCCAAGGACATGCACATCTAAGCAATCCCAATCAAGGTGTGATCATGCCAAAAACTGACAATCATAGACTGGGTTCAGACTCACTCTGTAAGATTGACAAATGTGAAATAACTTTTATAGAGATGTTTCCCCTTTGGTGTCTTTTCCTTCTGGCAGTATGAGATTCCCAGGGAAATTACTATTTTATTGGGGTTCATTGTTTCAGTTGTCTGATAGTCAGATTTGGAGACACAAGTATCTCTTTTAAATATCTTCATTTCTACAAAGAGAGTTACAATTTCCCCTTGTTTTTTAATACCTCAGTATTGAGATAGAATGTGTCTATGTCTGAAACAAACAAAATAAACACAAATATAATAGGGGCCATGCTTCGATCATGTACAGTTAATGCCAGATAGTCATATATACAAACTATTTTCCATAACTTCCAAATTGTAGTGACTTTTGGCAAGGGTAGAACAAGCGACTCTATCTAATCGCTTTGAGAAAGGGTCATGTCATGAAGCCTAGGTTGGCCACAAGCTAAATATCCTCCTTTGCTGGGATTACAGGTGATACCCTGGTCTGAGTGACTTTATGTTAGTTCTGACAACATCCCCCATTATCCAGAAACAATGTCATTGGAGAACAAATTTGTGTTGATGTTCTTTCTTCATACTGATTGATGCTTTGTATTTTATTCTATGCTTACTTCTTGCATTCTATTTTACTTTATTAAATAAAATGCCGTCAATGTGTTTTCCAACATATTTTTCAGGTATGCATCCAGTATTCATTTTGATGGCTGGTTTTGACAGTGACATAGTACATGAACTTGCTTGACTTTAACATCATTGACCTTTCATGTGACTAAGTTTGCTAAAATGAATAACCTACATTACTAATAAAGCATTTTTTGACAATTTGTCTTTACTCACTATAAGATTTTATGTTCATAATTTAGTTGTACAGAAGTCTTGTACATCATATGCTTTTTCAAGAGAATATAAACAAATCTTTATATCCTGTTCCTGTCATTCAGCCTACGTCTGTATTTCGACTAGTTTCAGTGTTCACAGCAGGCCTTTTAATCTAGAAGCAACTCATTTTGAGACATTTACTTTATTTTCTCAAGAAACTTACACAAATCCTCAAACCTTGACAATTTACAGAGTGAGTGTGCTCATGAGATTTATGAATGTGGAACACTTTCAGAGAAATTGCTGCAGTTGTTGATGGTTTTTCTTCCTATAAGTGCTGGCATTGTATGTATGTAATTTTACACACACACACACACACACACACACACACACACACACACACACACATACACTTTCCTCCCAAACTTCTGTGGAAACAGTTTAAGAAATGTTTAGCTTAAAGTCAAATGAAGTGAATTTGTGCACTTGTCATCAGTCTGTTTTCATTTTGAATTGCTGATAGAAAACTCTAACATAAAAATCTAAAACATATAATTTTATAGTGCATGTTACAAACTTTCACCAATGTTGAATACTTTTCACCTGCAGAATCTTACATTCAAGATCTTATTGATTTCGTTAATTTGACTGATGAATTCAATATTTCCTCTCCATTCTTGGGCTCATATCATATTTCATTTGTATATTAGCTATTTGTTCAGTGTACCCTTTTTAGATCATTACACTGTTTTAACCACTTCATTCTTTCCGAGATCAGACGAGATTGGGCGAGTTCAGAGTGGTATGGCCGTAGACAACCACTTCATTCTTTAAACTCTTGGCAAAATTTAACAAACAAACATATATTCTAATACGGTGATATGACACTGATAATTCAATCTAGTCATATTTTCCTTCTGACATATTTCTGTTTTATGATTGTTCAGTTTTATTTCTGCAAAACTGTTCTTAATTTTATATTTTCCCATTGGATATATTATTAATCAATAATTGTCATGTCACTTGAACTTTGATTATATACTATATCAATTTTAAATTGAGCTTTTATTTCTTTAGATACTTCTGTTTATATGTATTATAATATATACAGAAAAATATTGGATATATTCTTGTCAATGATAAAAATTCTGTGCAAATGTGTTAAAATAGAATTTTGAAATTGATCCTTTATTATATAATATTGACTCATATTTAAGCATGTAAAATACCCCATTTTAAGAATATGCAATAATTGATTCTATTTTTTCTGAGCTTGAAATTGTATCATAATTTAGTTATTTTAATAGTTCTGAAAAGCTTGTCTGAGTTACTTTTAGTACTAATGTCATAGAAATGCTGTGACAAAAGCAACCCAAGACAGAAAGTGTTTGTTTTTACTCAAAGTTCTAGGATACGATCCATCATGGTAATAGAGAAATCATTATACCATGAGCATGAGACAGTTAGTCACAATGAATTCACAGTTAGGAAGACAAGAACAGATTTTGTACTCAGCTAACTTTAACTTTGTATGCAGTTCAATATATAAGCAGAGAATATTATGGTTGATACTAGGATGAGTCTTCCCACCTTACAGGAGTGGAGGCTCAGCACTTAACAGTGATTGTTCTCACACAGGACCTGAATTTGTTTTCAAACATTCAACTAAGGGTTTGCAATCTACAGTAACTACTTCCATCTCTAATGGTAGTTACTCATTTCTAATGAGAAACAAAAGTGGTTGGTTATAGATGGGAGGGGAGTTGAGGAGGAACTGGGAGAAGTAGAGGGATATATTCTGTGAGAAAACAATGTATTTTCAATAAAAGTAAAAATATATACCCTTGTTTAATACAGGAATTTTGCCATTCTACTTTTCAATCACATTAACTGGTTTTGCTTACATTACAGACACATTGTAATGGATTTGCATTACCTCCCTTATTCTGTGTTTTCTTTAACCAATACTATAATCATGCATAATCATGCAGCAAGACATTAGCACTGTTATTTAAATATTTATTATTTATAACAATTACAAATAAGTAATAAATTTATCTCTTCTTTACATATTTTTCCTAACAGTTTTCTCATATATATATATATATATATATATATATATGTAAGTGCTATGTATTTATTTTCCAGAAAGAATGTCTTTACCATTTATTTCAAAACAATTTCCCAAGCACACATGCCTTGAAAATTGGGAGCAGAAATGGAAGAATGTGCTTATTTTTCCTTCAGGTTTTAGTGTACTTTTAATAATTGATAACATTTTTCTTGCCAAAAATCTGCTGTCATTCTTCCTTTTTATTTATTGATAAGACAGTTTCCCCATTACCATTTCTTCTTTCATAACTTCTTTATTTTTCTTTATGAGTATGATATGACTTGAAATATCTTATGTACATTTAGTGATTTTATATTTTCTGTCTGAATATACTTCAAGTATGTAGCATTATTATTGAAAATTTCTTGGTTATTATTCCATTAAATATTATATCTTATTTATCTTTTTCTTGCCTTGTCATACACCAGTGATTAAATATATGTCTTTTTAAAGAAAAGTGTCACAGAGGTTTGTATTTTGGAATTTAGGGACATGAGTCAAAAAGTAAGATTTCTTGTTTTTCAAGTATGAGATACTGAGTTCAATTCCCTAACACACATAAAAAGCTATGAGTAGTTATAGACTTACCATTATCACCATACCCAATGCAGGGCAAAGGTAGGAGGATATTTAATGCTTGCAGAAGTTCAATGTACTTACACACATACATATGTGTGTATACCACACAAAGATATATATACCATGTTCACATATCAAAACCCCTAAACATTAAATATTCTAACAATTTGATCTTTCTGTTTTTATTTTTTTTCAGAAATTTTCATTGAAATGTTGTCAGATGAACTAACTCTTTCCTTACATGTATATGACTTCAAATGTATTCTTTGTTAATATTGTAGTACTTGGATTCCTGGAAATTTCCTTAAATTACAATGGATTTTATATGTTGTCAAATCTACTTATGCTACAGATGCATTCTTATATACTAATTTTTCCATATTGACATTTTATTTGAATTTTATAGTATTAACAGTTACTTTTAAACTTCTGCATAAACTATAATGTGTATTTCATGCCTGAGTTGGGTTCTGTGGATGACCATGTCTAGTTCAAGTATATTTTTCATTCAGCATGTTACACATTTTTTTCTGGTAAAGAAAGCTAGATATTATAAATCAAGTATTAGAAAATGAAGTAAATATGTTTCTATGCTATTTGGGAGAGGGTTTGTATTTTCTTAGCTTTTATGTCAACTTAATTCACTTAAAAA
This sequence comes from Mesocricetus auratus, assembly GCF_017639785.1. Taxonomy (NCBI): domain Eukaryota; kingdom Metazoa; phylum Chordata; class Mammalia; order Rodentia; family Cricetidae; genus Mesocricetus; species Mesocricetus auratus. The sequence goes on along the minus strand of NW_024429188.1, from coordinate 109,850,824 downwards.
CTAAACAACTTTACAAACAAAGGCTAAGTATTCCAATTTTATTTTGTTGGTTTTACACTGAAGCCCAGTTGATTTGGTGGTGAGGTGTGAAAGAAAGCATGGTACTTTGAATAGGTTTGGCTCCCACAGACTCATGTGTTTGAATGCTTGGCATATATATAGGGAGTGCCATGAGTAGGTGGTGTGATCTTGTTAAAGTAGCTGTAGGTTTGTTAGAGGAAGTGTGTCATTATTGGGGCAGGACTGGAGGTCTCATATGTCCAGTGTGGGACACAACTCACTTGCTGTTTTCCGAAGATCAAGGCATAGAACTCTCAACTTGCTCTCCAGCACTATGTGCCTATGCAATGTCTCGTTTCCTACTATGATAATAATGGACTAAACCTGTGAAACTGTTAGCCACCCTAACTAAATGTTTTCCTGTATAAAAGTTGCCATGGTCATGGTGTCACCACACAGCAATATAAACCTAAGAGATAGGGAAAATGTATAGCTGTGTCTATCTGTATTTGTTACCATTTGCTACAGGAGGAAGTTCTCTGATGGTGGTTGAGCAAGGCACTGATCTATGAGAATAGCAGAATATCGTTAGGAGTTATTTTATTGATGTATTTTTGTCTTTAGAACAGTGGTATTTAGTGTTTGGTTTTACCTTTATATTTGGGCTATATAATCTCTGGTTATTGGTTACTAAAACTGTGTTAGGTATGATTTCTATCTTGTGAAGTGGGCCTTAGAGTCAAATCAAATTCCTTTTGATTTTTCTCACAAAATTTATATTTCCATTGCTCTAGTATATCTCAAATGCAAGACACCTTTAAAAATCAAAGGTTTGTGACTGAGTGAGTGCTTAAATTTCTCATTTTACCTTTCTCTACTAAGCATGCTAAAGGCTCTGTGAAAATACAAGTTCAACTTATCTCTGTTAAATGAGTTTTATTGGTTTTATATTCCTCAGCAGGGCCTTGACATGAGTTTGCGGAGACCAGCTTATAGTATTGACAACAGTCTGGGTTGATTATAGGTTCCCTTGGGACCTCACTGTCTGATATCTCATTTAGATGTATCCCAATCTAGGTACTGGAAGATTCATTTGATGACAAGAGAGACCCAGTTGGGGTCTATCTACCCCATTATTTGGCAATTTTATTTATATCATAATCATATACACATATTCTTAGGAGAATTCTACTGTATTAGGTTTCCATACTACCCATGAATGGCTCTTAATATTTCCACTATCCCCAAATTCTTGCCTCCTCCTTTACCCCCTTCCGATTTGATATTCCCCTTCCAGTCCCTCTTTCCATTCATTTTGTTTCTCTTTTCTAAGGAGACCTATCTGCCCCCCCATTCCTTACTCTTTTAATCTCTTTGCTTGTTTGGATTATAGCTTGCATTTTATTGACTCAACTAATATTGATGTATATGTGCATACACACCATATCTATCTTTGTTGGACCATGGACATCTATAAAATAATTTCTTACTTTGGGCACATCCTATGAATGGCAAAAGTATTGCCAAGTATTTTTTTAATATTTAGCTCCAGTTTTTGAGAACATGTACTTTCTAAACATTCTACAAATTCTACATTTATAGCTTTATAATAGATCATCATTAGTGGAATTTTGATAAATCAAGTAAAGCATCATGGTAATAGGTGAGATTTTGTTATCTTCAAAGCATAACCATTTATTGTACTGAGATGAATAAGACCATGTTAATCATTTTATTACAGAAAATTAAGATTCATCAGAGTTCCCTGTGGCTCTGAAGCTTATCTCATAGAAAGATTTTTCAATATGTAATTGATAATACACTTGACTCAACTTAAAAAAAAGCCATCTTTGACATCAAGAGGGCATTTAAGGCAATAGCAAGAAATAGAACAGGATGGTCATATTCAAAACCAAATTGAGTTTTCAAAATATTTGTTTTCATAACCTACAAAATAATGTACACTGATTCTGTTGACTGAAATTGCTTTGTGTGTTTATTTTATTCATTTCTATGCTAATAAAATGTAAGCTTCAATATAGAATTTGTTGTGCTCTGAGCTCTACTGTGTATTAACATTTTGACCTCGAACACCATATTTAAATCTTATGAGGTTTAGTTTATTTTATAAGGAAAAAGTAACAATATTTTTCCTCAGTACCACAAAGAATTGCTCAGAGGTTAAAAGAAATAATGAAAGATTGTAGTTTTTGGTTACAATATATAATATAAATGTAACAAACTATAACTAAACAGGAAAGAACAAAAAATACTATGGCATGCATTTTTTGTCAAGGTTCTGGTATGCAAGACATAAAATCAGTATATACTGAAGATACTCAGTGTTTTCTAAACATAATCTATTTGAAGTAAAATAATAATGAAAGCATCAAAATAGCAATGCAGCAGGGACAAAGGTAAGTTTTGAGTGCTTTATAATTTATATCTGATATAAAAAGTTTGGGATGGCACTTATTTCATATAGACTGCAAATCTAGGCACATAAACGTCTGTGACAAAATCTAAATTTAGAATAATTCTATTTTATGTTGAAGAATGAGAAGGAAGAATTCCCTTTAATATCCTGCCACTCAATAAGCCAGATATAAAGCAAACTGGGTCAAAGTGATCAAATAATAATGGCACATATAACTAGGAAAAGCAATGCTTTTAATATGTCGTATATTTTATACCATGTTTCTGAAATGTTATCTGCAGGCTAATATTTGCACACTTCTTTCTGGACTGTGTCACTTTGCAGGAACTCTACTGCTATCAGTAGATGGCACTAAGCTGGCAGAGTTTCATGAGAATTGGGTCTTTGAATATTAGTCTCTGGTACTTTCCTTTCTTTGCTTGCTGGCCTAATATCATGTGAACCTACCTGTTCTTGTCACCATGAACTCCTCCATACCTCCAATAGCATGGTAAAACAAGACACTCACAGTCTATCAGTCAAATTAATTCTTTCTTTCTTTAACTTCCTTTGTGAGGTATTATTTCGCAGTCCCACATATGTAACCAAGTATGCCAATAATATCTCATTTAATGTCATGAATGTTCTGTGAGAAAGCATCGCTGTTACCATTTTACCCCTGAACAAAATGAAGCTACATGAAATTCATTAAATTCTTAAGGTCTTGTTCTAATGATACAGTGAAATATAACATGTCTATATAAAATAAATATGAGCAATTCTTCAAAATACTTCTTTATTATATTCATGGAATTTTGAGATGTAGCTGAGCAGTATATTTTCGGAGGAAATAATTGAACTCCAAAACACTTATATCGGCTATAATTTCTATCCCGAAAAAGAATCCATGGAAACCACAAGTAACAGGTTTTATTTTAACTACTACTTCTTACTGCCTGTCAGTCAGTGTCTGAAACACTATGTTAAAAAAATGCTACCTATACATCCAGACTAAGAAGGAAAGACTAATCAGTTACTGATAATTGATGGCATAGGTGTCGAGTTGCTTTCATCATAGAATCATATTTTTATTGCCTGATTTAAATTAAGTTGGTGTCAGATGATACTAGTTCATTCCTCATGAGAGGAAACATGCATTTGCCTTCATTATGAAAGGCAGATAATGAGATTGTATCCAAAGGGACATATTTGATAGAAGAAAAACATTCATGAAAGAAGGACTAAGAAAATGACAGAAAAAATGATATTCAGACTTTACTTCTTTCATGATATGACCAGCATAGCATTTTTTTAAAACACCAAAGGGCTCATCTCAGAGAAATGTTGGACAGCTTTATTACTGGTTCATTGGTGTTGTTTAGTGTTATATAGGTACCTAAAGTCTCATAAAATGATAATTAGAATAATAGTTAGAGTATGTATCTATTTCAGCAATGAAATTTCTTTATTGTTTGCTAAGACAAATCTCCACACTGTGGTTTACAAAAGCAAAATCACAAATGTCCATCTACATTTTCATATTCAAGAAGTAAAATAAAGAATTAACAAGTCTAGTCTAAGTGAAAAGGGTAGCAAAACGGAGTTTAATTAAAGTTATTCCTAATTAATGATAGTCTCTCTAAAGCAATTTAGAAGGAAGTAGGTGAGATTTAGCAGATTAGTTTAAATATAAAAAAGTAGAAATTTGTGATAAGAATACAATCAGCCATACTGTGGAGTTGTAGATTTCAGATGCAAGAGATGCAGCTATATCTGTAATACAATCCCTTCACTTAAGGCTCAGTCCTCAAAGATGACTCTAGAAAAGGGGAGGAAAGATTGTAAGACCCAGAAGATAGGGAAATCTTCTGTGAGATTGTGTCTCCTATTACTGTCAGAAGCTACACCCATAAAGTCTCACAAACACAATTGTTATGGATCAATATTTATACACTGTAAATATGCATTGCTCTCATTTTTAATAAAAAAGATAATTGACTGATACCTGGGCAGGAAGAGATAATATATATGTATTTTCAGTTATGGTTTCCATCTGTTGCAAATATATGTATTCGTGTTGCAGGGTGAGAACCACACTTATCTGTTGGTTTAGAAACAAATATTGATAATGTGGCTAGGGATTATACTAGAATATCAAGTTGATGGTTGTAGGTTTTCCTCTAAGATATTTGATTTTACTTGCTCTAGGTTGTTGACTAGGTTTCTAGTACAAGGCATGATTTTCCTTTTGTTGTGTGGGTCAAGTACAATAAGATTGCTGTAAATTATTGCTAGATTACAGGAACCACTAATAGTGGTAATAATACTGTAAAACTTTATAAATATTTTTCTAATTATATTGTGATGGCTATGTATGTCTGATATTAATTCTTTTTAGTTAATATAACGTAATTAAAAGCCTAATATTTTCTGTTATGAATAATTATTCATAATTTGTATGTGTAAATATTCCATTGTATTTATTTATGCTAATTCATAGAAATTTTATTATTGAAACCAAGATTATAATCATTCTAAAAGATCATTCATAAGGACAATTTAGTAATCTACTAGGTCATTGTAATAGGGTTTCTCCAACAGCAACTTTCCTGATATTTTTCTACTTTAAAATTACAAATTTCAGGGTTGGAGAGATGGCACAGTAGTTTTTGTTTGTTTATTTCATTTGTTCCCTTCTCAGCACGCACATGATAGCTTTACAATTGCCTGACATTCCAGTTTCAGGGGATACAATCCTCTTCTGGCTTCTGTGGCAATTAGACATGCTCAGTGTACTTCCTAAACAAATTCAGGTAAAACACTCATACACATAATATATATATATATATAATTTAAAATTGTAATTTTTATTAAAATGTTATACATCTTTTGAAATATTTTTTAAAAATTACAGATAAAACAAAACATTTAGAAAAGAATGTGGTGGTTGAAACATATAAATCTTTGAAAAATGTTACTCCAGTCATATAATTTAAGCAATGTATCCATAAATTAACATTTTAACATATGCCTTGGTAGTTTTCACAGGACAGAAGTCTGCAGTCTGCTCTGTGTTTGACTCCTGATCATATTTGGATTCCTACTTTTCAAAACAATCTATCTATCTATCTATCTATCTATCTATCTATCTATCCATCTATCTATCTATCTGTCTATAACTCTCTCTATATATATATGTATATATATATGTATATAATAAATTTCTTAGAAAAAGAATAGAATGCTCAGTATTATGATAAGCCATGTAAAGATGGGACATACACAGAGAGTCTAGATCATGCATGTTATTGTGTTGTGTTTGAATTTTCTGATTGCTGGGGAAGGAATGACAATAAAATACATTGGATTATGGAAACTGCTGGATTAAACCAACCTATATATTTTAATATCATCTTGATATCACAATTTAAGTCAAAAGTTGTCTTACTCTGAGTGAGATATTATGCTTTTTTCCCACAGGAAATGACAGGCTGTGGATTCATTCAGGCTTAAAGAAAATTAGGTTTGATTGAGGAAGACCCGCCAGAAATCCTGACTACAAACATAAGTAAACTTAAAAGAACTACAATACATGTGATATATATTTTACCTTCTCAAACACATAACAAAAAACATATTTGGCTGACTTGTCTACAATACACAGTCTATACTTATGTAAATGCAGGTATGTGTGCTACCTTTAAAAGTTTATGTATTTTCAGAACAAGGGGACCAGACACTAATACAAATATATGGCCCAGGTAATCAAACAACCAAAACAGCTTCAAGGCTGAAGGCTGTGTTGTCCTTTCCTCATTGGTGTCTTTGGGCCAGGTGTCTGTTCCTCAGCAGTATCTGGCCATAGAGGCAGGCTTGGTTCAGGAAGGAAGTGCCTGCCTTGAATTTTCATGCACCTGTGGCTTGGGTAAGCTGGCTGCAATTTCTCCACAAGGAAAAGCATAACAACCTGTTATCCTATAGCAAGTGTTCAGTCCTAAGAAGGTACGTAAAAGTAACATTGTATACTTGAACAGGTTGTATTTATGTATTTAGAAATATATATGTATACATATATGTATATAGGTATATATACATACACATACATATATATGTGAGCATATAATAATGATCAATTTAAAGAGACTAACAACTTGCTCTTTGAAAAGAGCAAGAAGGGACATATGACAGGATTTGGAGGAAGGAAAAGAAAGAAAAAATTACATAATTGTAATATCAAGAAATTAAAATTGAAATCATAAAATCAGAGTTAATAAGAAAAATACATATTTAGAATAAAAGCTACTAGGTAAAATTGGGTTCTGGAGGCACAACTTTAAACTCCAAACAAACTTAAAAAGGCCTTTTTCAGGAGATTTAGTCAATTAAAATCCATAGTAAAAGCCATTCTATTCCATTCCAGAAGTATGGGATGATATAGCCAAGCAATGTAGAACTACAAGGTAAAACATAAAGTCAGACTTTGCTTTTGCTGTATATGTGTTGTTCTGAGGCCTTGAATTCTAATAAGATTTTTCTCGTTAGGTTTGAGATTTACCTGGGATCTCCTACAGATGTTTTTGTTCCCCTTTTTAGATTTGGAATGGATTATCTATCCAGTGCATCAATGTCAGCTGCTTGTATTTGGAAAATATCTAATATATCCAAGTTCTGAAAACTCTTAACTAGAAAGTCAGATTGCATACCACATACAAAACCTATCAACTTCCTAAATTGTGAGAAACACATTTATGACTCTCCCAAACCTCTACTATTTTAGTTGGAGCATACCAGACTAAAGCCTACTCAATTTATTTCTACTTTATAGCTGAGAGAAGATAGATAAGTTACATGATGATAACGCCTATATATGAAGAGCTAGGATTAAAGTCCATCTTTTGCCATTCTTCATCTCACTTCTCTCTTACTATCTACCATGCTTTTCTTTTCCTATTTTTGTTTAAATTTGAAACAATCTTATTTCACAAACCAATCCCAGTACCCTCTCCCTCCAATCCTCCCACTCTCCCCACCATCTCTCTATCCCATTCCCCATCCACTCCTCTATCACACTTTTGAAGACACAGAATGTAAGGGATACATGCAGGAATAGTAGCTTAACCCAAGTAATACCAAGAGGATTTTAACTTTACCTACATATCCCGTTTGCCTTTACAAATATTAGCATTGTCTTGATCACTTTCCATATCTTCCACTTTTTTTCTGTAAAAAGTGTCAAAATACACAATGAAATCTTTATTTTATAATTTCTAGGTTTCCAAATGCTCTAAGAAAATTAACAAAGTGATTCCTAATAATATTCTGCTATATTCATAGATTGGTGCCTCATCCAATCACATATTCTACTATACTCATCAGCCACGGCTTTGTTAAGTCATCATCAAAGAGGCTTCATCAGGCAACAAAGGGCAGATGGTTCAGAGATCCATAACAAGACCTTATGCTGTCAGACTCTAAATTGGAGTGTTCTATTCAGTCCCTCCCCTCAGAGCTCAGGGAATACTGCCAAAGATGAGAAGGAAAGTAAGATTGTAGGAGTCATAGGATGGAGAACATCGGGAGAACATGTTCCACTAAATCAACTAAGAAGGGGATCATGCAAGCTCATAAGAACTGAAGTGGTAAGCATGGGCTCTGCAGGGATCTGCATCAGATCATCTGTATACAGGATATATTTGTATAGCTTGGTGTTTTCACTGGACTCCTAACAGTAGAAGTGGGTATATCTTTGATTCTTTTATCTGTTTTCGGGACTTTTCCTCCTATTGGGTTGCCTTGTTGAGCCTTGGTATGAAGGTTTTTGCCTTGACTTACTGTGTCTTGTTTTATACTATTTGCTTGTTGTCTTAGAGGCCTGCTCCTTTCTGAAAGCAAACAGATGGGGAATGGAGCTGGGGGAAAGTGGAGGTTGCTGTGGGAGCTAGCAGGAGTGAGTGAGGGGAATTTTGTGTTGAGAAGGTATGCATGAGAGAAGAATCTATTTTCAATTTTTAAAAATGCTGTGTTTCTTCAATCCTAGAACATCTGCATTCCTTTTACTTCCATATAGTAAAACTTTCTTGGCACACTGAAGTATTTTTTAAACCATTCTCTGTGTTATAAACTTGTTCAAAGTACTTAACAAAAACACAACCTGTGAATTATTTATAATTCCCAAAGAGATGGTGCCAATAACTACATTTGTGGGGAATGGAGTGGTTTTTGGTTTGAAGAACTCTGGAAGCAAGTGAGTGGTTGTCAGCCCTAAAGAGAACTTCAGTTCTAATTTTTGTCCTGTTTTCTGGAAACAGAAACATGTTCCTTTTTAGGGCTTGAAAAATCTAGCACCCCCCATCCTGCTTTTAACGTATATCAGATTACTCCAGGTCACATGCCTACTTCTAAACAAAACACTTTGGTAAGTGAGATGCAATAACTATATTCATTTAAGCAATTGTATTTTCTTGCTCTAATCTACCTGTACTCCTTTTTCTAATCACATCCCACCAATAAATGGGGAAGGTGAATGAGAACTCAACAACTTCATAAATTATGACCCCAGGCAAACAGAGGCAGTTATCATTATTTCCTTGAACAGATACTTGGACACATTGTAGGTACAATTGATCCAAACTCTAGACTCTGTTGAAAGGCTAAATGGGAAACGGGGAAATAGAGCAGTAGCTGTGCAGGTTTGTTCAGGCATGGTTTCAAGATAGCTGAGTTTTATGGGCTTTTAAATTCATTCTTGCATTTCTCTGTCTTCCTTTTACTTCATGTTAGCGCATATATGTACCTTTCACAAACCTCGCTATTAAATATCCATTCATGAATTATAACATCAGGCAATTAAGATACATAAGATGTGAGAAAAATTTTAATATATTTTACTTGACTTTTTACACATATTACTCTCACTTCCCTTTCCCTCTCCTACTCCCCTGGCCCCTGGTCCCCCATTCATCCCTACCTTCATCCCATTCCATCTCCCTTCTCCTCCCCAGGGAGGGTAAGGCCTTCCATGAGGGATTTTCAGAGTCTGTCATATAGTATCTGGCAAGGCCTAGACCCTCCCCCATGTGTCCAGGCTGAGAGATCATCCCTCCATATGACAAGGGCTCCCAGAGTCCATTTGTATGCCAGGAACAAATGCTGTTCTACTGACCAAGGACCCATAAATTGCCGAGGTCTCTTCTCTGACACCCAGGTTAGGTGGGAGTGTTTGGATCAGTCCCATGCTGGTTTCTCAGTCATAAGTCTGGGGTCCATGTGTTCGCCCTTGTTTAAGTCAGCTGCCTCTGTGGGTTTTGCCAGCCTGGTTTTGATTCCTTTGCTCATCAGCCCTCTTTGCAACAAGGTTCCAGGAGTTCAGTTTGGTTTTTAGCTGTGGGTGTCTGCCTCTGCTTCCATCAGCAACTAGATGAGGGTTCTAGGATGGCATATAAGGTAGGCATCAATGTTGTTATCAGGGGAGGGTGTTTAAGGTAGCCTTAATGCCAGTTACTGACATTTTTGGAGATCTGTGAAGATCTCACTAGTGCTAGATCTCTCCTCCAACTTATAATGGCCCCCTCTATTATATCTCTCATCCTTCTCTCCTCTGTTCTTGTCCTGGCTCAACCTTCCTGCTCTCCCATGCCCTGTTCTCCCCTCCTTTTCTCTCCCTCTCTTTCTCCTATCACCCTCTCCTCTTCCCTCCCTCCTGCTCCGAATCATATTAGGAGATCTCCAACCATAACCCTACTCCGGGCTACCATGCATATCACTCTTAGGGTTCTCCCTGCTTCCCAAACTCGCTGGAGGTAAGATTGTAGGCTGGCAACCCCTGCTCGACGTCTAAAATCCATATATGAGTCAGTACATACCAGGTTTGTCTTTTTGTGACTGGGTTACCTCACTCAGGATGGTTTCTTCTAATGCCATCCATTTGCCTGCAAATTTCAAGATTCCATTTTTTTTTCTGCTGAGTAGAACTCCATTGTATAGATGGGTTCCTTTGTATTTGGGGCATAGATGTTCAGATTTGAGACTTCATCCTGATGGATTTTTCCTATGATGAATATGAAATGACCTTCTTCATCTCTTTTGATTAATTTTAGTTTGAAGTCTAGTTTGTTATATATTAGGATAGCTACACCCCCTTTCTTTTTATGTCCATTTGATTGGAAAGTCTTTTCTTGACCCTTAAACTTGAGGTAGTGTCTGTCTTTGAAATTGAGATGTGCAGCAGAAGGATTGATTCTGTCTTCCTATCCATTCTGTTAGCCTGTGTCTTTTCATAGGTGAGTTAAGACCACATTAATATTCAGGATATTAACGACCATTGATTGTTGATTGTTGCATGCTTTGGATCCGTTTTTGGTGGTGGCTTTGTGTGTGAGTTTTTACCCTATTTCTTACTTCTGGTGAAATAAGATTATCTATTGCCCATGTTTTTTTTTTGTGTAGTTAACTTCCTTGGGTTTGAGTTTTCCTTCTAGGACTGGATTTGTGGATACATATTGTGTAATCTGGTTTTGTCATGGAATATCCTATTTTCTCCATCTCTGGTGATTGAGAGTTTTTCTGGGAACAGTAGTCTGGGCTGGAGGCTGTGGTCTCTTAGTGTTTGTAGAACATCTATCCAGGACCCTCTGGCTTTCATAGTTTCCAATGGAAATTCAGGTGTAATTCTGATGGGTTTGTCTTTATATGATTCTTGGCTTTTTTCCTTTGCTTCTCTTAATATTCTTTCTTTATTCTGTATGTTTGGAGTTTTGATTATTATGTGGTGAGGGAATTTTTTTTGGTCCAGTCTATTTGGTGTTCAGTAAGCCTCTTGTACTTTCAGAGGCATCTCCTTCTTCAGGCTTGAAAAGTTTTCTTCTATGATTTTGTTGAATATGTTTTCTGCACCATTGAGCTGGGATTCTTCACCTTCTTCTATGCCTATTATTCTTTTTTTTTTTTGGTTTTTACGAGACAGTGTTTCTCTGTATTGTTTTGGAGACTGTCGGTCCAGCCCGGCCTCAAACTCACAGAGATCTGCCTGCCTCTGCCTCCTGAGTGCTGGGATTAAAGGCCTGTGCCACCACAGCCCGGCACCTATGCCTATTATTATTAGGTTTGGACTTTTCACAGTCTCCCATATTTCCTGGATAGCTTGTGTTAAGGATTTGTTGGATTTAAGACTTTCTTTTGTCAATGAATCTATTACTCTCTAGTTTATCTTCAGTGCATGAGATTCTTCCTTCTATCTCCTGTATTCTGTTATTTATGCTTGCATCTGTAGTTCCTGATTGTTTATTTGGCTTTTCTACTTCCAGCATTATCTCAGTTTGTGTTATTTTTAATTTTCTCCATTTCAGTTTTCAGGCCTTGAACTGTTTGAATTGTTTCCTTCATCTGTTTGATTGTTTTTTTTTCTTGGCTTTCTTTTAGAGATTTGTTGATTTCTTGCAATTTTTGGATTGTGAGTTCTTCCATTTCTTTAAGGGATTTTTCTCATATCATCTTTGAGGACGTCTGTAATTTTCATGAGGTTGTTTTAAAGGTCGTTATTTTCTGTTTCATCTGTGTTGGTATGTTTGGGTCTTGCTGGTGTAGAGTTTCTAGACTCTGGTGGTGTCTTACTGGTTCTTCTATTGTTTGCTGTGTTTCTATATTGCCATCTTCACATCCCTTCTTACAGTGGAAGCTCGTGATGTCTCTTCCTCTCCTGGTGTGTTTGGGTCTAAGGATCTCTTCCAGTGCATTCAAGCAGGTCTATTACTCAGATGGGTCTCACCATGGGTGCAGGTGGGTCTGAGAAACTCTCAAGCACAGGAGGAGACCACAGGTTACTGAAGACTCAAGAACAGTGCAGGGGCTGGAGGGGACTGAAGTCTGAGGTGTGGCTAGACTCAGGGTGATCCTTTTCCGGTGGGGTAGGTCCTCTTTAGGCACCGGATACACCCAGGGAGACAGAAGCAGGAGGATGTCAGGAGTTGGGGCCCTGAGCAGAGGCCCGACTCACCTCAAGCACTGGGCAGGGATTCAAGGGGACAACATGTGAGAAATTTATCAACAGAAAGAAGGAAAGTAAGAAAGAAAGAAAATTTTTCTTTTAATGCAACAGGAAGTATCATTTGAATATATCACTTGCTATATTTTTCACTTGTTGGTGTCAAATTTCCTTTATTTATGAGGAAGACTTGGAGCTGAGAATTTGTATTATAAACAGCATGGTTTGTAGGTGCAATGGTGTGTCTATAGGGATTTCCAAAAGACCAGACAACAAAAGTTATGAAAGGGAAGACAGTTTAAAATAATGATGGACTCTAATCATCTTTTAAAAGATTTTGAAAGAAACGAAGAGAAGGCACAAGAATTGCTTTGGGAAATTCACTGCTAAATGTTAACCAATGAGGTTGTGTGTTGTTACATAAACCAAAAAAAATTTTGTATGGATGACTTGTGCAATAATCAGAGTTTTGTATATGAATTCTGTTTCTTAAAGCCAGAGAGAGGGGAAATTAAAGTATGAAAGCCCTTAATACCCATAATACCTCTTCTCATTTGTTTTGAAAAGAGATTAGAGAAGGCACATTACCATTCTATTCATAGGTTTTTTTCATTAAGAATAAGGCAGATCTCTGAGAATATATTGAGCATTGAATTTTGCATGCATGGTGTTTAACTAAAGCTTGGTCAAAAACTACTGACATTTAAGTAAGTGCAGTATCTGTTCTAGGTCACAGATATGGATATACTTTGAACATATTGACACAAATATACTCAGATGCCTGCCATCAAAAAACTCTCAATTTGAGAAGATACTCTCCTTTCTCAAACTGTAACATGAATAATAAAAACCCAGAGACAGATATTGGGGTTGGAGGGGAAGTTCAGAAAAAAAAAGCAGACAAGCCTGTAGCTCTTACCTCTACCAAGCTGAAGTGGCAAACCTGTATCCACAAATCCTCAGAGACAACGTTCTCCACAAATACTCAAAAAAAAGGCTTTCCACAAATTCTCAGACTGTAATACTTTCCCTATCTGGAAACTAAATCAATGTTGAGATCCTTTGCTTCTTCCTTTTATACCTGCCTAGTACTGGGATTAAAAACATGAGCTCTGTTATTATTTTAGACTGATTCAATCTGGTTTAGCCCTGGGTGGCCTTGAACTCACAGACAGCCATCTGCCTCTATCTCCTGAGTCCTGGGGATAAAGGGATGTTCCATCACTGCTTTGCTCGATGGCTGTGACTAGCTTGGTATTTTGATCCCAGTGGCTTTATCGGATCATAAACAATATACCACCATATCAAACATTTGTATTTTGTAGAATTTTACACAGCACTAGAGGCACAGATGTACTTGTATTCAAATTCATAGAGCAACAAAATCATGGCGACAAACACAAAAGTTTTGCTTCTCCCAACATTTTCCTCAAGTTCTTATACTCCACTAGAGTTCTGGCTGTTTAAAATTACTCACCTCATTTAAATATTCACTTATTTAAAATGTATAGCTACATGTAAATATTGCTATACTTAAAACTGTAAGAAAAATAGCAGGTAGAATCATAGTAGCAGAAATATAACCAGATGGATGTACTTACTGCCTTGTATGTTGCTATGAAGTGAAATACAATGCTAATAACAATAGCAACCAGTTGATGAATCTCTTTTGTCTAAAACAGAGAAATATTGGAAAACAATACACCTAATATATATTCTTGAATGAAATTAAATATAGCATTAAATAGTTTCGTGACACGAAAATCTAATTAGTAGTCTTTTTTTCATTTAAATTAGAAACAAGCTTACTTCACATGTAAAGCCCAACTCCCTCTCCCTCCCCTTCTCCATCTGCTCCTCAAACCACCCCAAGCCCCCACCCAATCCCCACTCTACTCCCCAGGGTGGGTGATGTCCTCCATGGGGGATCTTCAGAATCTTTTAATTCTGTCATTTATCAACTCTCATACCATAGAAGATTACCAAAATATATACTCTCCATAAGAAAGTCAATGTAAACAAATGTGTTAGATGGAAAATAAATGAAGAAAATTATACAAGTGAGACATTTTTAAAATTACAACCATTATGGTGATAAGGTAGTAGAGTGGCGTTTAATTACATTTTTAAAATAGATATTTGCAACTTTTATGTAGGCCATAGTTTTTCATTTTCCACTTAAGAAGTACCAAGCGAAATAACAGAGAGAATTTTTTTTTTTGGTTTTTACGAGACAGGGTTTCTCTGTATTGTTTCGGAGAGAATTTTAAGTGCTCTAAAATCAACAGACATGTTTAATTATGCAAAATAGAAGTTTTTCAAAAAGTTTCCAAACTTCATGAAAAAAATTAATGTAATGTTATGTCATCTAAAATACGTTTTCTGGGTTTAATTTGATTTACCCAGAATACAGAATTTTTGAGTAGCATACACATAGCCTTTTTCTTTTATTCACTAAAAAACAGAATTAGTTAGTAGATAAAACCTGGCTCCAGAATAAAATTGAAGCATGATGTCTCATACATGTAATTTTCAAAATTGCAAAGCAATTTCATGTCCACTCTTACACTTATTGCACAAGTCACTTGGCATTGGGATAGAAAACATACAGTCCCACTACGGCTAATATCCCATATTTAAATATGTTATACCTGCCCCTTCTCCACTGTCTCGAGCATATTTGTTCATAGAATCTGAGTATTCAACAATAATTCATTCATATACATTATCATGAATCGATTAAAATGGTTTATTAGACAAACTTAAAAAGTGAGTTGTGTTTCAAATATGAAAACACACATGTTACATTTTTGATTAGCTTCATTAAATAAAAAAAGTAGTTTTTAGCAAGTGATGTTAAAGCAACCCTTACTATTTTAATGCTAGCCACATTATAGCAAATAACTCTTATTAACAGATTTTAAAGGAGTCTTATGAGTCATGTAAACTTGCCCTCTGTGGAGGACGTCCAGAGTGTCATTTTCTCCAGGGCAGGGCCTAGGCCCTTCCCCAAGTGTCCAGACTGAGAGAGCATCCCTCAATGTGGAATGGGCACCCAAAGTCCATTTGGATGCCAGGTATAAATACTGATCTACTACCCCATAGATTGCCTAGGTCTCCTCACTGACACATTCAGGGGTTCTGGATCAGTCCCATGCTGGCCTCTCAGTCATTAGTCTGGGATCCAAGACCTCTCCCTTGTTCAGATCAGCTGTTTCTGTGGGTTTCACCCACCTGGTCTAGACCCCTTTGCTCATTACTCCTCCCACTCTGTCATTTGGTCCTAGGATTTCTGTTCTTGTGTATATCCTTTTTTAGTAAAAATTAATACATTGTAATGGGTTAACTATCACTCTAAAATCCCACAGATGCTTATGTCACAAATATATGAAGACTCTAATTCCTCAAAAGCCATCTGATTATATTCAATATGTTAAACTTTGACAGTATACTAATGTAAATAAGTTCTATTCTGTTAGGAGCCCCACATTACACCATGTATTAGGTTACTGTATTAGGGACAAAATTATATATAAAGGAAAAAATAAGCAAGTTTTAATATGAAAGAAAATGGACTTTACACTTCTATTTAACTTCTAACTCTCATAAACCAGTATATCCTTAGCACAATACTAAAAGTTTGGTCTAACTGAACAGATAAAACTGTCACTAAATGCAGCAAAGCAAGCTTGAAGTGTAAATGGTGTTAATATTTATTTTATTTTAAAACCTCTGCCTTGACAGAACCTTCAACATAAAATGCTGTGGGTATTTTTTTAATTGTTAGAAATTTATAGTGGTTTCTTAGGACTAATGGACACCCCAATGGAGGGCCTCACCCTCCCTGGGGGAATGAGGGGATAACGGGGGGGGGTTGGGGGGAGGGTACGGGAGGAGGGGAGGGAATGGGAGAGGGACCTGGAACTGACTTGTGAAGCAACCTTGTTTGTTATCTAAATTTAAACTGGAAAATAAAATTAAAAAAAGTTTAGGATTTAGATGGGATATATATGCTTAGTTTAGGATATAAGCAGATTATAACTTGCTTATCACCTTCTATGTATACATGTTGCATATGTTTGAATTTTGTATTAAGTTTAAATCTTTTATTTAGACTAAAAGGGGAATTGTAGTAGTGTGCCCACAATACTGTCCATGCCCCATAGGGCCATGGGCAGGGGTATTGGGACAGGTAAGTGTATAAGGAAAAGGGAAAGCAAAATCTCTCTCTCAGAAGCTAGCCATGTTCCCAGCGCTCCTATCCCTCTGTATATCTTGTAAGTATATTTAATAAATATATTAGACCTCCAAAAAAATAACTAAAACTTTTAACTTGTGTTTGGGGGATCTTAAGTAGGAAAACAGTATATCAGGGGGAAGGCAGACCCATGTTTCTAATATAGACTCTAAAACATGGTTTTTCTTTCTTTCTTCCAACTGCTGCTAGCCTCTATCATTGCCTCCATTCTCACATGACGTCTTTCCTGTGTCTCTGTGTCTCTGTGACTATGCTCTTCATTTTAGAACATCAGTCCTATTGGAATATGTGCCAACCTAATGCCAGAATGACTTTATTTAAACTTAGCAAGATATATTTGTGAAGACCTTAGTTAAAAGTAAAGTTAGATCTTAAGGTACTATGGAGTTAGGAGACAGTTCAACACAAAGTAAAGCTTCTTTAATATGGCTCAAGTTAATTGTTCAGTGTAGATAAGTTTTCCAACCTTGTGCGTCAAACAGAGTTAATGTACCTTGTATAGATTGATAATATGTTCAAATTTCGTTGAAATTATATTCTAATTACCTGGTTTCTCGAGTACATCTTGTAGGTTTTCATGCAAATAACCAGTTGTATATTTTTTACTGTGGGTAAGAAGTTCTGTAGAATTCTGCAATCAACGCTAAGTGAAATGGATAGTGTTTATATGGCACCAACTACGTACATGTCTTAATAAACACAGTCTTGATAAAAGCCTCATGAAATGGGTTCTGGTGTTTATTGTGTTCATGTTACACATGATGAAACTAGCAGCACTGCATCTCCAATTTAGTGTTGATCACACAGTAAGTAATAGAGCTGTGAGAAGAACCTGAGTAAACTCGATCAAGTGGTAAAGGGCTAATACATTAAAATAAATTGCTTCCCCAAGCAGTATCCTTGGTATTCTTTAAAGTGAATTTGTAACCCTAGGCAAGTGCTGTAATTCACTTTGCATTGCAAAAGATTGTATGGATGTGGAAATTTTATTTATTTATTATTTTATCAATTCATACAGAGATACTTTGAGGGCATTGCTTCTGTGAGTTTGTGATGAGTAGCAACATACATGCAACCCTTTTAAACTGCTCAGTTCAGTTCCCAAAAACATTTGTTGGTTCAAATGATAGCTACTCTTGAAATTCAGATACATAATGCTAAAGTTTCTTCTGATTTACACTTTCTCCAGAAACAAGTAAAGGTTAATGCCAGCAAAAAAAATTACTAGGTGATTTAGGTATACTTTGGTGGTGCATGCCTTTAATCCCAACACTCGGGAGGCAGAGGCACGCGGATCTCTATGAGTTCGAGGTAAGCCTGGTCTACAGAGTGAGTTCCAGGACAGGCTCCAAAGTGCCACAGAGAAACCCTCCCCCCAGAAATTGAAATGTGTATGGAGAGATCTTAGGTACCCATAGTGCTGACCACACCTGGACATGGTCACAGGTACGTAGAACATATGGGGGATAAAAGAGCTGAGGGGAAGCAGACTCACTCTCTTTGGGTTCCGGTCGAATCTTGAAGATCAGCAAGGGGACCTTTGGTTCCTGACTTTCTTGGCTTCTCATGTAAGTGACTTCTCCCTCAATAAAATACCATATGTGAGTTGATCTATAACATTAAATTTGATATTTGATGTTTTATTATATATGAACATGGTATTAATATTAAATCAAGGTGATTTATACATCCATTACCTAAAAATTTTACATTATTGGCACTGCATATACAGACATGCATATAGGCTAAACACTCATACACATAAAAAGTAAAAGTAAATTATTTCGAAAAGAATCACATAAACTCTTCTCAGAAAGCAAAAGTATAGTTATAATTTAATTAAGCTAGATATGCTGAATAAATATTGCTGTATACTGTTCATTGCAACATGACATACCCCTGCAAATATAGTAAAATAATCCGTTTCTACCGACAAATGAATGGATAAAAAATTATAGTATTTAGGTACACAAGTGCATCAGACACATGGAGCTAGAGTTACAGATGTTGTGAGACATGTTGTGGGTTCTGTGAATCAAGCTTGCACCCTTGGGAACAGCACTCAGCTGTTAACTGCTGATCCAACTCTCCAGGCTCCTCCACAATGGTTTTCAAAATGGTGCTTTATTATAGCTTTTTTATTTATTTTCATATAAAATGCTTTCTCTATATTTGTTCATTTCTCTCTGTGTATATTATAATAAACTTTTATTATTTCCTATAAAATACTGTTGATATTCACAATTAATATTAAATGTGTAGGTTAAGAATTGTAAGCTATATTTTTCATACAAAAGAAGGTGGGAATACACAATATTAGCTTGACTAGAAAATTTGTATTGGTATTTCTTTTTATGAAACCTTTTAAAAAGTTGTGTGCATTATTTTACATCTCATAAATTCAATAAATTGCTTATTCTATTTCCAAAATATTTCTTGAATTCCCAATAAACTGAATCATATCCATTGGAAATTGTGAATCATTTTTCTCCTTTTCTCTTTATTTTTGTCTATTACACTGTTTTTCAAATTATATACATACATACATACATACATATATATATATATATATAATATCTTTAGTACCCACTGTATCTAACTCATCCAATTGCTCCTCATTCACAAATCCATGGCTTTTCTTTCTTTAAACTGTTTCATGCATATATGAATAAATACATGTATATGTGAATAAATATATAAATAAAATTTGTTAAGTTCACTTAGTACTGCTAGTTTGTATGTGTGTTTAGGGTTGATCAATTGGTTTTGGATAAACATAGAGACTGATCTCTTTGGGAGACTAATTCTCCCTCTATTAGCTGTAGTTAAATGACTGTACCTTATATTCACACTAATTTGTCACCTGGCATATTCTTTTCAGGTTCTGTTTAAACTATGATATTGCTGAGATTTTATGGGGATAGTTTCCCAGTTATATCTAGAGAGCACAATGTTGCAAGTTACACTGACTCTTAATAATCTTTCCATCTCCACCTGTGAGAGGTTTCCTGAGACTTAGGGATGCATGTTGTGTTGTAAATGTGTCAGTTGGGCCTGGGTACAGTTTGATTCATGTATCAACTACTTTAGCTAGCATTTTTCAATGAAAATTTATATAATATTATTAATGGACAATTTTGTCAAGTACCTTATTTTAGGAGGAATGACTGGATTTTCTACCTTAAAATTTCATGGCGAGGACTACATTTAGAAACACTAGAAACACACATTTTAAAAGGTATTTGTCACTCAAGAGTTTGATTTTATATAACTGTCCAGAATTTACACAGTAAAAAATAATAAATTTGACTAAATATATCTACATTAAAGGTATAAATTAACATATCCCCCAATATTATAATAATCCCATAGAATATGTTTTACTCACGGTTATGGTTAAAGTTAATTGCTAGAGTCTTAAAAGAATCTGGGTCATCTGGGATCTCAGGTCTGGACATTCCCATAGAAGCATGTTAATTGAGATATGAAGACTTTCCCATGATAGGTGGCACTATTCACTGAATTGCATTACAGTTTACACAAAAGTATAGAAAATACGCTGGGTAGTACATGCATGCATTGGTTTCTGTTACCTGATTGTGAATGTGATGTGACCAGTTACCTCTAGCTCCTCCTATCGTGACTTCTTTGCCACTACCTATACTTCCCTTGAATTCTGAGCCAGCATATAGCCTTTATTCTTTAAATTTCTTTCTTTTCGCATATATGTAATATATGTACTTTGTGTGTGTGTGTGTGTGTGTGTGTGTGTGTGTGTGTGTGTGTGTTGGGAGTTGGGGAATTTATCATATGTGGCACTACTTATGAGTAGAGCTCAGAGGACAAATGCAAGAGTTGATTGTCATTTACCACCATGCACACTGCACTAAATCACCTTCACAGCCCTCCCTGAAGTTGCTTTTGTTAGAACATTTTAATCACAAGAGAAAGGAAATCAGACACTCGCTCATGAAAAAAAATTACTCTTTCAATCTGCTGCAGAGTATAATTTTGCAAGCATTTTTCCTAAAAGAAATCATTCTATAATTTTCTAGGCTATTTTGAGACACTTCACTTCTAGCAATAAAATAAATTTATAGAAAATAAGTAGCTTTGGCTCTGATAATTTTCCATGCTCAGAAGAAATTAAAACTTGTTTTTCAGGAAAAAGTTGAAAACACCCATTGTAATCCACAGACATGGATCTTTTGCTGTAATAAACATTGGATGATTTCTCTGTTAATATATTTTAGTCCACAGAAGAAATTAGAATATTAGGACAGTCATTTAACATTTTGGTCATTTGTGATAAAGTTATGTATTTCTAATAAACAGTCTAAAATAATACAGGTATCATTTTTATTTATTTTTATTTTGATATAACTATGAAGAGAAAGTTAGCCTCTATTTTACCTAGTAATTCTTCACCATGAGACCACAAAAATTCATGGGGCAATTTCAGCAACCAAATCAACAAAACCACAGTTTTAGTTATTAGTGGAAGCTTTTACCTCCTGAAACCTGAAGTGTTCAGTTCAACGGTGCAGAAAACACCAAACATGACGCAGTACTACTGTTACCAGGTAACTGTCTTGATAAGAGGAGGTGTTCCTACTTCCAATCTTATGATATAGATCCTGATGAATTTCCTATGTAAAATTATAAAAGTATGTCATAAATCTCAGTATCTCCATTGCATATTACCCCTAAAACTCACCAGAGTAAATAAAAAACAAAGAATTTGAAACATTTGTGTTAATGTTTACAAAATTAGGTGAGTCAAAATATTCATAGTCATGGATGGTGTTCATTTTCTTTTGGCAAGAAACCCCCATTTTACTAATTATTCTAGTCTCCATCCTGTTGCTATAAAAAACGTCCTAAACATTGAGAAATTTAGGTGAAGAAAAAGTTTATTTCATCTGCTAATTCCACATCACAGTCCGTGATTAACAGAAGCCAGGGCAGAGGCTCAAGGCAGGATGTTGAAAGTAACTAATGCTTTCCATTACATCATTCCCTCCTAACTAGGAACTAACAACCAAGCAAGTATAGTAGAAACCATGGAAGAACACTACGTGCTGGAAAGTTCACTCATTCTTGCTTTTTAAATAGGCTGTAACTATCTCCCAGTTTCTCTTTCAACTTGGTAGTAATTCATCTCTGAATTTCTTAATGACTATATGCTTTGCATTCTACTAATTTAACACTTTTGTTTATATCAAGCTTATTTGTAATAGCCAGAACCTGGAAGCAACCTAGATGCCCCTCAACTGAAGAGTGGATAGAGAAAATGTGGTACATTTACACAATGGAGTACTACTCAGTGGGAAAAAATGGAATCTTGAAATTTGCAGGTAAATGGACAGCACTACAATAAACCATCCTGAGTGAGGTAACCCAGTCACAAAAAGACAAACATGGTATGTACTCACTCATATATGGATTTTGGACATGGATCAGGGGAGTGCCAATCTGCAATTCCACTGACAGGGAGTCTGGGAAACAGGAAAGAACCTAAGAGAGATATGCATGGTACCCCAGAGAAAAGGAATAAGGCAATATCTCCTAAACAGATTGGGACAGTGGAGAGGGGTGGGGAGGTGGGGGGTAGTGGCAGCTGTGAGAAAAGCAAGGGGGAGATGAGGAGTGGAGAGTAAGTCATGAGGGAGCAAGAAGGTTGAATTAGGGGAAGAATAGGGGAGCAGAGGCAAACACCCAGAGCTAAACACTGAACTGAACCCCTGGAAACCAGTGACACAGAGAGAGGAGTGATGAGAAAATGGGTAAAGACTGGGCTGATGAAACCAACAGAAACAGCTGATCTGAACAAGGGGGAGCTCTTGGACCCCAGACAGACAACTGGGAGGCCAGCATGGGACTGATCCAGACTCCAGAATGTGAGAATCAGTGAAGAGACCTGGGCAACCTATGGGACCTTGGGCAATAGATTAGTATTTATCCCTGGCATACAAATGGACTTCGTGTGTTCATAACACAAAGAGGGATGCTCTCTCAGTCTGGACTCTAGGGGGAGTGCCTGAACCCTGCCCTGAACAAAATGACAGACTCTGCATATCTCATATGTGGAAGGGAGTGGGGACAGCTTGGGAGGCTGGGGGGAATGGTGGGGAAGTGCAAGAGGAGGGGAGGCAGAGGGAACTGGGATTGCCATGTGAAGCAAGCTCTTTTCTAAAAAAAAAAAACGCAATAAAAATGATTAATGAAAAGATTCCTCAACTACTTGGCAGAGTATGTGCTCAATAAATGCAAGGCTAGCGAGGAAAAAAAATCTTACTGTTTTTCTGAGCATAGTAATTTATGCATTTCTAGAGACCCGTCCATTCCATTAAGATAGTCTAATTGTCTAATTTACCTATATTATTTTTATTTTTTCTTATAGTCCACTTTATTCTGTAAAGTCACAGGCAGCTTATCCTAGTATATTCTTGAATCCAGTAATTTAAATTTTTGTGAATAAATTATTTGTCAACTTATCTAAAGTTCATATATGTTGTTGATCTTTTCAAATAAGTGAAATTTGAATTTAGCATCTCTATTTAGTATGTGTTTTATTATATTAATTTTCATTTTGGACTGAATCATTTATGTATCATGATACCATGTGACTCTTCCATTGGTTTCCTTCCAGTAGTTTCATGTGCTTTGGATGAAAATTTAAATATTGAGTCATGGTATGTTTCATTTTTTACATAGATAACTAAAGGTACATAGAGTATAGATTTACAAGTCTTGATACTTGCAAGTCTCCATTTTCATTCATATAAATATATGTTCTAGATACTCTTGTGATTCCTTTTTTGACCTATTGGTTATTTAAACACATTTATTAGTTTGTAAATTTCCTAAATTTCAATGTGTTTTGATCCCTTGACACATATTCTCTTGTGGTTATAGAACATTTTAAATATACAGAGGTCTGCATTGTGCCCTGGCACTTCCTCAATCCTGGAATGTTACAAATCTCTGTTTTGCTCCTTTCATGTAGAATATTTGTATATTCCTATATATCCTAGTAATCTTTGTCAATGTTTTGGATCTCTTATTAAAATTTAACCCAGTTGCTCTATTTATTAATGAATGCTAATGACATAGATATCTTTATCTTGACATATACTATCATTTCTCTTGTGTGTTACTTTGTAAATAAATATTTAAAGGTAAGTGTGCTTCTCTAATAACTGTGCACTGATCCCTTCACATATGGTATGTTGGTTTGAATAAGACTGACTTTACCAGACACATATATTTGAATAGTTAGTCTCCAGTTGGTGAGGTTGTCTGGGAATAGGAGCTATATTCTTGTTGGAGGCAGTGGTGCTAGGGATGGGTTTTGATGTTTCAAAAGACTCCTGCCATTACCAATAAGTGCCCTTTTTGGCTCTTACATATAGAACAAGATATGAGATCTCATCTATTTCTGACACCATCTTTTTGCCTCTACATTATGAACTCTAGCCTTCTGAAGTCATAAGTCCTATTAAATGCTTTCTTTTATAAGTTACATTGATAATAATGTTATGACACAGCAATAGAAAAATAACTCAGTCCCCTGCAATGTGAGAACTTTCAACTCACCTGTATTTTTGTTGGTGACGTTGTTTGTGCTTTCTTTTTTTCTGTTTTACTTCATGGCTTTGGGAACATAATAATAATGCAGCAGACTGTGTTAGTGATCTATGTTAAAAATGGAGATGAATTGAGCAGGTAAGATATTATGGATAAGGATTTTCTTTCTGGGTAATTTTTATTACAAAAGCCAGCATTATGGGAGTTTTACTCTGATTGTCTCTTTCATATTCAGTCAGTTTAGAAACCTGTTTTTGTTTATTCATTGTCATACATGGATCATAGTATATACTACTACACCCCTTCATTATAATATTCATTATTTTTCATAGTTCTGGGCGTTCATTAAACAAGTTCTCAGGCACACTAAAAAACTAACTTGCACCTGAGCTATATCCCCAATCCTTTCCTAATTATTTTTATATCTGTATAATTTTTGTTAATTAGACCTTATTTAGTTTGGACTTTAGTAATCTGTGTATGCTCTCTTTTACTTTTTTGTAATGTTTGGGTGTCTTGATCTTCTCTTTTGTTTGTATATTATGTATTTCCCTATTTCTACTCTAATCATTATTGCTTTCCTTCTCTTTGTATTTGACTTATTTTCTTCTCAGTTGTATGCTGTCTCATGGTGAAAAACAAGGTTCATGATATGACTTATTTTATAATAATCTTTTTTTCAACATGTTAATTTTCATTGTATTGAAACAACAAAATTTAGTAACAAATGCCTAGCCAATTATGATCTTTCAACTATGAAACTGGCATTACTTTTACATGATAAGCTTTCCACAAGCTATCAATTTTTCTTCAGGTAAAAGGTACCAGAATTCCAAAGGAATATGGAAGCAACTGTTTAAGATTATGTTTGCTAATCTAAAAGCATAATTCTTGTCTCAGAGCATCTTAAGGCTTTCAGAAAACTGATTGGAGAAACACTTTAATGGTATCACAAGTATCTGCTTAATAAGTAGAATGTTTGATAACTAAGAAATTTGTGTGAGGATTGTGATACCAAACATTTATATCAACTTTTATGTTGGGATATATTTTATGGAGGAATGTTCTGTGCAAATGATAAAGTGATTCAATAGGTTTTCATCAGCTTTGTAATTAGTTAAATGGTTTATTCAAAGTATTTTTCAGTGAATTTTAATTTTTCTGTTTTAATTTTTATTGGCTTATTGGCTTATTTTGTTTTTGGCAATTACTTACATTGATACACTTTTAAAATATGAATGTTAATGATATGTAAATATTATGCAATGCCCCTAAAACTCTTGAGCCATCATGGAATCAGCAAAGTAAACACCTGCACATACTCATAGTGTTAATTGCAATGATGCTTATGCATTTGTGCAAAAATATGCATGATAAAAATCATCAAAATGACATTGAGATACGTTTTGGAGTATGAGCAAAATTATTAGTAACTAACAAAAACTATTTATTTCATGAATCCCACTATAATAATTTATGCCTGGCTTCCATACTTTTGTCTTTTTCCCACCTTAATACACAATTTCATACTCAGTTATGAGTCTTTCATCATGGCTACTAATTCTGCCTTCATGTATTAATATTTTTCTGACTTTTCTCATGTGTCTTATGCTAAATCTCTGTCCAATTAATATTTTTGATTTAATTTCTCAGGGGAATTTTTGAATCTCAATGTATTTCCTTGGGCCTGTTGATTTCATTTGGATACTACCTCTTTACAGGGAGATGTCAAGGCCTTGTAGATATTATTCTTTCTTTGTTACTACAGCCAACTTACAATTAGTTCCTTGAACAATAGATACAGTCTCTTCCACAGTGTTAGTAAGGGATAAAATGGGAAAATTATATTGACTAGAAATTTCACTTTCAAATTTAGAAATCTAGTTCAATAGTAAACAACAGTATTCGCAGCATAAATTTCTCTATGTGGAAAGCTATATGGTCTTGTGAAGAAGTCTAAATTAATAAGCAATATTCAACTTTCAGCATCACAGAAAATATTATTTTAGCATAGTGTATATTATTTCACCCGGAGTGTTTTCTGGAGTCATTGAGTGACATTGCTGGAACCCAAATTGTGCTTAATTGTCCATATTATTGTAGAGAATGCCAGGTGATGTGTTCTGACTGCCCGTTAGCCTACTTTCGTCTTCAGATCTGAGCTACTTGAAATAAAATGTGCCAGTTTCATTTGTAGACTGCTGTTCTCTTAGTAGAGGTGGCTCAGAACTCAGCCTCATATCTTTCTTCAAAAAGAGAGAACATGTACTATATCACTTGAAAACTGTCAATTATTTATCCCTTGTCTTAGGACTTGTGGTCATTTTTCTTTCATTCATTTTTGTCTTTAGTAACTGTGGTACTTTTTAAAGACATATTTCATTATTTTAAATTAGGGGTGTGAATGAGAGTGCCTGTGGATGGCAGAGGAGTCAGAACACCCAGGAAATGGCATTATAGGCAGCTTTTGAATGGTTTGCAGATCCTATGAAAAAAATATTTTTAAACTACTGAGCCATTTCCTTCCTTCCCACATTCCTTTCATTTTTAAGATTTACTATTATTTTTAATTTTATTTTTTAAAAATGATTTAATTTTTGTGTATGAATGTTTTCTCCACAAGTATGTATGCGTACTATTCACATGCCCTGTACCTGAGGAGGCCAGAAAAGGGTATTAAATTTCCTTGAACTGGAGTTAAAAGCAGATGTGAACAGTTATACGGATGTTAGGAACTGAGCCTAGTTCCTGCAAGAGCAGTAAGTGCTCTTATCTGCTGAGTCATCTTTCCAAACATAATGTTAGCTTTTTGTAGCTGCTATCACACATTACCAAAAACTGCATAAATAATTCAAAACACAAATCAATTCTTTTACAATAGCAAAACCCAGAATTCACCTCTGCTTCTATAATTGCATAGTAGTTTTTCTTTTTCTTTATTTTTTTTTTTACTTGCCATTCTAAGGATAACTATTCATGTTTAAGTTCACCTGAATAAAAGTTCCAGCACACATATAATGTTCTTTGTGGTCATAAAATGACAGCATTATCTCTTTTCAACAATGATTACTTGGTTGTTTTTAGGGGCTAGTCTGCTTTTTCACAGTAATGTAAACTAAAACTCAGAAGAGCTAGAGTAAGATTCTAGTGTCAATATTACCTTCTTGTCTCAAAGTCTGACATAAAATTTTATCATTATATTTGGAAAGTATACATGTAAAGTTACTATATTCTATGTTCTTCATAAATATTATTTCATTTGTCTACCACATAAACTTTTTATAGATGTGGGAGCAAGGCAGTCAAGACCATGATGGTGAAACTCACAGAGACAGCTGACCAGATGGAGCTCTTGAACCCCAGACTTATGGCTGAGAGGCCAACAGGGGACTGATCCAGACTCCATGAATATAGTGTCAGTGAGGAGGCCACAGAAATCACTATGACCTCAGTTAGTAGATCAGTGTTAACTATGGTGGATGAATGAACTTTGGGATCCCATTCCAAATAGAGGGATGCTCTCTCAGCCTGGACACATGGGGAAGGGCCTAGGTCCTGCCCTGGATGAAATGACAGACTCTGGAGACCCCCACAAGGATGGCCTTACCCTCCCTGGGGAATGATATGGGTAGTGGGTGGGGGGCTGGGAGGCCTGGTGGAGGGACAAGGGAGGAGAGGAGGGAGAGGGATCTGGGATTGACATGTGAAGCATTCATGTTTCTAATTTAAATAAAAACATATATTGAGGAAAAAAATTATGAATATATCTGTAATAAAGAAAATGACATATAAATAAGATGTAATATTTACTTACATCTTATAGGTAGAAAGTGATAGTTTTCTCTACCCTGATAAGAGGTTTCTCCACCGATGCAGTAAGCCAGATCAAGCTGAAGTGAAAAGTATAAGATCAGGTATATTTGAGCAAATAAACGCCCAGGTGAGTCCTCCAGCCCACAGAGATTAGGTATGGGAAGGGGCAGGAGAGAAGTCATAGCTGATTTAAAAGAGGAGGCTTAAATACCCTGTAGACATGTGGCTGGAGATGTCCTCCATGAGTTGGGTTTGTGTCCAATTGTAAGCTATGGGCAGGAACTTCAGGAGCTGGCAACCTCAAAGAAGAAGCTGCTGCTGCAATCATCAGGAATACAGAACTTGAATTTTGGTGGTTTTCTGAGAGGACAAGTTTTGGAGAAGGCAGAGTCGGACCCAGGAGGAGATTGCAGACCAACAGTAAGCACTACACTTGGTGATATAGTTTGTTTAATTCCTTCAATAAGACTAAAATCATAGATTCTATTTATCTATTTTACACAAAAGAAGGTTAAAGTAGAAAAAATAGAGCATATTTTCCTAAAATCATTAGATTATTGAATTATTTGAAGGAGCATTTTAAATCAAATATTACTAACCCCTTGTATTTTCATTGTGCTTCAATATACAGGAAAAATTATTCTTTATTATCTTTCAAAAGCTTATATTGACATCTTTTATTATGGTATCTCTCATCCAGTTCTCCTCTATTCTTACCTCAACTCAATCTTCCTGCGCCCCCATGCATTCTTATCCCCTCCTCTTATACCCCTCTCAATTTCCTGGTTCCCTCCCCCTCCCCCAATATTCCCAATTTCTTCAGGAGATCTTGGCTCATTCCACTTCTCTGGGGTATCATGCATCTCTCTTGGGAATCTCCATGCTTCTCAGACTCACTGACACTGGGATTGTAGACTGACACTCCCCTGATCCATGTCTAAAATCCATATTTGTCTTTTTGTGACCGGGTTACCTTACTCACGATAGTTTATTCTAGTGCCACCCATTTGCCTGCAAATTTCAAGAGAGGGAGGAGTGATGGGCAAAGGGGTCAAGACTGGGATGTTTTGGAACTTTGGACTATCAAATGTAGGATATAAGTGGAGCCAAAGGAACAATCCTAATGAGAATATGGTAGAAATCAGTGCTGAGAGCTATATGAACTATTAAGGCACTGCTCAAGAAGTTCAATGAGGGAATAATATTTGCTACTGGTATAGAGACAATTCTTATAATATTTTGGCAAAAATGTGGAAGCTTTTACCCTTGTCCTAAGTGTCTACCTGGGGATAAACTGAAGAGTTTTGTGCTAATATCATTGGCAGAAGAGGTTTCAAGTTCACCAAGTATTAACTGTGTCATGTACTTGTGAGTGATTAACCTTAGGCAGATCTACAATGAACAGAAAAATGTGTGGCAAAAATGCAAAGTGTACAGTATGTGATGAAAAAGAGAATCAAGAAATGTAGTATTATGCTCAAGGAAATTCAAAGTTTAAAGACAGTCCTGATTCAAATAGAATAATTGGAGCAGTACTCTCAGGATGAGACCCCACCAAGATAGTACTAAAACTAGTAAAAAGAAAATGGCTAAGAAATCTTCTCCTGAAGCAAAGGAAATCTAATTCAATAAAGAAATGTAGCAACAAATCAAATTGCATGCAAATGCAATTCAAAGAGGGGTCCATATACTATCCAAAACTAGCAGGACTTGCCAACATTGATAATGTGGTTCTGGATGTAGTGTCATGAAGGATTCAGGAGTAAAGAGTTTGTAGAATATTTTAGCTATGTCAAGGAAAGCTATCAAGTCCAGTTGTGTGGCAGGGAAGTCCTTGCATGGAGATCCAGAGAAGCAATTGTGTGAAACTAAGGAAGTAAAGTCTGGATTCCTTTGAAGACTCCAAGATATTGGAAATGCCATGGTCCTGGAATGTCTGCAATAGAGAGTTTCATACAAGGACTTAAATCTTCCCAAGGGGTGAGTGTGCTGCAGTCAATAAACATTGGAGGAGTGGCACATTCAAAGACCCACCTAAGCAATTTTATATGAAATATAGGCTAAGGATTTGGAGTTTGCCTTACTAAGCTTCTGTCTTATTTTGCCCTAATATTCCCTCCCTTTAAGAAAGGCAATGTATATTCTGAAACACTGTATGTTAGATGTCATTTGTGTCTTGGTTTTATCATGGCTTACACTTGAAAGACTGGGTTAAGTCTCAGAAGAGTCTTTGGACTTTAGTCTTTTAAAAACAATTGAGACTGGAAAGATTCTGGGGAATTGTAAAGTTAATCTGAATGCATTTTGCATCATGATATAGCCATGAGATAAGTGGGGGTCAGAGAGTGATATATGTTGCTTTGAATGAGACTGTATGCAATAATTTCATACATTTGAATGCTTGGACCTACTTGATGGTACTGTTTAAAAAGGATTATGAGTTGTGGACTTGTGGCAGGAGGTGTGTCACTGGGAGTGGGCTTTTAGATTTCAAAAATCCAAGCCAGGCCCAGAGTCTCTTTCTCTCTGTCTTCAACTTGCTTAAAATGTAAATTATTAGCTACTATTCTAGTGTCATGCCTGTTTGCCTGCTGTCATGCTCCCCATTATGATGATCATGGATTCATCTTCTGAAACAATAAGCAAGACCCTAATTAATCGCTTTATTTTATAAGTTGCCTTGTTAATGGTATGTCATAGCAGCAATAAAAAAGTAACAAAAACAAGTGCTAATTCCAAATTGTAAAGATTATTTTTCCAATTCTCTGGTGAGCAGCTGACTTTAGTTGCCACTCTATTAGAAAACTACATGTTAAGTGGTGTTTAGGAAGGAAGTATTAGATAATTAACCATTTGGTCCCACAAAACACCAAGTTAATAGTCACAACACACAATGATAACATGGAGCAGACCTGTGTAGACTTCATGCTGGACACTTCAGTCTCTATGAGCCCATACGAGCTCCTCCATCTCCTATGACCCCCATAATCTTTTCTTTCGCCCACCTCTTTTGCATGGTTCCACAATATCCATGGGAAGTGATCTAAAGGAGGCCTCTACTTTGTACCCTCTGTCCACACAGTGTTTGGCTGTGGGTCTCTGCACCCATTGCTGTCTGTAGCTAGAAGCCTCACTAACAAAGAGTGAACAGCAACAATCTATGAGTAAAGCATATTACCATTAAAAATATCATTAAATTATGTTATACTGTAGTCATAGATTGCTACCTAGCCCAATTGTCACCAGAGAGGCTTCCTTTGGCAGCAGATGGTAGTAACATGCAGAGACTCACAGCCAGACATTAAAAAGCACTGGGAACCCTTCAGATGAGAGGGAGGAAGGATTGCAGTAGTCAGAGGGTATAATGTGTAGTCTTCCTGCCAGCCACCTGTGTCCCGAGCTGTCTTAGCCCACAAATAACACACAAAACACTATATTAATTATGTAGCTTTTGGCCATTTGCTTGGTTTCTTATTGGCTAGCTCTGACTTAATTATTAACCAATAACTGCTAATCTGGGTATTTCCTCGTGGTCTTCTCTTACCAGAGTAAAGGGTCCAGACCTCTTACTTCTCCCGTGAACTACATCGTGACTGACTGTGCCTCTGTTTTAAAGAATCTTCCTTGACTCCGAGTCCCACCTATCTTGCTTCCCTATTGGCCAACAGTGCTTTATGTAATCAACCAATAAGACAACATATACACAGAAGGACTTCCCTCATCAAGAGAGGATGGAGTACACAAGGAAAAAGTGACCCTCTGAACCAACTAAACAGACTAAGCAGGCCTCATAGGGGCTCACAGAGACTGAACAACAACCACAGGGCTTATATGGGTCTGAGCTAGGTCCTCTGCATATATACTATGATTGTATAGCTAGGTGTTCTTGTGGGACTACTATCAGTAGGAGTGGGTGTGTCTCTGACTCTTTTGGCTGCTCTTGGTACTTTTTTCCTCCTATTGGTTTGTCTGCTCAGTCTTGATATGAGGGTTTGTGCCATGTGTTATTGTAATTTGTTATGTGCGGTTGGTTGGCACCACTTAGAAGACTGCTCTTTTCTGAAGGAAAATGGAGGAGGAGTGGATCCAGGGGAGACAAAGGGTGTTAGTCAGGAACTGGGAGGAGTAGAGGGAGGTAAACTGTGATCAGGATGTAACATAGGAGACAGGAATTTTAAAGAATCATTTCATTGACTATTTTTGCTAGTTGTATTTGGTTCTGTCCTAGGTCTCTGGTTCTTGGCCATTCAAACAGTGTAGGACATGGAA
The DNA here is from genome assembly GCF_017639785.1 of Mesocricetus auratus. Taxonomy (NCBI): domain Eukaryota; kingdom Metazoa; phylum Chordata; class Mammalia; order Rodentia; family Cricetidae; genus Mesocricetus; species Mesocricetus auratus. The sequence continues at coordinate 109,818,499 of NW_024429188.1, read as the reverse complement.
TCCCTGTTTTAGCATGGGCCTCAAGTTAAGCCAGACATTAGTTGCCACTCCCACAAATTCTGTTCCACCATTGCTCCAGGACATCTTGTAGGTAGGACAGATTGTAGGTAGAGTGTTTTCTGGCTGGATTGGAATCCAGGTTTTTCTTGTCGTAGCCTGCAGTGTACCTTCCCACACAAAAGAGACTATAATGTAGGGTTGAAAGTTTCATGCAGGCATAAGCTCCACCTCTCTATTAGTGATGTAATATTTATGATTTATTAAAGCTTGACTGATGATTCAGAAAAGCAAAGTTAGCCACAAGCCTTAGAAGTCAGGTACACATAGGATTAAGAGATAGACAAATCTCTGTGAGTCCAAGGTCATCCCAATCTACACAAGATTGATATAATCTAAAATAGAATTATAGTTCACACCTTTAACACCAATATTTGGGGAGCATATAAGACAGAAGCGAGGTCTCAGATATGCATTTCATTTTCCATCCACACTAAGAAAACCTTACAGACTGAGTCTTGGTGAGATCTCCTGCAGACAGGACCAGCCCATTCAGCCTGAGGTAGAGGTAAGAAGCCAGTGGCCAGCTGCTTTGTTTTTCTGATATTCAGCTTAAAGTTTCAATCCCAATATTTTTCTCTGGGTCATTTATAAATTCATGTTACATCTCTATACTATTTTTTCAAAACATATAAAAACAAACCAGTGGTAATGAACTCCATGTGTTTTATTTCTCAAAGAAACACAACAATTCTTGTAAATGACTGTGTTAAATTCCCAAGAATATGACTAAAATGACATTACAAATTATAATTACCATATGCTACAAAGGAAGGAAATAATTTACAAAACATTTAAAAATCTTCAGGGAAAGTGGGAGTAGCTTCAGACAGCACAGGGATAGAGAAAAATATGCAGGGGCCTCTTCTATTTTTAACCATTACAGTAGTAACTTCTTTTAAATTTTGCAAGATAAAAATATCACATGATTGACCTAAACACTGATGATAACTTCATATATCTATTTATGTTTTCAAATAGTTTAAAGGTTTACCAAACAATGAATATCCTAATAAATAAATCAGACATACACTCATTATTTCTCTTCTACCAATTTTTCAGTATAGTAGAAAATGACATCAAGCATGTCAATGAGGTAAATTAGTATTATAATAATAATTAGATTAAACACTACATGCAAGAAACATTGTCTATCAAAGGATGCAGATAGCTACAGTAAGGGGAATTTAAGCTAGACATAAATGACAAGGAGATAGTGAGATAAACAGTAGAAATTGAGGTGGGATAAAGGGACTTGAGTAATATTATTAATAATGTAAATACTCTAATTTATTTGATTCTTAAGTATGTCAATATCCCAATCCACTTATGTCTGTGCCAGACCACAAGCTCCGGTATTCTTGTGTCTTTTCAACTATTTACATAATATGTTCTGGCTTAATGATTTCTGTTTTGTATCAGATACGGTATCCTAGATGATATTCACAAACCCCTTTTACTTTGTGAAGAAAATTGCTCTTAATTTATTCCAGGTATATCAGTAAGTTGAAAGCCCATAGGGAATTTTTGCCTTAAAAAATTTGCGGTATCATTTTCTATTAGTTTCATGAACAATTTAAAAAATTTTTACTTCTCTGTCTTTCTATAACTCTTAGTTTTAGTTTTGTACTGAAGGGAGCTTAACTATCCTGCTGGAAGTTTCTACCATTTGAAAACCAGTTTTCCCAGGCCTTGGGATAAAAAATGTGCATTTTGCATTGAACCTCCCAATTAAGACAAGCATGCATGTGTATCCATAGAGAAACAGAGAGAGAGAGAGAGAGAGAGAGAGAGAGAGAGAGAGAGAGAGAGAGAGAGAGAGAGAGGGAGGGAGGGAGGGAGGGAGGCAGGGAGGGAGGGAGGGAGGGAGAGAGAGAGAGATCATCTGCTTGCACCTTGATCTTGGACATACCAGCCTCTAGAATTGTGATTTTTGATGCTTATTAATCATACTGGGTGGGATATTTTGGTATAGCAATGTTAAATTGCTAGGAGTTTTTCCTGATATATCAATATATATAAAGTCCCACTAATTCCCATGTTTGCAGTAATCCCTATCCAGCTATAATTAAACTCATCACACTATGTTGTAAATGTTACTTCAATGTGAATCCTCAATATAAGACTTTAAATGAATGAAGTCATGAAGGAATGCAAAAAATTAACTCCTAATTCTGAAGACTTTAGTGTTTTAAAGTGTTTTCTAAGGTTTCTCCTCTGGTTTAATATCATATTTTATTTTCTTTGTTCAATTTTTAAATCCTCTGGCTTGCCTGCTGATTTGTTTTTGAAAAAGTTCATAACACACTGCAGGATGACTGGAGACCTGTTCACAGTGTTATCGATTTGTTGAATCTTTCTACACTGCCAGAAGTGCTGGCAGCACAGTGTTAAAAATGATAATGTAATGATACATCCAGTGTATCTGGCTACTAGGGAAGGACAAAGGGTTTAAACTCTAACACATCCATCTAAATGAAATATGTCCAATATACATACATACAGCTGAAGCTAATAATAGACAACAAGAAATTAAGATTATTAGGTCAACATACTTTTCATTTAATAAATTTGTCATCTGTCTATGAAGAAAGAATGTGTGCTCTTATTTTATGGAAAAAATAATTATGCCTCTGTCTTTGGATCTATCAACAAAGGAACTTGTTACTTTAAGTAAAATGTAGGGAAAATATACTCAAAAACCAATGTTACAACCTTTGAATATTCCTTAAATTGTTTGAATATATAAAAATTTGGTAAGCAACTATTCTAAGGATCATGTCAAACTTAACAATACACTGAAATAAAGCCATTAAAACACCAACAAGTAACGTCATTAACTCCTTTTAAATATTTCATTTTCCATAACAATGTACACTTGATGGAATTTGAAGGCAAATGGATACAATTAGGAAAAAAAATCATGCTGAGTGAGGTAACCCAAACCCAGGAAGACAAACATGGCATTTATTCACAAATAAGCAGATATTATTTGTAAAATAAATAATACTACGCTACAGTGCATAGACCTAGAGAGACAAGATAACAAGGAGGACCTATGTGGGATATTTAAATCTCCCTGGGAAGGGAAAATAGAAGAGAGATTGTGAGTGGACTGCTGTTGGGATGGCAATATGAACATGAATGATAAAGTTGGTGAGGGTCAGGGAGAGAGTACTGAAAGAGACTACTGGAAACTGGACATTTTGGGGGTCAGGTAAAAGCCTGGCACATGGAATTCTCCCAGGAATCTACAAGAATGACCTGAGCTAAGACTCCTAGTAATAGTGAATACATAGCCTGAATTGACCATCTCCTGTACCCAGGCAAGACTTAAGTGGAGGGAGTGGAAAACCACCCCAACTGTACGGACTTCAATCTACAGTCTGTGCTGCCTGTGGGATGTACTGGGTTAAGGGTTGCCTAGAGTTTGAGGGAGTAGTCACCTAATGACTGATCTATCCTAAAATCCATGCCAGTAGAGTAACCTGATCCTTGACACTGCCAGGATGGAGTTCAAGGACCACAGGCTGAATGACTCAGAGACCTAGAATAGAAGCAAACATAACTGGTGGGAGACATATCAATGAGATGACGCATAATGGTTTTCTGCTATACTCAGAGATTGTTGCCAAGCCCAATTGTCACCAAAGAGGCTCCATCCAACAAGTGATGAAACCAGATGCAGAAACACAGCAAAACATTAGGCCAAGCTTGGGGAATCCTGCAGAAGAGGGGAGAGAAAAGATTATAGAAGACAGAGGGGACACAGAATCAAATAACCTGGGTTCACAGTTAGTTACAGAGACTATACCAACAACCAGGAGCCAGCATGTGACTGACCTAGACACTCTGAATATGTTACAGTTCTGTAGCTTAGTTTTCTTATGAGAATCCTAACAATGGGAGCAAGGGGTGTTGCTGACTTTTCAAGCTTTTAGACCCTACTCCCCATACTGGGTCATGTTGCCCAGCCTTAATACAAGGGTAGGTACTTAGTCTTACTGCAATTTGATATGCCACATTTTGTTGATATAAATGGTAGGCCTGCTCTTTTCTGAATAGAAATGAAGGAATTGTGTAGTGAGGGGGTAGGAACAGAGGTGGTTGCGGGAGAATTGGAGGAGAGGAGGGAGGGGAAACTGGCCAGTATGTTATATAAATAAATAAGCACATAAATAAATAAGTAATAAATAAATAAAGTACACCTCTGTAAAGGGAAGCCTTTTTCTTGAGAGAAACCTTCCCGCCAGCCTGGTTCTAGAGGCGCATCAGTCCCAAATAAACACACAGGAGGCTATATTCATTATGAAGCTGTTGGCCTTGTTTGTTTCTTGCTGGCTAGCTCTGACTTAAGTAATTACCCCATAATTGTTAATCTAAGTATGTCTCTTACCGGAGAAGTTTCCGGGCTTCATACCCCATGGCATTACATCTCGACTCCCTGTGTTTCTCCTTCCCAGAGTTCTCCTGGACTCCTAGTCCCACCTATCTAGATTCCTATTGGCTCAACAGTGCTTTATTGACATAATCACAGGACTTCCTCCACACACCTCTATATTTTCTTGTTCATGTACACCCTGACTGCTGGATGGGGTCAAAGTAGTGATGTTCTTCAACATCATTAAATTTTGAGAAACATGTACAGATTTCTCCTACTCCTCTCTGTCAGTTGATAAGATAGAATGCTAAAGGTTTCCATGATTTGTTTCCCAAGCATTTCATAATCTCTAATATAATTATTCAAGGCAGTGAAGAATCTAAATTATGTGATTAAAAAACAGAGAAATTTAGGAATAATCTCAGCCCAAAAATCTTTTATAATTTGCTGCATTTAAAGAAGTTATAGAGAAAATTTACCCATGCTCAACTGTTTTATAAATATGTACTTTGGCAAAAATATAAATTTAATGGCAGTCACACACCTACAAATGGAAGTTCACAAAACAATCTCAACTTATTAGTTTAAAATGGTTTTAACATCCAACAAATACCGAATTTCTTAAAAAAGATTACAACAATGTAATATGTGATATATTTACAAGTCTTCTGTGGAGTTAATGAAAGCTTATATGTCTGTGAGAATATATATATGTGTATATTTATACTTAAATATATATAGGAAATTGTAGTACTATAGCATGTTTATTTAATTAGGAAATTTACTTTAAATAGGTAGATATGATATAGTTTAAAATATACCTCAGAATTTATTTATTTATGTTATTGTTGATAAACATAAATACTATTATGGATGGTTTGAGTTTTATAGAACAGAACATTTTTTAAATGGAGTCATAATTATACTTTTAGTATCATATCATCACTTCAACACCCCCAAAAATTCTGAGAGAAATTTGGATATCAGTATTTTCCTGTTACAAAACAATAATTCTAATAGTAAAACATAACCAAATGACTTTCAACTTCAGCATAGGGGACTAGCACGCCTTAGGGTAGCTCTGACTATATGAAATCACTGTGTCTTGTAAGCCTCCTGTACATTAATAGCAGTCTGTCACATTCTGGAAAAGATTGCTATTTAATTCTTAAAACTTATTTACATGTATTTGTGGTATATATGTAATTTAACATCTATTTGATTAGCATGTTTATACTTGCCTAAGAAGGAAATGTGTTACTACTACTAAAAGTCACCTTAATAAGTACACACATCATAAAACTTTCTGTTGCTTTATAGTATATATGCCTTCATTTTGCATATTAAACATTTTTCTTATCAAATCAGAATACTATATTGGGACAAAATTCACAATCTTTAGAGTAGACAACATCTAGGTTCCATTTTCTGCTCTGCCATAATAACTTTTGCTTAATAACAATTGTAAAATGGGATCAAAGAGTTCAGTGATGAAACAAAAGTGTCTGTCATGTTCAAGGCTCTACATCTGATGGCCAGTACTGCAAGAAATAAAATATAGACAGTTATGACTCTAGAGAAAATGTTTGTAAAATAAAATAACACACAGATTTATTTACATTGATTATACTGAGATATAATTTACATACAAACTACTCATATTTACTGTATGCAACAAGACTTGAGATAATTGTGTCCCTTAAACTGGCTTGTCTTTACTTTGATATTCCATCATTACACCTCACAGAATGGATAAGATCAATAACACACGTGAAAGTTCATTCTGTCAAGGATGTGAAGCAAGGGAAACACTCTTCTTTTACTGTTAGGGTATACAATTGTAAAGCCACTATAAAATCAATTCCTCAGAAAACTGGGAGTTAATTTACCTCAAGACCCTGCGATGCCATTCTTAGGCACATATACAAAGGACCCTGTACCATACCACAACAAGGATCTTGTTCAACCATGTTCATTGCAGGTTTATTCACAATAGCCAGAGTCTGGAAACAACCTTAGATGCCCCTCAACTGAAGAATGGATAAAAATATTATATACTTACACAATGGCACATTACTCAGCCGTTTAAAATATGTTACATCGTGAAATGTACAGGGAAATAGATACAGCTAGAAAAAAATCATCCTGAGTGAGGTAATCCAGAACCAGAAAGACAAATATGACATGCATTCATTTATAGGTGGATATTACCTGTTAAGTAAATGATAACCAAGATGAAATACATGGACACAGAGAAGTTGTCTAGAGGGGAATGAAGAGACCTCCTTGGGAGGTAGAAATAGAATAGATTTTATGGCCAGACAGAGGGCAGGTGTGGATGGGAGCAGAGGAATCAGATTGAGGGGAATGAGTTAGAGGGAGAGAGTATGGAGAAATGTAGTTATAATTGGTGACCCTTTGAGGGACTGTGTAGAAAACAGGTGCAGTGGAAATTCCCTTAAATTTATTAAGGTAATCCTAGTGAGGACTCGTAATAATGGGAGATACAGAGTCTGAACTGGTCATCTTTTGTAGGTGAGGCTTCCAGTGGCAGGACTGGGTTACTTTAAATTGAGATGTTAGAAAAGGAAGGTCCCATAAAAGTCCCCAAACAAACCAGACTGTTGCAAAGACAAAAATTTGCTCTCCACAGACAGCAGACACCTATTGTCAAGACCAACACCCACACAAGTCTTTGAACATGGCAAATACAAATGCTGGCAATATGGAGTCTTTACCACTTTATTCTAGAACCTTGGTGTGGGAAGATACTTTTTAGGCCACCAAAAGAGAAATATGGACACCAATCCAGCCATAAAACATGTGACCTACAAACTTTCCTGGCTATATAATATGCTAGGGCAATGGTGGCACAGAATTTGTGGGAATAGCTAACCTATGTCTTATTTGGCTTAAGACACAATCTGTAAATAGAAACCACTGCTTGGTTAACCAAGAAACAGGCTAGATATTCCAGAGACATTGGGTGAAACCAAATACTATTGATCTTAAAGATAAAAATAATAAATAATATAATTCCAAAGGGTATTCTCCTATACTCACAGATCAGTGCCTAACCCAATCATCATTAAAGAGGCTTCCTCTGGAAGCAGATGAGAATAGATACAGAGACCCACAGCTAGACATTATGTGAAGAAAGGATCTAAATTTGAAGTCTCCATCAAATTCCTCCCCTCAATACTCAGAGAATCTAGTGGAAAAGGAAGCTAAAAGATTGTAAGAGACAGAAGGGAGACAGGTCACCAGGAGAACAAGGCCTTCTGAATCAACTAATCAGTGATTACCAACTCACAGAGACTGAGGGAGTTATCACAGGGACTACATGGGTCTACACCAGGTCCTCTGTGCATGCATTACAGTTATTATCTTAGTATTTTCATGCCACTTTTGACTATGAGAACAAGTGTGTCTCTGACTTTTGTGCTTACACTTAGAACTCTTTACCTCCCATTAGTTTGCTGCGTCCAAATTCAGCATGATAGATTTTGTTTGATCTTGCTATATTTTATTTTGTCATGTTTGGTTGATATGTCTTAAAACCCTGTTGTTTTTTATGATAGGCAGGACAATATTAAATCTGGGGGAGGAAGGAAGTGGCAAAGAACTGGGAGAAAGAGGGGGAAAGGAAACTATAATCAGCATATATTGTATGAAAAAATAATTTATTTTCAATAAGAGACAGATGTAAAAATATCTGTAATTAAAACAAACAAATCTTGACATTTAGCCAACTCAACGTAAGATATGTCAAGGATTGGCTCAAATATTCCTTTCTTCTTATACTGAATTGCTTCCATAACACTAAAACATGTTAGTAGGTTATCTAGGCATCATTGAAGGGAAGAAGACTTCATGTCTCCCAGTGTTTTCTACTAATGAAAACATGGTCTCAGGAGCCTTCTGAGCAGGCAGACAAGTCTCCTTTCATCATAAGCTAGAACAGGATTAAAAGCACATTCCAGATATTTACTGAAAGTGAACTACAATTAACCCGAGAGCCTTAGAAAGGCTCTATTCCTAATGGGTTTGACAATTTTCTATCATGTATATGAGTTATGAGATAGATATCAACAAGGAGGATGTTTTATAAAGGAAAGAATGAAAATAATTGAAGATGGTATCATCATTACTTTTCTTGTTTGTGTGATAAAATACCCAAATAAAACTTAAAAGTATAGAGGGCATATTATACCTTACAATTAAAACTTAAAGTTTATCTGTCATATAAAACATGGACCCCAAAAAGATAGCTGAGAGGCCAGAATGGGACTGATCCAGACCCCCTGAACGTGGATGAAAGTGAGGAGGTTTCAGCATTCTTTGGGGCCTCGGGCAATAGATCAATATTTATCCATAGCATCCAAATGGACTTTGGGAGCCCATACCATATGGAGGGATGCTTTCTCAGCCTGGACACATGAGGGAGGGCATAGCCCCTGCCTCGGGAAAATATGACAGAATTTGTAGATTCCCCATGAAGTGCCTCCCTCACCCTCCCTGGAAAGTGGAGTTGGGATTGGGTGGGCAGTTGAGGTTGATGGGGGGTTGGAGGAGGAGGGGAGTGAGAGGGAGTTGGGATTGACACGTGAAGCAAGCTTGTTTCTAATTTAAATAAAAAAAAACAGAAAAAAACTTACACTTTATCATTGTGGGAAAATTGCAGAAACATGAGCTTAAGGCAGTTGGTCACCTTAAATGTATGTAGGCTGTCAGTGATGAATGCTTGCTCTGTTAATTATCTTCTTTTTTATGTAGTTTGCAATCCCTTACAAGGGAATGTCACCAGCTAGAAGAGGAACCGAGCCGTTCTCACCTCAGTTAACCTAACCAAGATAATTCCCAATGGCATACCACATAAAAAGCTGGCTGTGGTCCTGGCCATCCCTGTTCTTGGAAGATGGAGAAAAAATGATCCCTGAGGTTTTCAATTAGCTAGTCTTGGCAAATGGGTGAGCTACAGGTTTACCAAGAGACCTTGTCTGTGGAAGTATATTGAGGTCTGCTGGGATAGTTCAGCTGTTTAGAACATTTATTGTTCTTGCAGACTACTTGGATTTTTATCCTAGAATTCACATGGAGGCTTATAAACATCCAGAACTCTTGCTCTAGAGGATGGGATATCCTCTTCTGACCTGCGCAGTCACCACTATCATACATGGTGCAGATATTTATATGCAGGCAAAACACCCATAAACATAAAATAAAATAACAAATTTTAAAATACTTAAAACATAAAGGGTACACTAATACCGAAGACATCAGATATTGGTCTCAGGCCTCCTTAAGTACACCACACACACACACACACACACACACACACACACACACGCACCACACAGGAGTACATGCATGCGCACACAAACACAATGTTAAACAACTTCTTAATTTATGGTAGAACAAAAACAAGCCAAAGTCAGATTTGAAATCTCATTCGTAAGGCTATTTCATCCACCTGTAAAATGTACAAGGTAATATTGCCTTTTATGGAGTGATACAGTAAGATTTTGAACTTTATACACATACCCTAGAAACAGGACTTACACATAACTGGCACTCAGTAAATATTATTACTGAAATCTGTTATTATTGATTTTAATGTACACCAGGCATGCACTCAACTGGAAAACTTATGCAGAGACACAGCACATATAACAGTATATTGAGTACTCTATAAGCTAAAAAATATTGTAAACTTACATAGTATAACACGTTAAACAACTAAAACACAAATTAGGAAAGCATGAGAGTTTAAGCTGGTAGGTCTGGATTGTCCTGAGTCTAGGACTTGGTGACCTTGACCTCTAATCAATTATTTTACATGATTGTGCTTTACTTTCATTATTTTCTAAAAATAAATACTAATAACACCTACCTTAAAGGATTGATCTGAGGGTTAAATAAAAATATGTATCACAAGACTGACACATGATATGGGCTCAATAAATGACAGTTGCTATTATTTATCATTGAGTTTTCATTTTTATTAAATGCATATGAAGTTATGTCTCCAAAATAACCATTGAATTAGTTTGTAGGAAAAACAGCAATGATTAGATTGTCATTGACTGTTATTTTGACTGGCATGACCAAGCCAGTGACTCAGAACTACCAATGTGTGTTGACAAAACGAGAAGTGGCTAGTTAATTAAGTATAAGGTGTTGATCCAATAACTCTGTGTATGCACATAGGTTGATTATGATTTCTTCCATTTATATACTGCCTTTCTTAATATGTCTGACAGGAAAGTGATTGGATTTTAATTATTCATTTAAAAATTTATGCCCAGAGGCTCCTAAGCTTTATTTTAGCTCTATTACTGAGGTGATTGGGCATTCCTACCCTAGCTAGCCTGACACTAGATTTCATGCATTCTTCTAAGTAATCTGTTAATAGAGAGTAATTTTAGCCAAATTAGGCAAATTTTCAACACATGGGTAAGAAGCACCCAAGTCAAGTATAGGAATGACACAGACAGACGGACAGAGAGAGAGAGAGAGAGAGAGAGAGAGAGAGAGAGAGAGAGAGAGAGAGAGAGAGAGAGAATTTCCAAAGAGAATGAAAGTAGGCATTTACAACTGTGAGTGCCTTATGAGAATCAAATTGTCAGGATTCAGACTAACATTGCAGAAACTGCATACATTGGAGAAACTGAAATACAAAGGGCAGAAATACTTTTTCCAAGTTATAAAGGTTACACAGTTATAAAATCAGTGAATGTAAGGAGAAAAGAGTGAGCCAGCTGACTCTCTAGACTCATTAACCAGTCAATATTTGTGTGGTAATATATGGTAATTAACTGAGAAATAGATTTGAGCATCTCCAAAAAGGGAGAAACCAGAGAAAAGAGCTGAATTTACATGCTTAAAGGAAAATTCAGGACAATGTCACTGCCCTAGTTCAACCTAACAGCTAATCACAATAACCAGAGTCTAGCCTGTGTCACTGGCTGTGGAATTCAGCCATCAGAAGATGAAATCCCCAAAGGAGCTCACACTGGCTAGGAGACTCCAGGATTATGTCTCTAGTTTCAGATCTGCTGAGCTCTTAAGAATAGCTGACATTTATCATATAACTTATATTAGCTATTTAAGCAGAAAACATTATTCTTTTGTGGAGTTTAGTTTCCCAAGGTCAGGGACCATGTCTGTCTTGCTTTATGTTACATCATAAATCTCTAAAGCAATCTTTTGTGCATATTCAATATTAAACAAACACTTGTTGGAACAATAATAACTTGAAATGGAGAGTAGAACTTGAAGTTTAAGCCCTTGACCATAGAGCTTTCAAGGGGAAGCAGAGCTCTGTGGGCTCCAGATACAAGTCAAGCTGAGCTGCCTACAAATACAGTGCACCATTGAATATTGTGATGTTCTACATATTGATGGAGTTATGCTTCTAAATGTTAGACTAGCAAAATAGCCTTCAGTGGTCATAGATGCTTAATACACTTGTTTCTCCAAAGACATGTTAAAAACAATTATCAATATATATATACATATATATATATGTCATGTTTGTCACATTTGAAAGAAGTGGTCTTTATGTAAAATTTAGCAAATATTCAGGAAATTTCCTTCTTCATTAACTTGAATATAATTTTCCCTGTGGTTTTTACCATAGTAGTGTGTAAATAAAGTGTTGCCTGAATCCAAACCACAGGTTGACTGCTACAGAAGAGCTGGGAATATGGATCCCTCTGACTCTAACTGCTCTGCCTCCAAATATCATAGCTTGTTAAATAATTTGAATGCCATGTCTACTTCAAGTACCTCTTAGAAGAGGCAGTAGGTGGTACCCTCAAACGAATTGGTACAGGAGACAGATTCCTGAACATAACACCAGTAGCACAGATGCTGAGATCAACAATTAATAAATGGGACATCCTGAAACTGAGAAGCTTCTATAAGGCAAAGGACACAGTCAATAAAACAAAATGGCAGCTCACACAATAGGAAAACAATTTTGCCAGCTCTACATCTGACAAAGGGCTGATTTCCAAAATATACAAAGAACTCAAGAAACTAGTTACCAAAACACCAAATAATCAAATTAAAAAGTGGGGTACAGAGCTAAATAGAGAATTTTCAGTAGAGGAATCTAATTGACTGAAAGACATACAAGAAAGTGCTCAACATCCTTAGTCATCAGGGAAATGCAAATCAAAACTCTGAGATAACATCTTGCTTCTGTGAGAATGCCTAAAATCAAAAACACCAATGTTGGAGAGGAAATGGAGAAAGGGGACGAATACTACACTATCCATTTTTTTGTGGTTTATATTTCTGTGGATTTTGCTTGCACATATAATCTATGATATTCACTGCTGTATATATTCACAAAAACCTAAATCAGATAGTCCCCTTTATTGTCATAATGATTTTGCTTTCTTTTGTTACTTCCATATTCCTCTATATTATTTAATTGATTAATTAATCTAATATATTTAATGATAAATTATGCAGTTTCCATGCAGATTATGAAATATTTCAGGAAGGCTGATTCATTCATCCAGTGACCACCAGCTCTTAGTATCATGCCTGTTTCATATTAAGTACTATATAAACTAAAATGTAATAATAAGAAGATAAGGTAGCTATTTTTAACTAAAAGACTCTTGGGAATTTTTTGGGGGGAAGTAACATTTTAACCAGTAGTACACTTTGTATATAACAGCAAAAACCATGGTAAGATCAAAGACTAATTTTAGACTATAAAATAATAAAAAAAATCTTAATGATGAATCATTGCATGTTGTATTTTTGTGGAGAGCAGTAAAACAAATTATGAAAAATGCCTCAATGGTAATTGAATCTAGGTCACCATGGTGATTTGAAATAAAATGGTCCCCAAAGGAAATGGCACTATTAGGAAGGGTGGTCTTGTTGGAGGAAGTATGTCCCTGTGTGGTCAGGCTTTGAAGTATTTTTTGTTCAAGCTTCTGTCAATGAGACAGTTGACTTGCTGTTGCCTGCAAGATGCAGCACCCTCAGCATCAGCACCATGACTGTCTGCACACTGCCATACTCTCCATCGGAAACTGTAAATGAACCCACTCATTTAAATGTCTTCTTTCTAAGGGGTGCTGTGATCACAGGAATAGCAAATCGTAAAACAACCATAAATGTTATCTGTAATACCAAGGAAAGGAAACATATATTATTGCAAATTTTATGGAGAAAGATGAAGAATTTTAATGATTTTTACATAGGGAATTAAAGTATTAATTTAATATTAAAAGACTGCCATGGCTGGTATCTGGAGAAAAGGGAGACAACCAGAGGGAGAGAATACAACAGTAAAGGAAAGCTTCAATTAATCAAATGAATGACAGTGAACTTAAAGTGGGTTGATGGGGGATGTTCTTCTGTATATATGTTTCTCTTATTGGTTGATAAATCAAACACTATTTGGCCAATAGCCAATAAAGGTAGGAAGATAGGCAGGACATGGATATGAGGAGACTTCTTGGAAAGGATGGCAGAGAGGTACAGCGAGAGGATGCTATGCTGCCCAAGGAGTAACATGTTGGATTACAGGTAAGTAACAGCCTCACAGAAATACATAGATTGAGAGAAATGGGTTAATAACTAAGACAGAGCTAGCCAATAAGAAGCCCTAACTATCAGCCAACAGATTAATAGTTAATATAAGTCTCTGTGTGTTTATTTGGGACAAGGCAACAGGACCAGGTTGGACAAGTAAACCTCCCCAACAGTGGGTAGTCACAGAGAAGGCAGAGAGACATAAATTAATTTGGGATTGGAGAAAGACAGAGGATACAATTGATAAAATATTAGGTAGCATTTTTGTACATGAAGAAAAGCTATGGGAATTATCTCAGAATAAGAAACAAGGAAAAATAAAATATTTGAGAAAAAATTAATGTTTTTGGTTTGTTGGGTCACATATATAGTTTTTGCTTTTTTAAAGTATTGTGTCATTACCCAATTCCATCTTTCCATAAAATAAAAGTAAAACTACATATGATAATCAATGCTTTCAAAACACAACTTTGATTCATCTTCCATGCAAATAACCCTTAGAAAAAGACTTAGTATGTATATTTATTTGTTTATTTGTTATTGTGCATGTGCATATGTGTGCACACGATGTGTTTGTATGAGAGTGCAGACATGTATATTCCATGGCACACATGTGGAATTGAAAGGACATATCTCTATAGCTGGTACTTTCCTTCAATCATGGGTTCTTGGGTTCAATCTTCGGTCATCAGTCTTGGACATCAAATGCTTTTAGATGTTGTGACGAAATTCTAGTAATTTTCCAGATTATATTATAAATCCATGATGTGATAGCTTAGAAGTAGGAAAAATTATGTAGATAATAATATGGAAGATTAGTCTGACTCTAATATAGGGGTTTGAGGGAACTATCTTTCAATTAACCTGATTAAGACATAGAGTCAATAGTGACATTGATAATACTCTTTAATATATTCAATAAAATGTAAGGATAATAATCTCCACTTAATGCTCAATATTTGAATAAAACCTAATATCTTAGTTCTAGGTAGTATGTTCTCATTGGCATAAAAATCCAAGATGTCATATCAAAATAGAAGACAAGATGCTGCCACTGGATGAGGGATATCGTTCATGGCTGCATAGATAACTAGCATTGCATTCAAATGAAAAAGGTCTTCAGGGCACAGTTTCAAAGAGCGACTAAGCACCAATATTGCACACTGCAGCATATACCTAGTGTTTTTAGTGAGATCAATATTTGTTTGCTCTTAATAGAAATACCATTTTCCTCATTCATTTACTCATGTCAATAGAGTTCTTAATACTCTGACACTTTATACCAATATTATAATATTGGCCTATTACACAGGTTGCACAAAGCTTACAGCTTGTTGTCCTAGCACCTGTGAATGAGGCAGGTTGTAAAGTACTGGCTTAACTATCAGGTTATATAGTATGGAGAATATTTTGCATAATTTAAAAAATAATTTTGCTAATAAATCAGTGTGCACCTGAATCGTACTATATTGAGAATTAAAGAAAATTACATAAAGAATTGCACTTATTGTTTAACCTTCCATCCCCTCAAAAATGTAATTATAAATTATGAAAGAAACAATAAAATGTGTATTAGAGTATAAATTGAGGAGGCCTTGGGCCATTGTTTGTATTAATTACAGTTTTTATTTCAGTGAAGAAACACCATGACCACAGAAACTCTTATAAAGAAATACATTTAATTGTGGGTGGCTCTCTTACAATATCACAAGTTCAGTCCATTATCATCATGGCAGGGAACATGAAAGCTTGTAGCCAGATGTGATGCTGAAATGGAGAGTCCTACATCTTGTAGGCAACAGAAAATCTTCTGAGATACAGGATGGTATCTTGTGCATAGGAAACCTCAAAACCCACACTGACACTGACACACTTCCTTCAACAAAGCCACATCTCCTAATAGTGCCAATCCCTATGAGTTTATGGGGGCCAATTACATTCAAACTACCACATGGTTATTAGTAATAATAATGAAAAATGATCTGGAATTTTGTAATCATCTACCACATTATTAGGGATAATTTAAGGAAAAATGTTCTGGAACTTTCTAGTCAACAAACAGCAAAGATAGAAAAAGAAATACTTTAAACAATTTACATAACAGTAAGAATATGTGGTAGTTAATACTGTCTATGACATTAATAACATTTAGAATTACTCCTTGAACAAATCTCTGAGAAAAATCTATAAGGAATTGTCTAGATGTGATTGAATAAAGCGGTAAAATGCACCCTATTGGTTTGCATAGCATTCCATAGTCTAGTGTGTCAGACTGAATAAATATGAAAAAGGTCATTAAGAAGTACTCCCTCTCTCTTCTTTCTGACTGTGGGTGGAATATGTAGAGCTGCCATGTTCTTCCCCATCATGATGATGATGGACTGTATTTTCAGTCTATGAGGCAAAATATACTCTTCCTTCTTTAAGACACATTTTCCAAGTATCATGTCAGACCAACAAAAAGTCACCAGTAAATACAGTGTGTAAAGAATGAAATCAGGAAAGGCTACATTAAATGCCCTTCCCTGAATAATATTGACTATTACATTGTATGTCATCCTAGAGTCTTCATCCAGTGGCTGATGGAAGTAGAAGCAGACACCCACAGCTAAACACTGAACTGAAATCCTAGAATCCAGTTACAGAGAGGGAGGAGTGACGAGCAAAGGGGTCAAGACTGGGCAGGTAAAACCCACAGAAACAACTGACCTGAACAAGGGGGAGATCATATACCCAAGACTGATGGCTGAGAGGCCAACATAGGACTGATCCAGACCCCCTGAACATGGGTACCAGTGAGGAGTCCTCAGCAATGTTTGGAGCCTCAGAAACTAGATCAGTATTAATTCCTGGCATCCAAATGGACTTTGAGAGCCCATTCCACATGAAGGGATTTTGTCTCAGCCTGGGCACATGGAGGAGCGCCTAGACCCTACCCCAGATGATATGACAGACTTTGGAGATCCCCCATGAAGGGCTTCACCCTCACTGGAGACTGGAGTGGGGATTGAGTGGGGGTTTGGGTGGGTTGGTGAGGGATGGGGGAGGAGTGGAGGGAGAAGGAGCTGAGATTGACATGTGAAGCAAGCTTGTTTCTAATTTAAATAAAAAAGAATGAAATCATATGGTAAGGGACAAGGTCATGTCTACACACACACACACATTATATAAAGGGATCTATTAGAATGGTGAACATCATATGAACTGGGTAGTCCAAATATGGCCATATGCACACTGAAAACCAGAAAGAAAGCAATAAAAATATTCCAAGTCAAACTCAGAAGATAAGGGAATCAAGGAAATTGTTCTATTTTTTTATATTTCCCACCCACGTATTGGTTTCTCTATCAATTTAATAATCATTTCAGTATCTCAATTCTGTGTTTGTTGAACACTTTGAGCACTTAACAAATGATGCCTTATAATTTCCTTACTCTATGTAGTAACAATTTTGGAAGAACAAATACACGGCATTTGAGTAGAGTTTCCACAACTCGATGGCATATTCTTTTAAAGAGGCACTTTATTTCTTCTACCATAATATTTTTGTTGATCACGTGGTAACTTCATACAATGCACCCAAATCAAACTCACTGTCCATTCATCCTAGTTTCTCCTTGTGTCTTACTTCCTCCCCCCCCCCCAAAATTACATCAAGTCCAAATTGTCCTGTCCATGTAATCATTGGAGCATGGTCAAACTCCCAGTGGCCAGCCCTTAAAGGGGGGGCACTTTAAAAGTTACTCATGAGCATAGATTTTTCTTTACAATTAATGGCAAAAGAATGTGGTTCTTTCATGGCCCAATTGTCTCTTCTATGTGATCTAAGAATGTCCTATCACAAAAGCACAAAGAACTATCACAGTGATTGCACTCTGCCTGGGACATTCTTGAGGTATATTTGATTTCAGCTACACCTGCACTTCTTTTGCACTGATTTGTTTTTATGTTTTTTGGATTGTATACAGTCTAGGAATTGAAATGCTAAAAAGGTAGCGCACCATACTGAAGACATTTAGAGACTGTGTATCTTGACATCCCATTGAATTCTAGTGCAGGACCTCTCATATTTGGTTGTATACACCTGTAGCAGGCATTCCAACCAGTTCCCAAATTATGGAAAGGAAACTTATTAATAGTTTTAAATACTTGGCCTAGCTTAGGCTCATTTCTGTAAAGCTCTTTTAGCTTAAATGAACCTGTTTCTCTTTATCTACCTTTTGCCTCAAAACCCTTTTCTCTTCTTTCCTTCTGTACATCTTTCACTGCTTCCCTTTTCTGCTGACTTGAAGCTGCCTGGTTGGCCCCAGGCATCTCCATCATTCTTTTCTCTCTTCTCTTCTTTTCTCCATCATAGCTTTCTACTCTTATGTATTCTCTCTGACTGCCTAGTTATTGGCCGTTCAGATTTTTATTAGACCAATCAGGCACCTTAGGCAGGCAAGGTGAAACAAATGCAGCACATCTTTTCATAATTAAACAAAGGAAGCATTAAAAATGTAACACATGTTTTTATAGTTTCACAAATACATCATAAGCAAATGCAACACATCTTTACACAGTTAAATATTCCACAGAACAAAGAAATGTAACATATATTTGCCTATTTTAAACAATGTTCCACAACACATAACACTGTTACTGCTCATTACAATCCTACACTCTCATTTAAAAGGACACTTGCCCTAATCTTGAAGTATACCTTGAAAGGTAGTCTTTTCTTAAATTTACCAGGAGCTTAATAGAAGCACCATGTAACTCTATCCCATTAGAACTATATATTCAATCTCTATTGCTTCTATGATTCAAGCGAGCATTATCAATAGGCTTGCTCCCAAAAGTGGTAGTATTGAGAAACAAGACTCTTAAGACTTGCTTGCTTTGGTATTTTGGTACATTTACTCAGAAAGGATGATTATAAGATCGCTTTCTGATTGCATACTCAAATTTTGATTCTGTGTTTCTTGAACATTTTGCACAAATGGAGCCTAGTAGTTTTCTTATTCTCTGTAGTAACTGTTTTGAAAGGGCAAAAACATGGCAGTTTAGCAGACGATGATCTCTATGATTACTGACTTAAAATGTGATACCGTGCTTCTTGGCTCAAACCAGTATTTAATGTCCCACCCTTGACAGAATCCCAAACCCATGAGGCCTACTTGATCTTCTGTCTAATGTTAGGATATCTTACAAACAAGACAAAAATCTCACTATGTAGCTCTTGCTGGCCTCAAATTATTTAACAGCTTCCCTCTTGAGAGTTAAAAGCGCTAGAATTATGAGCACCAACTTATATGCCTTAAGTTTTATCACTGTACACCTAAGAGACATTTCATTACTCACAAAGTAGCTGAGAATAAACGACAATTAGTGTTTTAACCAGCTCCTAGCATGCATGGGTGCAAGCTGACAGCAAAATCAACTAACAATTGGATCCATCTTTGAGACATGTTTTGGTGCCAGGCACATGAAGTTTTAATTACAATCACTTTTAAATATGCATGGTTATTGAGCTTCCTTATCCCCATGCAAAAACAAGATAAAAAGTTGTTTTGAAATCTGATCACAGAAAACACTTTATACCTACAATACACAGTTGTAGAATGCATAATTAATTAGTCATAGGAAATAAGCATTTTGTAGTGGGTTAGTTATTATGTTCAGTGCCACAGAACAAACAAAAATGTCCTCTTCCTTGAGTATTTTTATAAGTGAATTTGTCAACATGTACGAAGACAAAATTGATTAGTATGATAATTATTGTAGGTGCTGGCATGTCTTGTACAAGACAATGAAAGCTTTGGCATTTCTCCAATTTCCAAGATTATTCATTTCTAACATTCCTTGGCTAACATACATCTAACTGTATCAACACTGTACTAGTGAAGCTTAAGCTCACAGCACTAGTTCTCCATGTATTTTGATTTCTATGTATTCCATTATTTGTTCATTAAACAAAAGTATATCACATGCTGAAATATGCTATTATGCTTTAGAAAAGATAAAGACATTACTGGGAAAAATAAACTATAGCCTTTACTGTCAAGTATTTTCACATGTTAGAAGGCAAATTACCCATGTACACAAGTATGACACAAACTAAAATGTGAGACAAGATAAAAGGTTGAAATATATTTGAAGTAGTATTGAAGCATCCTTTCAGTACTAAACGAATCTGTACAATTATGAGGAATTTCTTCACTTAACATTCATTACAATCCAATGAGCTCATTTTCAGAGTAATTATTTATTATAAATCATAGCTTTCTGTGGTGGTCTTGGATGTCTGTGCTTGACTATCTGCTAGTTTCTGTTGCCACTTCTTCTGTCCATTATGACCTCTTACCTGTGTGTTTTGTGAGTTAACACATGATTGTTAGACACATACTATTGTATGTAGTAATTATCTATTATTTATAATTATGCTATTTCCCTTTACTGATATAACACCATTTGTACATTCCACTGTTGATATACAACAAGATTATTTCCATGTGTAGCTATCTGAATAAAAGTGTCAAGAATAAATATGTTAAATATGGTGGTTATATCTTGGTAGACCATAGAAATGTATAATCATTTCTATTGGGCATGCGCTCAGAATATGATTGCTGGGTCACAGTGTAGATGTAGGTTTACTGCCAAACTAATTTTTAAAAGACGCTCTGCCACTTTGCATAAGCACCAGGAACATACAGCAATTCTAATCATTCTACATTTTGTCAACAATTATTACTGCTACTTATTTTATTTTAACTATTCAAGTAGGTATATAACAGTTTCTTATTGCAGTTTTAAATTTGATAATTAAGTAATAATATTGCATATACCTGTATGTCCTTAATGTTTTCATATTCTATTTTATGGAGTGCCTGTTCAAAAATTCTGCCCATTCTATTGAACTACTTGCATTCTTTACTGATTTTTATTATTTATGCATTTTGTATTCTGTATCTAGTATGTGTTTTATATGTTCCCTTTTCAAGTCTGCAGCTTTTGTTTATACTCTGTTAAATGTAGTTCTAGTTCAATAAAAGCTATTAACTTTAATTGAGTCAAATTTTATCAATCTTCTCTAATGGTTGGCCCATTTATTGTCCTATTTAGTAAATGTTTGTTATAGTGTTGGACAGATGTCCCAGCTACTAAACAGTGTTACTGCTCTTGCAATGAACCAGGGTTTGTTTCTCAACAACCATATCCAGTGGCTCACAAGTTCCACAAGTTCAAAGCAATCCAATGTCCTCTTTAGCTTCCTTGGGTACCTTTATGCATGCGGTGCATATAAACTCACACAGGCACACACACACATATGCCTATTTAAAAAAATAAATCATGCGTTGTTTGTTTGCATTTAAATTTTTTTTCGAGGTTCATACATGAACAGAGGAAGATGAAATCTATGAGTCCAAGACATGAGCCAACCTGGAGTCTGCTTATGCTGTCAGATGTCCTGATAGTGGCTAGGCAATGAGGATCTACCACGCCATGATGCCTGAGACCTAGCAACAAGCACTCTCAGAGATCGTGATTATGCTTAGCCAATGAGTAATGATCATGTGATGTCAACAGATCAGAACACCTGGGTGCTGGGAGGGTATATATGGTTCTCCCCATTGCTAAATAAACAAGTCTGCTGTTTTTCCTTTCAGTGTATCACAAAAAAGTAAAGGACCCAAAGACAGTACCTTCTCACTCCCACCCCTGAGGGAGCCATTAGGATGCAGTAACACATGAACAATCGTTTCTACCACTCCACATTCCATTTCCTCCCATGAACGTTCACTAACTCTCACATTTATGACCTCTCCTTCTTTAATTGTCATTTTATCTATACATACACACGTGCACATGTATACATGTATACATGAATGTGCACGTGTGTATATATAAATACAGCCAACAGAGTCCATTTTGTTTTTATGTGTATTTTTAACACTGACCACTTGGTATTAGATAACCAATTATGGAACTCATCCTTGAGGAAAACTAATTGTCCCTCTCTCAGCAGTCATTAATTACCAATATCTCTTCAACTAGAAGTGAGTCACTGTGAGATTAACCATATCCACATTGGCATGTCCACTGGTGGCATTGTTCTGGCCTTGTTTAGTCATACATATAGTTAAAATTTCATGAGTGTAGTTTTACTAGACTAGACTAGAAGGAATTACCTTAACAGAATTTGTTCCGATTATCTGACTTTTGTAATTTTTCACTCTGTCTTCTATGATGTGCCTTGAACTTTGTTATAGAAGTTGTATTATAGGTGTTTAAGTTGAGGATTGGCAACCTTATAGTCAGTTATTCTCTGTATTTTATCCAGTTGTTGTTTCTGCAATGGTCAACATCTGCTGCAAAAAGAAGCTACCTATTGAGGGCTAAGAACTATACTTATGTGTGCATATCAGGCTTGACATTTATAGTGTAGTTAGAAACTATACTAGTTTTAGAAAAATGGCAGTAGCAGGTTCTGCTCTAGGGTCCATGGCCTCACTATCCACAGGTAGTTTTCAAAATTTAAACTGCTGGCCATTAATTGCTTCCTATTCATCAGTATCTAAGTTCAACTACAGTGTTGTTGGTTACTCCAAGATTTAAATGACGCTGTTGTACACTTGTGGTTATCATGTAACCCTAGACATTACTGAGTCTTTACATTTGGGTAGGAAATTTAAAATTTTAGTTGCGTGATACTAATCTGCTTCAATCTACTTTTGTTATTCTGAATTTATATAGAATACCAGAAAAGATTAAAAGTCATGTTTAGTGTCTCAGTTTCTTAACTTATTTGCTATCCATTATTATCATAGGAGGCATGGCAGACATGCTGCTAGAGATGTAGCTGAAAACTATATCTTTATCCACAGGCAGAAAGGCCTAAAGGGAGAAGGGGGGGGTGATTGGCAAGGGCTTTTGAAATTTAAAAGTCTACTCTCAGTGACATGCTTCCTCTAATAAGGTCACACTTATTCCAAGAAGGCCACACTGCCTATTCGTTCTCAACAGTGCCATTTCCTGTTATCTAAGCATTCAAATATATGAGCCCATGGGGGGCATTCTTATGGAAACCACCTCACATATGTACATCCACATCATTTTCTTTGAATTTCACTATTAAATGCAATCATAATTTTATGCACCCAGTTTCTCTCTAGAATGAGTTGTGTACATTCAATGGTTCATCATCCTTTACCTCTACCCATTAACCAAGTTAATTCTGATGTTCACAAATTACTACAATAATATTTCTCAAACTGTCTTTATACCAATTATATTTCATATTAGTAATTTTAGTTTTCATATCCCTCTGTTACTCAGAAACACTTTAGTAAGTTTATTTTGTACTAATTCTTGTTTTTGCCTTATTTGACACCATAGTGTGATACAGTACTGATAATTTTGTTGTACCTTAGATGTCTACAACATTGATATGCTTCCTGGATGGTATTATGAAGCCTACAGTTTTTATTATAAATATATTCTGATCCCCTCAAAATCTTATTCTCCAATCTAAACCTTGTTTCTAGTCTTCAGCCTCATATAAATGCTCCCTATTGTTTGTGTGCATTTTCCTGCCAGATTTCCACAGTCTCCAAACTGAATATAATGAAATGAAATATTCCTTCTGTTAAAAGAAACTTGCTCTGTATTCCATATTACTAGTAATGCAAAAAGACAAAACATCCTTATAACATGAAAAATAAGAACCCAGAGACTGATATTGGGGTTCATTCTTCAAGCTGAAGAAAAAGAAGCAAAGCAGCTAACCCAGTAGATCCTACCTCTACTCAACTGAAATGGTAATCCTATTTTAAGGAATCCTCAGAGGCAAAGGCTCTCAGTTCCTGTTTCCTGCCTTTTATTCCTTTCTCCACCCAGTCATATCACTCCTGTTTCCTGATCCCAAGTATGAGATCATCCTTGTGTGAGCTTTTTCTTTTAGGAATGGGTCAATTTTGCGTGACCTTGAACTCACACAGATCAGTCTTCCTCTTAAATCTGAGTCCTGGGATTAAAGGTGTGTCCCACCACCTCCTACCTCTATGACTGCTAAGATTGAAGGTGTGTATCACTACTTCCTGATCTCTATAGCTTGTAACTGACTTTGCTTTCTGAGTCCTCAGGCAAGCTTCTATAAATCATAAATAATATATAACCACACATCCTATTTACATCCTTATCTTTCATTTCATGTTCATTCTGCCAATGTATCTTGCTAGCATACATATTTAACTTTAGACCAGTATTAAATGTTAATGTCTGCTCAAAGACTTTTCAAATGATTGCAACTATTTTTTGAAAATCACAAACCTTGTTTCTGTATTCTTTTCTGCATTGTTACATTTGTGCATGGTGTACTTCATGACAGTTAAACAAATCAGTTCTGATTATTTGTATTTCTCTTTTGCAAAATAAATAGCACTCATTTGACATTTGTGAGTTACAAAATTTGGTTATTTTACCATGACATATATATCTGAATTATCAACAGACAGCTACATTGAGGGTTTTCTTTCTTACTCATTAAGTATTTAAAATTAGAAAATACTAGCCCACAATGATAGGGTGCTAGTAATAGTGGCAATATTTGATGAGTCTTTCAGATGGATTGCAATATTAGGATGAAATGGGGACCCAAAAATAATGGAGACATGTCTCAATAAAAACTATCATCAGTGCACCATTGGATGTGAAGTTGACAAGCACATTACACTCAACAGCTGGTAGGTTGAATATTTCAACTCGAAAAATGTCAGAGATAAATTCCAATTCTAATCTCTGCTTTCATTAAGCTCTGAAAAATTTTCTACATATTCTTTTCCAGCATTTAAATGTGGGTTTTAACTGAGCCTAATGATATGCAATTGATTTCTTTCTTTTACAAATGAAGATCTTTAAATGTTGGGAAAGAGCCAAGTTCTTGGCAGTCTTTCTGAAAGCGATTGGCTCTTAAGACATTTTTGATAGTTTATCCACAGTATTATAAATCATCATGTTCTGTCCATAAAATTATAGGTTTAAGCTGTTCAAGGTACTGAATATATCAATCTTCTGCTACCAGGTCAAGACTAAAACTCTTTTGTGCAAATTTCTCCTTAAGAGTGAGTACCCTTCACACTGAAAAAGGTTCTTGTTACTTTTTAACCATTTTCTGTAGACTTAATGTAAATATGGGCAATCAATACCCCCTTTTGTTTAGTTTCATAAAGTTTAGTCCATTAATTTCAGGATCTATAAGTGACTAAGTTAGTATATAACATGATGCTCAAGGGTTATAAGGTTTAATTGTGACTTGTTCCACACATAGCTTGTGCGCCATCAGGGATTCTCTCAAGAAGATTTTGTAGTCTTAATATTGGGGGTCAGTGAAAATTAACAGAGAACACAAAATTTTCTACTGCAGCATAGATTTTTAGCAATAAGCAAACAAGTGTACATATTCAAGTTTTTCCTAGAAATATGTAGCACATAAAGATAGAAAGATATGTCATGCATTGTATATTAGTAATGAAAATTTGAAAGAAATGTATGTGTGATATTTGGTCTGCCCATTTGAGTGTAATTGAACGTTTTATTTTGCTTATGAAATGTTTACTGAATTTAAATAACTTGTTTGGTTTATCGTTTTTCATTAATATATCAAGGAATATATCAAGGATGAGCTAATACAGGCTTTCACATTTTATCATTAACTTACCTTGTAAAACTTTGTATTTTCTGTACAAATTAAAGTAATATATTTCTATTTTATCAGTCTCTCTCATTACTATAATCACATGCTTCATGTTAATATTTTAGAAAACTGCATTTTTTCAGGTTTTGATTCAGTTCTCAGAAAAATTTTTGATAGAAAATTATTTTAACTCTTCATTTTTTGTGGATATATTTATCCCCAACATAATCTCCTTTGAATGTTAATTTGGTGGCATATTATATATTTTGTCAGGTTTTATGGTTTGCAATAATGTATTTACAAATATTTTTAAATTCACTGTTTCCTTTTTGAACCAGTTAGTATTGCATATTGTGTTATTGATTTAAATGAGTGTTTTCGAATTTATCAGTTTCTTATAGTAGGCAGTGCATGGCCAGAAGCTGTCTACTGGTCAGCAATCAAGGTGCTATATATTCTGCTGGTAGAAATTCCCATCAATAATCTTCCTAGCTGTGAAATCTAGTGTAGATTTCCAACAAAAGATTATGATTAAATTATTAATTACACAGAGATACTTCAAGGGCAATTGTAATTTTCTGCCTTATCTGACATAAGGTGAAAGCAAATGGGAAACAACATTCCCATGTCATGAAACAAGAAAATGTTTGGCAAAGAATAAAAATTTTATATACACGTGTGTGTGTGCGTGCATGTGTGTGTGTGTGTGTGTGTGTGTGTGAGTGAGTGAGTGTGTTGAATACTTTTGTACATGGCGCATATCTGTGGAATTCAATCATCATTGTTAGGTGTCTTCCTCTATTGATCTCAGGTATCTAACTGAACTTATACTACTTTAACTAAACTATTCAGTAAGCATGCCCCAGGGAACCTCCTGTCTCCACCTTCTCAAAGCTGAAATTACACATGGGTGACAATGCACTTTATTAGTTTTGTTTAGTTTTGTTTTTAACATGGATGCTTGATAGAAATTCATGCTCATATGACAAACATTTTACTTACTGAATCAATTTCCCAGCCTTCTCACAACAGGCAAGAAATAATAAGACATAAATGAGAAAAATGTAAAAAGAAAAAGCATAACCTATAATTACATATTATTATCCTTTAAAAGTGAAAAAGTAATAATGTGATAACAAGAGTTATATGTATATAATATAATCTTCATTTATTTAAAATATCATTGTAACATCATTGCAAATTATGGTGTCAGTTAGCCCGACCGAAACTCTATATATCTCAGTGAATTTAAACTTTCACTGTCAATTATATTTTCTGTTTGCTTTTCCACTACAATAATTATGACAAAGTTACACCCTTGCAAGAACAGGTTTCACTATGAAATTCAACTCTATGAGGTTCTGTAAAAAAGAACGTGAGTCAGAGATAACATGCACAGGAAAGCCTACTAGGAATGCAATCACTAAATCTGGGCCAGAAGAGAGCAGTTAGATTACTGGGTACACAGGTCAGGTCACAGAGCTCTAGCACTAGTAAATAATGGAGTACCTTGGCAAGAATGCAAATGTGCCCAGAGGGAAATTCTCAGAAACAGATTTGAGTAGGTTTAATTACTTACTCCAAAATTTTGAAATTAAGGGAGAAGATAGCAGAGGCTGAAATGGAAGATCATAGGAGAGCCTGGAAGGAGGAAAAGAAGGTAGGAAGATGAGGCAATTATATTTTTGCTAAGATTAAAAATATTCATATACATAAAGATTTCCATGTCTACCTTAATTTGTACATCCTCATTTTTCCTCTACTAGTCCATAAATAACATAATTTCAAGCAAATTCCTTCTGGAGAAAACTATCCTCCATTATTGCGCCACTTTGAATGAAAATGATACTCATAGACTCCTGTGTTTTGAATGTTTGCTTCCCAGTTGGTGGACTCTTTAGGATGGATTAGGAGGAGTGATTTTGTTGGAAATGGCATGCCAATGGTGTGGGCTCTGAGGTTTCAAAAGCCCATGTCATGCCAGTATGTCTCTCTGCCTCCAGCATGTAGATCAAATATAAGCTTTCAGCTCCATGTCCAGCACCATGCTTGTCTCATTGTTGCTATTTTTCTCTGTCACAATGGTCATGGATTCACCCTGTGAAATTCTAAGCAAGCCTTCAATTAAATGTTTTCTTTTATAAATTGCTTAATCTACACATCAAAAGAACAGTAACTGAGACAAGTATATTGTGAAAAATGAACTGTCAGTGTATGAAAATATAAGATAAATTCAGACAACAATGATTCAAATAAAAGATTTTAATGGGAATGATTTTAAAGTAGATGTGATTCACAGATCCATAGACTTGTCTAAAAATATTAATATATGCAAAATATTAATATATTATGTGTTAAGAGCTTGTGTTAATAACACACATGCTTACACATGCGCATGTATAGATACTCTCATTTATGAAATCAACAAGAACTTATAAAGCAATATAGAAACTAAACCTTGTCTGACATTGCAACTGAAGATCATATTATTGACTTGAGTAAATTCATTAAAGACATATCTCTCAGTGTAGCATCTCTTGGCAATACTAAAATATCAAATAGTGTTTTGCATTAAAAACTCACACATACAAATAAAAATACCTATCTGACACAGAAACAAAGTATTCTGTCAATGAAACATAGCAAATATTAGTTTTAAAACTTGCACATTGGTTGGATTGTCGTTTGACAAAACAGACATAAATTTGTGGTGTGAGATAATTCCAGTAATAATATTGGAGCTTTAGAAGTTGAATGAGTTAAGTAAAGATATAATTAAGCATCCTTTATAACCATTGTCTGCAGTTTGCAGCCCACAGTTCTGCTTTGTTTAAGCTCTGCTCGTTCTATTTGGCCATTTAAATGGCACAGAATATAATGTTCTGTCAAATGCTCTTAAAAATAATGTAGAATTTCTTCAATTTACTTCTTTCACTCAATATTCTTGTTCTACTAACACAATGAAATGCTAGAGAAAAAAAATTGTGCTTTCTTAGCAGTATGAAGAATTAAATACATGCAAGACATGAACAAAATGTGAAATGCAAAAAGATTTTATGTAAAAAAATCCACTATCCTTATTTCCTGTAACACACCATGTTTTAGAAACCTAGAGTTGACTTGAAAAGATTTGAATGCTCCTCTAAACATCAAAACCCTTATCCAAAGTCTCAACTGTGAGCAGGAGGGTGCACACAACATCACCCGAAGAGGGGACTCTGCCATAGTCAAGCCACAATAGACAATAGGCACTTACATTGCCTTCAAGGGTCCTTGGTGCACTTCAGGGCTTCAATTAGTGACCTAGCAAACTGGAGAAGGGCTGGGTGAGAAAAGTTGCAATCAAGGTGATGCAAATCTAGGAGTTAAAGACAGAAAAGAGTGAGTCACAGCCTCCTGATGTGGTGAGATATTTAAGTGCAAAACTAACTATGCTTGAGGTCAAGGATGGTGATGATAGATTTTTAGATCCTCTGTCTCTTTATAAATATCACATTTGTTTTGTGATTTTATCTCTACTCTATTTTATTTTTTCTATCTACAGGAATGTTTGTTAATCTCCTTTAACAGATCCCACACTGACACAGTAATTACGATTGGGCTGAAATTTGTAGTAGTACACCGCCATCTTCCAGTACTTAGATGTAGGAAACAGATCCATCAATTAAATGGGAACATAGGCTTCCAACTGACAAATAGTCTCTAAGGCAGCATTAATACTCATTCCCAAGAACAGTTAAAGGGTGGTACCACAGGTCTGTTTGCCTTTAGTCATGAATGGCCAAGTATTTAAAAGTTATGTGAAGTATTTCTTCTCTGGGAAGTAATGCTACCAGCCCGTGACATAAGCCAGTTTATCTTGTTCAATTTCAGTTTCTAGAGATTTTAAACTATATGAAGTATATAAAATTGTTTTAAAATAATATAATTTTAGAAGGTTTACTTGTATTCCCAGTTTTCTGTCCTGTATCTTCTCACTAAATACACATGACTTATCTTTGCATTTAAAAAGGCAGATACTCATATTCATTCCACCATCATCACACACACTTTTTAAAAAGACAACTGATGTAATGGTTAATTTTGTGTCAACCTCTGTAAGCCAATGAATAGCTGATCAAACATTTTGGGTATTTGTATGGTTTTATGGGGGCAGATACTAACATTTATGTTGGTAGAGGAATAAATGTGTGTGTGTAATGTCCACGAGGTTCATCCCATCAATTGCTTGGAAATGAACAACACAGCTTACCTGCCTGATCTTCGCCTTTCTTAGGACAAAAACTGAAGTACCAGCTCTTCCTGAGTCAAGTGTTTAGGTGATGCTGCAGATCTTGAGTTTTGTCAGTGTTTCAACATCATATAATCCAACTCCTTATAGTAAACTCTAGACAGTCCTACACTGACATTTTTTTCTGAAGAGCCCTTACATACATGTAACATATCATAAAACTTCCTTATCTTCCTTTATTCACAACGTAGTGTATTATTTGTTTTAATTAAAACATTATTTTTCATTTTACATACCAACACCAGGAGCCACCCTTCCCTTCTCGCGCCCCGCAATTCCCACCTTTCCCACCCCCATCCAGCTGTCATACAGGGTAAAGCCTTCCTTGGGAAGTCAGCAAAGTCTGTCATACCAAGTTGAGAAAGAACCAAGCCACTCTTCCCATATCATGACTGATCAAGCTATCCCACCAAAGGAAAAGGGTTCCAAAAAGCCAGTTCATCCATCTGGGATTATTTTTACTCTATTTTTCCTTTGTGTTTATTCCTATTTCATCATCTGTTAGCATTGTACTTTATACAGCTCTCTCTATTCTTTGTGAGTCAGTTTCACCTTTGATCTTTAGAAGAAGACACAATTTAACTCTGTTGGGGCATTGGAAATCAAACTAAGCTTGTCACTGTTTCTTCTCTGAAATTCCAAATTACCCCCAAGACATCTAAGATGTATGACTCAATGCATCTTGTGAAAATATTGAATAAGTGTTTACTGAGTCTTCTAGAAATGCTTGAGTTATTGGTGCCCTGAACCTTGCCCCTGAGCAGATCAATTGTCTGATGGGAACAAAGTGTTACAGATTTCAGACATGCTGCCCTTGCTGGAAAAGAGATGACTGTCAATATTCTGGTATAACAATTGGAAGCTCCTAAATCAGAATTGGTAAATTTTCTGTCTGTTTCAAATGTTTTTCCTTGATGATAAGATAGGATGCATATTTTTCCCCTCTAGACCTCAAGTTTTTAATGTAAATCAAGAAAATTGTCAGGGAATGGAACTTAAGTTTCAATACCTTTGGCAATTATGTCTAAGTTAAAATGATTTCTGGGTAACAAAGTTCAGAAAGATTCTAAGAAGAAACCTCAAAGTTGTCAATAATGTCACAGGACTTGGTTTTAACTGTATCAAGGCATGGTGAGTATGAAGACAGGTTAAAAACACTGGATTTGGAGTAAAACGTTTCTGGATCCAGTGACCAAATTTATAAACATTAGCTTATTATCTAATATATTGAAACCTCATTTCTTTCCTGAAAAGGAATTCATATTGTATAGTTACTTGTCTCATTGCTGTGACAATATACCCACAAAAGCAACTTAAAGGGGGAAAAGGTTTACTTTTCATTTACAATTTGAGAATATAGTACACCATGATGCCATGATGGTATGTTGGCAGGAGCAGAATGTAGCTTATCCTGTTGCATCCTCAACCAAAAAGAAACACTTGTGATTAGCTCATCATCTTTCTACTAAATCCAGGGTTCCCAACGATGTAATAATGCTAGCCACAGTTAGGGTGTGTCTTCTCACCTCAATTGACCTAGTCTAGATAGTCCACAAAGATTTGTTCCCTTAGCTATTCAAAATGCCATCAAGTAGACAAACAATAAACATCACACCTACCTTTTGTGGATACTATAAATAATACAATAGTTAATTTTTATATTTCCATTGCCATGTAATACCAAAGCACATATAGCAACCTTTCTTCCTACAAGCCCATAAAAATAAACAGAATAATATCTGCTATAGGCAGAATAACTGGAATAGCTCCATTTATATATAATATATCATGATTTCCCCTCCCTTCCTTCCATATAGCTTCTCCCCACCTTCCCTTCCATCATGATTCAGTCCCTTAGTCTGTCATTAGAAAGCAAAGACTTCTAAAGGAAAATAAGATAAGACAAGATAAGATTTAAAAAGTTGCACTACACTGGAAAAGACAAAACAAACAGAACCAAAAGAATACAAGAGAGGGCACAAGAAACATATAGAAATAGGGATGCACTTGCTTGTATACTCAGGAATCCCAGTAAAACACTAAACTGGAAGCCATAATGTATGCGCAAAAAGCCTATATGGTAAAAAGAGAGAAAACAATTAAAATAAAAAATAAAAATAAAAAACAAGATTGTAATAATAAAAGATCCATTACCTGGGTAGAGACAAAAAGCAGAATAGGAATAAACAAAAAGGGGGGGGGTAGGAAGGCCAAAGGAAAAAGCACAAGACACACATACAAAACTCACACACATACACACATAGAAATCTAATAAAAGCACAAAATCAAAACTCATAATATATTAGCAAATGACTCTATAATTTTTAAAAACACACTCAGACAATGCATTATGAGACAAAAAATCTCCAAAATAACATTTAGTTGATTTTGTGTTAGCTAAAATCTTAAAATCTTTATCAGAGCATGATTTACAGAAATTTCACAGACATTAACATTTGTTTTGTGAGGAAATTTTCTTTACAACACTCATGTAGACCTAACAAAAACTAGTGATGGTGGATGTCATTCTGTATGCTGTGATTAAATGTTTCTCAAACTGGTTTATGAATATGGACAGTTTATGGACAGACAGGATGTAGCCAGGCAGGAAGTATAGGTGTGACTACCAGACTAAGAGAATTCTGGGAAGAGAAACACAGAAAGGAGTGGGCAGAGAGATGCCAGGTAGCTTCCTCGAAGACAGGATGCTTGGGCATTCTCCAGTAAGTCAAGATTACGTGGAGATACACAGATTAATAGAAATGGTTTAATAATTATGAAAGAGCTAGCAAATAAGAAACCTGAACCATTGGCCAAGCAGATTATAATTAATATAAGCCTCTATGTATAACTGAAGGGCTGTAGGACAGGGCTACACAGAAATACATCTGTCTACAAAGTAGTCTGTCTATATCCAACTAGCTTTTTTTGAAGTGTGCTCTATATTGAAGTCTCTGTTCCATAAGTCTTCTTCCAGATAACAGTTTTATAGATCTTGAAATTTCCATATCACCAGGTATACTGTATGAAGGCATCAGAAACATGCAGCTCTCATCAAAATATGTAGTCAAAGTAGTTATCTCCATATAAATGTTTATAGTACATAAATAGTCTCAGAAGAGGTTTAAGTGAGATCCATGTATTCAGACTATGAAATACATTAGAACTCAACTATGTTGTTATGATATACTTAAGTAATTCTCAAATGCCACTGAAATAGAAGCTGTTTCAAAAAATTAAATTCCCCTCCACATAAAATATTTTCTCTGATGACCAGTGTATATAGTAAAGAGAAATAACTGATAATTTTCCATATAATATTTCAAATTTTGTTCTTAAATATACACATCTATTCTTTAGTCAAATAAATGAAATCTTAAATATTGGCTTTTAGTCATGAAAATCTTTGTTTATGATCACATG
Organism: Mesocricetus auratus; assembly: GCF_017639785.1. Taxonomy (NCBI): domain Eukaryota; kingdom Metazoa; phylum Chordata; class Mammalia; order Rodentia; family Cricetidae; genus Mesocricetus; species Mesocricetus auratus. The sequence goes on along the minus strand of NW_024429188.1, from coordinate 109,785,106 downwards.
TAAAATTAACTCTTAATAATTTAATAGTTATTTGTAAACTAGAATTTATCCCCAGAATTACAACTCCTATGTTTGAAAATAGGTATATATAAGAAAAGATGAACATGCTTTATAATTAACTCATTTATATGAATACCTTTTACTTTATAACTTGGACTCTGTATTTACCTTCATGAGAGTATGTATACTTTAAAGACAGAAGGTAGTACCACTGGGAGGTTCTAGTTGTTATCTTACTTTTCTTAACAGATATTGTTCTCTTGACATACACAAACTTGTTCTACAAACAGAATATTTTCTTTAGTGTCACTAGCACATAACTATTGTTTCATTTGTATGTGATTACATATTTACCTTTGAGCAAAACATGGAGGATTCTGTGTCCCATAACCATAGATTATCACATACTTTGTTGTTGAATGTAGGCAAAGTTCATTTTAAAACAATGTTATTTTTGTCTTCATTCTTAAACCATTCTAAAATTTAAGATAATATTTTGAAACCATGAGAGGACTCGACTTTGGAACATAAAAATACAAAAACGTCACAAATAACACTAGCATCTCCTTTTATATATTTCTGCCATTTGCTTTAAAACACTAGGTCTATCTAAAGTCTTGTCCAAAGTCAGTAGTGTAGTTCCTTTTTCAATGTAATTATAATACAGCATTCCTGTTACTGTAGAGGAGATGTCCTTTACTTGGAATCATTATGAAGACCAGTTGCAGTATTCACCCTTAACAAGTGATTACATTTCTACAAATTGAAATACTGGCTTGATATGTTTTTTTACCTTGCAAAGAAATATCTTTCTATTTTATTTTTTGGGATAAGATGGGTAGGAATATTTAGTACAGTATTATATTTATTTTCATAAAGTTATAAAGTGAAATTAAAGGTTAAAATGGTAAAGATATTTTATTTTAATACATATGAAATATTAATATTATAGCAAGTAAGCAGTCATTAGAGTTCAGTAATACTGTAAAGATGATCTAGATCTTTTTCTTTTAATCATGCCAAAAATTTTATTCCCATTGAGATAAACTACCCTGTTTGATCTCAATTCACTGTGTAGAAGAAGCTGGCTATGAAGTCTTTACCTTCCTGCTGTAACATCCTGAATTCTGGGATAACAGAAATTCAATGCCATGCCTGCTCCAAACACTGGTGATCAAGCCATATAGTTAATAATATATTTTAATTAACATATTTAGAAAGCCATTTCACCTTCGTATTTGGAGGTCACTGTATAGCTTTTTCTTTTTACTCTTTGGTCTTCAGTTACTCACCACCTATCTCCCAAATAAATACATGGAGACTTATTCTTACCTATGAATGCCTGGCCATAGCTTGGCTTGTTTCTAACCAGCTTTTTTTAAGTTAATTATCCTATCTACTTTTTGCCTCTGAGCTTTAACCTTTCTTTACTCTATATACATTTCTTACTTGTAAACCTGTGGCTGATTATGTGGTTGGGTGGGTGGCCCTTGGTATCTGCCTCTCTTTTCTTCCTCCCCTCTTCTCTCTTCTTCACCTATTTATTCTCTCTGCATGCCAGCCCCACCTATCCTGTCTCCTGCCGAACTATTGGCCATTCATCTCTTTATTAGACCAATTAGGTGTTTTAGACATGCAAAGTAGCACAGCTTTATAGAGTTAAGCCAATGCACCATAAATGAATGCAACATATCAACTGGGCTTTGGTGGCACACATCTTTAATCCAAGTACTCAAGAGGCAGAGGCAAGTGGATCTCTGTGAGTTCAAGGCCAATCTGGTATACAGAGTGAGTTCCAGGGCAGAGTCCAAAGGAATACAGAGAAACCCTGGCTCCAAAAACAACAACAACAACAAAAAAGAATGCAACGTATCTTTGTATCATTAAGTAAATATTCCACATCATAAACAAATGTACCATATTTCAAATTAATATTCCATTACACTCCTGAGGCTATAAATATGGGAGAATGTATCTTTATGTATCTTACATAAAAGCAAGCTGGAATTAGGTTTTGAGCCTGATACTGTAGTGACAGATATTTTCTAGAAAAATCAGTTCACAAAACCATTAGAAAGAGTGAGAGCAGTGTATCTGGAAATAAGATCCTTTTAAAATTTCATTGAAAAAATTCACTTTTAAGTTAGCTAGAGACAAATATAGGGTTAAGTTTCTATTTGGATTCAGGTTACAAAAGCAATTGTCATTTTATTCAATCTGAAATGACTATTCCTTCCGAAGCAAAAGTAAAGTTTTAAAAAGAAATGGAACAACGTAAAAATAGGTCAAGAACTACTAAATGTATAGTTCTTATCTCAGACTGCAAAAGCATAAAAAATGAATCAAATACCGACACAAAAGAAGCATATATAAATTCAAGAAGAGACCCAACAGAAAACCACGAGACATAGATTTAGAATTTAGCTTATCTAGGAAGTTTAAATATACATGATATATTTCTAGTGGCTGAAAAATAATAGAATGGAGAACTATTTAGTAGAAATAGCCTTTTCAGAAAATAAACCTTCAAGCCATGCTACATGGCTTTCATTTGGTGCCAGCAGGAACAATATTTCCTTGGATTGTTTCCTCTTGTTGAGTGGAAAGGGTAAGAGAAAACAAAGCACAATTCAGCCAAAAGGCACTGGGCAAATTTAAAACAATAATTCTTCTTGGTTTTTAAATTTTACTTTTTTCATGGAAATCTCTAAAACATAGTGATTGAACTCGTTGTTTTTCTCAGATTGTTATTTCAAGCTTGATATCATCCCACTGAACTATGTTTAGTGAGATAAGGTTCCTCAGTTACTCTTTAAGCATGACTTATCCAAGCCCATCTTATTCTAAATGTATTTTATCTTTGTGCCAAATTCTGTTACCATGAGATTGCTCTTGCAGCTATTTTACAGTACTATCTTTCATACTAAATGGTGAATTGAAACTGAAACCATAAGGAGGTAACAACCCTGTCCATTAAGAATGGCTATTACCCCATGCACTATAAAGTGTTAGTGAGGATGTGAAACAGAGGAGTCGTCTATACAGTACTTTTTGGATGGTAAATGAGTAAAATAATTAGGAAAATGATATATAGGTTCTACAAAATTTTGAAAAGAAGATGATCATAATCTGAATAATCACTGTTGGGTGTTTGTCTAAAAGAAATATTTATTGATGCAATATTAAAATAACTAAGAAAAATACCTGGGTCCATCAATTAATGAATAAAGAAAATATATTCCAATACACAATGGAGCACTATTTATACATGAAGTTCTTCTATTTGAAGTAATTTTGGTTGACACAAATATCAGTATATGTTAACTAGGTACAAAGCTGGGTGTGGTAGGAAATGTCTGTATTGGCAGTATTTGTAATTCAAGCCAGGGTCATCTAGACTCAAGGTTATCATTGTGTGCTCAGATAGTCCAAGGCAAGCTAGCGCTAGAGAAGATCATATCTTATAAAAACAACAAAAATAAATAAAATTACACAGAACACTGAATATTAAATTAACAAATCATTTTCAGCTAATGTTCAGCTGGATCACATGGCAGATCTATTTTTACTCTTTTTAGGATTTATCTTATTGCTCTCTATTAAAATTGCATTAATTTACATTCTTACTAACCGTATGAAAATTCCATTTGTTTCATATCTTTACCAGAATTTATTTTCCTTAATCTTCACAATAGGCATTCTAACATTTGTTAAATTTTCCACAATGATTAAGCTATGCAATCAGTCTTGGTGTCCATTAGTAGATAAATAAGTAATGAAATGTAGTATAATATATTCAGTAGAATATTTTTAATCCACAAAGACTATGAAATCTCATCACTTATAGCCAAATAGATAAAACTGGTAGCTTTCATGATAGGTAAAATAAGTTAGAAGAGGGTATGGCATCTTATGTGAAAACTAATATAAAAATAAATTCAGTAAACATGTAAAATCAAGTAGGTTTCATCCCAGGGATGCAGGGATGGTTCAACATACGAAAATCCATCAATGAAATCCTCTATATAAACAAGATGAAAAACAAAAATGACATGATCATCTCACCAGATGCTGAAAAAGCCTTTGACAAAATCCAACACCCATTCATGGTAAAGGTCTTGGAGAGATCTGGGATAACAGGAACATACATAAACATGATAAAAGCTATATACACTAAACCAACAGCCAACATCAAATTAAATGGACAAAAACTCAAGGCAATTCCTCTAAAATCACGTCCCCTCTCCCAATACCTCTTCAATATTGTATTCGAAATTATAGCTAGAGTAATAAGACAACAAAAGGAGATCAAGGGGATACAAATTGGAAAGGAAGAGGTCAAACTTTCACTATTTGCAGATGATATGATATTTTACATAAATGATTGGAAAACTCTACCAAGGAACTCTTACAGCTGATTAACACCTTCAGCAAAGTGGCAGGATACAAGATCAACTCAAGAAAATCAGTTCCCCTACTATATACAGAAGATAAGAGGGCTGAGAAAGAAATCACCCTTTACAATTGCCACACATAAGATAATATACCTTGGGGTAACAGTAACCATACAAGTCAAAGACCTGTATTGCAAGAACCTTGAGTCTTTAAAGAAAGAAATTAAAGAAGACACCAGAAAATGGAAAAAATCTCCCATGTTCCTGGATCGGTAGGATCAATGTAGTAAAAATGACAATTCTGCCAAAACCAATCTACAGACTCAATGCAATCCCCATCAAAATCCCACCACAATTCTTCACAGACCTAAAAGAACAATTATCAACTTTATATGGCAAAACAGAAGACCCAAGATAGCCAAGACAACCCTGCTCAACAAAGGAACATCTGGAGGCATCACCATTCCTGAATTCAAGCTCTATTATAGAGCTGTAGTCCTGAAAACAGCTTGGTATTGGCACAAAAATAGACAGGTAGACCAGTGGAATCAAATTGAATACCCTGAGATTAATTCACAAACCTATGAACAGCTGATTTTCGACAAAGAAGCTAAAATTATACAATGAAAAAAAGATAGCATCTTCAAAAAACGGAGCTGGCATAACTGGATATTGGCATGTAGAAGACTGCAGATAGATCCATGTGTATTGCCACACACAAATCTTAACTCCAAATGGATCAAAGACCTCAACAAAAATCCAGCCACACTGAACTGTTAGAAGAGAAAGTGGGAGGTACCCTTGAAGGATTTGTTACAGGAGACCGCTTCCTGAACATAACACCAGTAGCACAAACACTGAGATTGACAATTAATAAATGGGACCTCCTGAAACTGAGTAGCTTCTGTAAGGCAAAGGACACAGTAAGCAAGACAAAAAGGCAACCTACAGATTGGGATAAGATATTCACTTACCCCACATCAGACAGAGGGCTGATCTCCAAAATTTACAAAGAGCTCAAGAAGCTATTCTCCAAAACACCAAAGGACCCAATTAAAAAGTGGGCGGCTGAATTAAATAGAGAATTCACAATAGAGGAGTCTAAAATGGCTGAGAGACACTTGAGAAAGTGCTCAACATTCTTAACCATTAGGGAGGCACAAATCAAAACAGCCCTGAGGTCTCACCTTACACCTGCTAAGATGGATAAAATAAAAAACACCAATGACAGTCTATGTTGTTGAGGATGTGGAGAAAGAAGAACACTCCTCCATTGCTCATGGGAGTGCAAACTTTCACAGCCACTTTGGAAATCAGTATGGAGATTCCTTAGGAAAATGGGAATCGGCCTACCACACGACCCAGCAATTTCACTCTTAGGCATATACCCAAAAGATGCCCATTCATACAACAAGGATGTTTGTTCCAATATGTTCATAGCAGCATTATTTGTAATAGCTAGATCCTGGAAGCAACCTGGATGTCCCACAACTGAAGAGTGTATTGAGAAAATGTGGTACATTTATACAATGGAGTACTACTCAGTGAAAAAACACAACGGACTCTTGAAATTTGCAGGCAAATGGACGGCACTAGAAGAAACCTTCCTGAGTGAGGTAACCCAGACACAAAAGGCAAACATGGTACATACTCACTCATTTATGGATTTTAGACATGGATCATGGGAGTGTCAGTCTACAATCCCAGGGCCAGTGAGTCTGGGAAACAGGGAGGTTCCCAAGAGATATGCACTATACCCCAGAGAAGTGGAAAGAGGGAAGATCTCCTGAGCCATTTGGGAACATGGGGGGAGAAGAGAGGGAAACAAGACAAGAGGAGGCTAGAAGACATGGGGAGAAGGAAGCCTGAGTCGGTGTAAGAATAGAGGAGACCAGGATGAGCGATACCATAATGGTTGGAGTCATTATAGCTTTGATGAGAGAGCTGACACTAGTGAGATTCCCAGTGATGTACAAGGATAACACCAACTGGAAACCTAAGTAATAGTGGAGAGACTACATTAATAGCCCCTACCTGATGATAAGGTTGGTGATTACCTTATGTGACATCCTAGAACCTTCATCCTGTGACTGATGGAAGCAGAGACCAATACTCACAACTAAACACTTAACTGACCCTCTGGAACCAAGTAACAGAGTTGGAGGAGTGATGAGCAAGGTGGTCAAGACCATGCTGGTGAAACCCACAAAGACAGCTGACTGGACAAGGGGGAGCTCTTGAACCACAGACTGATGACTAAGAGGCCAACAGGGGACTGATCCAGACTCCATGACTGTAGTGTCAGTGAGGGGCCTCAGAAATCTCTGGGGCTTTGGATAGTAGACTAGTGTTCACCATGGCATACAAATGAACTTTGGGAGCCCATTCCACATGGAGGGATGCTCTTTCAGTTTGGACACATGGGGAAGGGCCTAGGTCCTGCCCTGGAAGACATGACAGACTCTGGAGATCCCTCAATATGGGCCTTACCCTCCCTGTGGAATGATGTGGGGATTGGACTAGGGGTTGGGGGTTTGGAGTGGGGGAGGTGGAGGGAGAAGGGGGTGAGCCAGGATTAACATTTGAAGCATGCATGTTTCTAAATTAAATAAAAACATACATAAAAATAAATTCAGTATACATGTAAAATTATGATAACTAACCATTGATAAGGGAACATAAATAAGGGTGGATCAGCTTTAATATTTTTGCCTTGTGTACATTCATTGCACTCTCATGGCACTTACTGAGATTTATAATTGATAAATAAAGAATTTTAATCCAGGTAATCACAATTTAATTTTTGAATGTAATTAAGGGCATATCAGAGGAACATGCAACAATTGAGGAACATTTCAGAATGGCAAATAAAGACATAATATAAAGCTGAACTGTTTAAATACCAAAGCACTATTTCACACTGATGTCACCAAAGTTAAGTTTAATATGTAGACATAAGAAGTATAAAGAATTTCAAATTATTGAGAACAATTGAATAAAAACACAGTTAGCAAACACCTTGAGTATTTATATAATATCATACAGAAAAATATTGTTGAGTAGAAAAATGTAAAACAAAAATAAAGCGCAGTAGAAATAGTAGGTAAAATAAGAGAATGGAACTACAAAAATTATTAAAGCAATTGGCAACTCTCAAGGTAGATAAATTTAGTAGGCTCTTTTACAAATACTCTACTATAACCTAGTTTTAAAACAATAACCAGAAAAATTAAATCACGACTTTTATAGACATTCAAATGGTTAACTACATGCACATAAGACACACAGTAAAATATATATATGGACATTCAACATGGGAGTGAGTCAAATTAATAAAAAATATTCTCTATTGCAAGCATCAACCATAAAGAAACACAGAAGCAATGCTAAGAGAAAACACAAGAAAGCATTATGTACTGTTGCAGAACCACAGAACATAAACACATTAAAAGACACATTAAGTATGTATTAATACAACTCATACAAACATGCAAACACAAACCGTACATTATATTTGTTAGGTGTCAATAATTTATCATTTACAACTTAATTGATGGAACAAAAACATGCAAAAAGTATCTGAAGGAGGACTTGTTTTGGCATATAGTTGAAGGGATACAGTCTCTTTTGGCATGGAAGAAATGGTCACAGGAGAAAAGGCAGATGGACATAGTGTAATCACAGTAGGAAGCAAAAAGCAGAGAATTCTTGTTTGTCTTGCTTTTTTCTTTTTCTCTAATCACAGACCCCATCTTACTGAATGGTACCACTCACATTTAGGGTGGGTCTTTCCAATATTTAAATTAAATTTTACTTATTCTTCTCATATGTTACATCTCAACCCTGAAGTTCTCCGTCTTTCAGTCTTCCTCCCCAACCACTTGTATACCATGTTTCTTCTGAAAAGGGCAGGCCACACAGAGATATCAACCAAACATGACATATGAAGTTGCAGTAAGACTAAGCACTTCCCCTCACACTAAGGCTGAATGAAGCAAACAGTAGGAGGAAAAGGGTCCCCAAAGCAGACAAAAAAAGTCAGAGACAGCCCCTGCTCACAAGATTAGGTGTCCCACAAGATCGAGTTATACAAGTGTAACATATATGCATAAGGTCAGCCTCATTCCAGTTCCCTGATTTTCAGGTTCAGTCTATGTGAGCCCCTAGGAGACCAAGGTTAGCTGACTCTATAGGTTTTCTTGTGGTGTCCTTGACTCCTCTGTCTCCCCTTCACCGTACTTGAATGATTCCACAAGCTCCACCTACTGTTTGACTGTGATTTTCTGTATCTGTTTTCATCAGTTGCTGGATAACATCTCAGAAGAGACCTTTGAGCTAGGTGTCAATTGAGTATAGCAGAATATTATCAGGAATCATTACATTGACATTTTTCTAGCCTTGTTTGGTTCTATCCTAGGTCTCTGGGCCATCCAACCTCTGAATCCTGGACTCATAGGCAATGTTAGGGGTGTGCTTCCTCTAATGTCATGAGTCTCAACCTAGACCTGATACTGGTTCCCATAATTTCTGTGCCAACTTTATCCCAGAGCATCCTTTTTTGCTATTCTTATGAGGTTATCTATAATATCCATGTAATAGCAACAAATTGAACATGATCCAAATATTTACTTATGGGACTATTTAAATAATTACAGTACCATGCACACTGAAATACTACACACCAGTCAAAGAGAATAGTTTTTCCTTGAGTGATGACATGAGAAGTATTTTCTGAACCAAGGGTAACAAGAAATGGTATATCCTGTAGGGGCAAGCAAAGGAGCTAAAATATTATTGTTATTCTAAGTATTCTGACATAGAAAAATTAAAAGGATGAATAAGGGAATGGAAAACATGATTACCTACCAGGACAGAGAAGAGCAAGATGGGAGGTAGAAGACCTGGTTTTGTTTTAAACTACATCAATAAAAAGGAAAGACATTTAAAATGTAAAAAAGCACAAAGATGATTTCCTTACTATAGAAAAGTACTTGGCATACAGGAACATTGTGCCAGCTTTACCAAACACCATATTGATTTCCTAAATGGCTGTGCAAGTTTGCTCTCCCACCAGCAGTGAAGGAGTGATGTAAGCCTCGCATATCTGACAGACTTTTCTGTGAAGCAGGATATTCTAATGGGTTTTCCCCACTTGTATTGGCAAGGTATGGTAGTCACTTTCTTTTGTGTTCTGTTTGTCTAATTAGGTCAGCATACTGTCAACAGTCAAGGCAAGGGCACTTTCTTGCCCAGTGACTTACTTTTGCCACAAAGAACATAAAATCCATGTGGAGTTTCTTCAATGCCCATCATCTTTTCTGAAATAGATTGGTGCTGTCATGAGCAGACATGTGTCATTGTTATAAAAAAAAGAACCTATGTTATTAAAACATCTTAATGTCCCTATTCTGTAGATTTCTCAAGTGTTTGAAAATAACCTCTTTCTAAAATATATGTTTGACCTTGAAAACATATTTAATGTGACTACAACATTGATTATAATAGGCGCATTTTTATTATCAATTAGTTGATAATAATAACTTTCAAAGACTAGAAATTTGTATTACATTGTTAAGTGAGCTATAAAGGTGTAATACCTTGAACAAGATTAAAAATATATGAACAGTATGTGTAAACAAAATTAATCACAAATTTGTATCAATATACAAAATTTGTATACAATATAAAAAGCCCAATCCAATGTAAAATATTTAAATATAGTAGTTGATTTATAGATTCAATAATATACCTTTACATCATATCACTCTCCAACATAAGATTTCATTACTCTTTTTTATATTAGTCCTTCAGACAAATATAAGATGATATCTCAAAGTAGTTTTGATTTGCATTTCCCTGATGGCTAAGGATATTGAATATCTCTTTAAGTGCTTCTCCAGAATTTGAGACTTCTCTGTTCATAATCCTCTGTTTAAATCTGTCCCGCATGCTCAAGCTCTACTACAGATATATAGTAATAAAAAACTTCATGGCATTAGCATAAAAACAGACAGGTGCATCAATGTAAATGAATCACCTGGTTTTTAATAAAGAAAACAGAATTATACAATGAATAATAGAAAGCATCTTCAACAGATAATGCTGGTATAATTGGATGCCAGCATGTAGAAGAATGCAAATAGAGCCACATCTATCAGCCTGCACAATATTCAAGTCCAAGTGAGCCAAAGATATCAACAATAAACTGAACACACTGAACCTGATAGAAGAGAAATTGGGTAATAACCTTGAATACATTATCACAGGAGACAATTTCCTAAACAGAGCAACAATAGTGCAGACACTAAGATGGACAATTAATAAATGGGACCTCATAAAACCAAAAAGATTCTGTAAGGCAAAGGACACTGTCAATAGGACAATATGGCAGTCTACAGAATGAGAAAAGATCTTCACCAATCCTATATCTGACAGAGGGCTGATGTTAAAAATATATAAATAGTTCTAGAAACTCAATATCAGCAAACTATAATTTACACACACACATATATATTAATATTGTATATATATTATAGCACAATCCAATATATTATAATATATATTATAATCCAATTAAAAATGGGAGCTTTCCATCTTACTTAGCCTGTTCTTGATAAACCATCACAGATAAGCTTAGATATTTTTGAATGGTGACTCTAAATTCCATGAAGCTAACAATCAAGATTAGCTGTCATACGTGCTATGCCTTAGCGTAATTTTCTCTGTTAACATCAAATTGTTCTGCCCAGTGGTGAAGAGCTCCAACAACAAGCTGCCTATCTCCCTCCTGCTCTGCTCTAACTATCCAAAAGAGTGCAAGTGCAAGACAGTGCTTGTGACCTTCTCAGGTTTCAAGCTGTAACATAGGCAGATAAAATCTAGGGTTTTCTGCCTCAAAAGTCATTGATTGAACCTATCAAAATCCCACAACATCTAAGAAAAGCAAAAGGAAGGAACTCCCTGTCTCTGTCTCTTTGATGACTCTAGTTAGTATGCTGCTTGAATAAATCTGTGTTCTCTGTCTTACATTCCAGTTGAGTCCATAGACCCCAATCAAGCTAAATTGATTATAACCAAAAAGGTCATGTATAGTACAGAAATAGTCAGGCTACAAACAAACATATGGGACACCTGAAGTAGCTATCTTGTTTTCCTTTTTAGTTAAATTGTATGTGGCAATTGATTTTGATTTTCCATGACATATTTTTCAAACATATATCTTATTTCACCTGCTATATCAGAAAACAATTTCTTGCATGATCAGGCTCATCTTTTTTTGGGGTATGAACAGATTTTAATAAGGACTACAATATTTGAGTCATGGATTTCAGGAGTAAATTTCAGAGATTTTAGAGAAATATATATTAAGCTGGTAAATTCAGAGCATATATCTAAACTCCTACAAAACAAGGTAATTGGAGGAGAGGTGGTAAACATGTTGTATATTATTCTAGATCCTGTTGCATTAATCAACATTGCATAGTTTATTCAGGCTCATCTTCTGATGGCAGGTTTTAGCCTTAAGAACTTAACATATTGCCTTTTTACTTTGTTTTCAGAACATTCTCCAATAGCATGGAAATCAAAATTATTTATTTTGTGCACTAGAAATGTGAGACTTCTGTCCCAAAGAGTAATCTTTAAGTGGTTCATTGTTTTACCTCTGTCAATCACGTGAGTTGTATTTGTAGACATTCTATATATTTATGAGGAGGTCTCAATACAACTGATTCCCTGACATTTACAATGGTGATCCAAATTTTACATATTATTTTTATGTATTTATTTTCATTCTCCCCTGTTATTTCAGTTCATTCATTTGTGTTCCTGGACTGAGTTTCAAAATACACATTTGTCTTTCTGTCTTTCTCTTTGGCTCTATGCTCCAGAGATTCTAAGATATGTGGTGTGGTAAAGAAAATGTTCTCTATTCATTTTAGTTCTCCAAAACAAATGAAAATGTCATCCTTAAGACTCCTCCAAGTAATGTGTGTGTGTGTTACAGTGACAAAATTCTTACTTGTGGACTATTCACAGAAGTAACATATCTGTGGAAAAATATAAGAAGATCAATTTCAAAGTTCAACAACTTTGTCATTCCTTGTAGCAGCTTGCTTGTGCCTTTTTTGACTTTATCTCTAAAGACATTTTATAGAACGTTACTTACACTCTTTTGCCCTTCTTTACTCAACACTAGAATGTTAGCTATCAACCAGATACAGCTGCAAGTTTTAGGTACTGATTGGAAATAAATAAATAATGCCTCATATTTGAGCAGAAAATACATGAAATCTACCTTTAAGTCATAGAAAAGATTCCAGCATAAGTCCTAGAATTAAATATTTTTTATTATGTATTTCTTTCCTTTTGACATGAGGCCTTACTTTCTTTTTCTAAATAAAAACTTTATTGGAGAGAAATAGAACTACCACATACACAGGGAAAGAACAGAAAAATTCAACTGCAACAACTGAAATTCACAATTATCCAATGTAGTTTGCGAGGCCTTACTTTCTACAGACATTGATGCTCAAGTCTTTCTCTAAAATGAAACACACCCACCTACTATAGTTTTACTGTCATTCCACTATCTTTACTCCATGTTATAACCAGAATTTTAGAAGACTGTTCATAGTCACCCTATATAACTGCTCACCTACTTATTATTCATGTTTTATTTTACTTTATTGTGGATTTCTTTCATAATAAAACTCATCAATTTGATGGGAGATTTCAATGATCTTAAAGCTTGGGAATATTATCCAGTCTTTATTTACTTTTCTTTTTATTAGCATTCATCATAGTCAAACTCAAAGCAATGGCATGCCCACTTTGTTAGTTGCCTACTGTAAATATTATTGCTAGAGATACTTCATGCTCTGGACATATTACATAGAAAAATTAATTGGAACCAAGCTGTAAGTTTCTTCCATCCTGGTTAATAAATAGTGTTAGACTATAGTAAGTGGCCAGGTGAAAGAAAATTACTGTTAAGAACCTTACTCAATTATGGGCATTCTGTCAAATATTATGGACTGAGGGGGCAAGGTGACCACTGGTACAATAGTAGCAAGTCTCTTATATAGGTAAGCGGTCACTTTTTTTTGACTTTAAGGTCTGCTCAACAGAAAGAAATTCACATCTAGTACTGTAAATTTACTGTGTCCATGGCATTGAGGGGTCATACACAATTCCTACTAGGGAAGTAACTGTTGTTTTGCTAAGTATAGATGTTGTGCCTTTCAAATTACATTCTAAATTATAATGTTTATATTTATAGATCGTTACTGCTCTCAACTTTAATCACAGAATCTTTCTATGCAGTGGGATTTAGTAACAGTAGTAACTAACATCTGGTAAAAGTGTTTATTGTAAGTAATTAAGAAATCCCCCGTCAGAAATGGGACATCTATACCATAATCTCCAAGGCCCAGGGGAAACAGCAGAAGAGGGAATGGTAAGGATGCACGTATGATATGACCAGGGCCTTTTCACTCGGGAGCTCATGGAACCTAAGATTTTTCAACACCATCTGCATAAGATTTGGCCCTACCACATCCACCCATCAAGAGATTGGGTGTGGTTCTTTGGGACTTAAATGTCTCTAAGGGTATTGAGACAATTAATGGTTCCTGCAGGAAAGAGAGACATTTCTTCAGTGGTAAGATGTTCATGCACTTTTAAATAATCCACACTTCCATGCTCCCCCAAACAACGATATTGACAGGTGGATATCTAGACATCAATTGTAGAAAACTTATAGAAAGTTTTAGGTCTACATTTTCTTCCTATATCATGGTAATCATTGCCTACAGTAAAGAATCCACACACTCTAGATATCTATATCTATATGGCTGCTTTTTCTTCACCATGCCAGGAAATATCCAGATCGTCAAGTCCTTGCCATTTCATGAGGGATTATAAATGGTTATACTTAGAAAAAATGCCTTAATCTCACCATTTTCAAATTATTTCTTTGTACTGTGCTGAATTCTGTGAGATGGGAAAGTACTTTTGTACATTTGCAATTTAGAATTAATAAAATGAGGACTTAAAATATGGGTTCATAAGGATGATTTAAAAACAACAGGTCATTATTTTTCACTTATTCAAAATTACGTATAACACTTGGAAAATTTTTACATGAATCTAAGCCACTTGGGCTAATTCTTCCAAGAAGAACCATAGCTGATCTAATACAGACCCCAACAACAGGAATGAGAGTCTCCATTCAAGGTGCTTATTAGAGGAATCTCAAAACAATGTAAACTATTGCTGTTTCCCTTGGTTGACTCCCAGGATTTGAAAGGAAGTCTCTATTGCTGAAGACACCACATATGTCAGACACAGAACTCAGAAGATTTGGGCTTCATCTGACCTGAATGCCTTTTATCTGAGGCTAGATTTCATAGCACAAGAAAGTTACTATGGAAAATATCAATGAAGGAAACAGCCAATAGTATTACCCAACTCTGAAATCTATGAATTAGAGATACTAGAAGATATTTCTGAAAGTGAACCCAATAGTGTCAGTACCGAAAACTGTCAGAATAAGACCTTCTTAGCAAGAAAAATGTAATTCATTGTAGTAGAAACCTAGGCAACTATGTAGTGCTAGGGAGGCCATGTATCTTAAGGAGATCCTACTAATGCCGTTTACTAGACCAACATCATTCCTAACTGTATTCTAAATCATTCATATACCCATAGATAAGTTTACTTTCACTCCTCATCAAAGTGGTTTCTTTCAATAGCAAATGGAGACTTATAGAAAACCACACTTGTCATAATGTAGAGATAAATTGACCATGCAGATCCCAGATACAATGGATATATTTACAATATCAGCTAAAGGAACATGGGAAAGAAATGCAGAATGATTGTAATAGCCAGAGGACTACAATTTCTCCTATGTTATTGTTTCTCTTAGAATTACAGTAAAGCTTCACCTGTAACACCAACATAATTTGATTGCTTAAAAAGACCTGAAAAAGGACAACACAAATAGACATGTTACCATGCAAGAACAAAATTTCATAGAGAAACACTTAGACAAGGAACTATAGGTGATTAAGAGATGCTGAGAGTGGGAGGAGCCTTTTCTCAGTGAGAAACCCCCTAATAGGCTATATAATGCCAAGTAGTCAGCTCTACAACCATGTATATGCAGGCAAAACTGAAGGGAATCAGAATGTTGTGTTTATATATTTCTCTTTCTCTCTTTGTGTGTGTGGGTATGTGCATGCAAGCAGATTGTGGGTATGCAAATGCATGTGCCCACATGTACATGCGCATGCATTTAACATTAATTAAGAAGAGGAGGCCAGAAATTTGCAAGGGAACAATTCATGAGGGAATGGGAGAAGTTAGAGGAAAGAAAAGAAATGGAGACAAATGATATAATTATATTTTAATAAGGAAATATGTTTTAATGGGTATATAAAACAACAAATACATAAAGTTTAGACTATTTTCATCTTACCTATAAACACATAAATGCATACAGATATGTGTTTTTATACATATAGTATGTATAAACTTTATCTATCCTTCTTTTTCTTAGCAATCTACAATGGAACAATATATTTAAAGAATTATTCCACACATTAATATTCAGAAATAGATAAGGAACATATATACCTCAATAGTAAAATGTAAATTATAGACAACTTAAAGTAAAATGAAGAAAGAATTTGATATATTTTTAAGAAAAATAAAGAAATGGCAAATGGCTATATGAAAAGTGCTCAAAATAACTAACTGTCCATGAAATGAATACCAAAACCACAACAAGAAGCAAAAACATTTGTTGGTATGAATTTTCATCAAAAAGAAAAATATAGAAAGTATTAGTGAGAGTATAAGCATAATGCAACACAAACAGATGTTATTCCTGGGAGAGTATGTTGGTACAAGAATTCTGTAAATAGTATGGAGGCACTTCAGAAAAAAATTTAAAAATGTGCAGTCATATAATCCAGCAAGCATACTACTACACATATATCCCAAATGAAATGAAATCATGAAGATATGCCTGAAGTCCCATGTTTGTGTTTTATTAGTTGAAATATGCAAGATGGTGTAGAATATTATTTTAACTAGGCAAAGATTTGTTACGTTTGTTTGTGCTACATATCACTTTAACTGTGTAAAGGTGTGTTACTTTTGTTTATGCTAAATTTATTTAATTATGCAAAGAATTGCTGCAGTCATTTCACCTTGCCTGCCTAAGGCATCGGATTAGTCTAATAAAGCACTGAATGACTAGTAGCATGGGAGAGAAAGGATACATGAGGCTAGCAGGCAAAGAGAATAAATAGGAGGAGAAATGTAGGCTCAAAAGAAGAAGGCAAAGAAGGAGAGAAGGACAGAACAAGGGAATGATGTAGAATTATGCTCTTAGTATAAAGATTTGTCACTCATATTTGTTTAATAAAATGCAGATTCGTCAGCAGTCAGGCAGAAAATATAGGCAAGGATACCATACAATGAGAATTTTTAGAAGAAAGTCAGAGATACAGTCGTAAGCCAGACACAGAGGAAGCCAGATGAGAATGCATTACTGAGAAAAGGTACCAAGACACATGGCTAAACATAGATAAGAACTGTGGGTTAATTTATGTTGTAAGAGTTTGTTAATAACAAGCTTGAGCAATAGGCCAAACTATTTATAATTAATATAAACTTCCGTGTGATTATTTAGGACTTAACAACTGTAGGACCTGATGGGACAGAAACTTCCCTGGTGCAAGAAGCCAGGCAGACAGACATAGAGAAGCAATGACAATAAGATGTACAGGAGCAAGAAAGGTAATAAGCCCTGAGGCAAAAGGTAGATGAAGAGAAACAGATTAATTTAAGTTAAAAGTGCTTGCCACATGCTTAAACTAGGACAAGCATTCAAAATTGATACTTCTCAGTGTCATGATTGGTAGCTGGTTGGTTGCCTAAAGAAAAGACTGATATAACAATATATGATGTAAATCTGTGTATTCTAATGATAAATATATACTGTATTCCATATGTATACAATGGAATACTACCCTGATTGTTTTTGCAATATTTCAGTTAAGAATTTCATAGAATGTTTTGAGCATGTAAACCTCCTATTGAACTCTTCCGCTTGCCACTCCTTTAATCCCTCCATTTCTTCCTATCAAACTTTGAGATTACTTCTTTTCCCCACCAAGTCTTATTTGTATTATTCAGCTAGACTTTGGGTTTTTTTATTGGAACCAAGACTCTGTATTTTTAAAGAAATAACTCCTGTCACTCATGGCAGCATCAATGGAGCTAAAGATGTTATGGTAATTGAAATAGTTCAGGCATAAAAAAAACAACACTGCATTGTACATGGGTTTTTCTTTTGGACCAACAACCAGCACACAAATCATGACAAGGAGGCATATTAACAATTTTGAATGTTCAGCCTAGCTTAGACACATTTCTTCCTAGCTATTTTAATTATAATTAACCTGTTTCTGTTTATTTATCTTTTGCTTTGTGGCTTTCTTCTTTTCCTTTCTTTCTTTCTTTCTTTTTTCTTCATGTATGTATGTATGTATGTATATATGTATATATGTCTTATTTCACTGCTTCCTCCAGTGTCTGTTTGACTGGTGGATGCCTTAGAATCACCTAACAATAGATTATCCATATAGTGGTAAATTATAGATTATGGAAACCGTTCATGAATTATTTCCAATGGTTTTACACAAAATAGTGGCACAGGGTTAGGCTGTTTAATAATCCCTGTGGAAAGACCTTCCAATGATATCTCTTGAATGGCTGAGAATTATTGTAATTAGGCACCATGAAAGCAAATTTTTCCTCACTCCTTTCTTGAAAGGTATAATGAAGAAACAGTCTCTTAAATCAATTACTATAATAGGCCATTCTTTAGGTATCAGGGAAGGTAAGGGCATTCCAGGCTGTAGAGAGACCATCAGGTGAATTATTGTATTGCTGGCTTTCAGGTCTGTAAGCATTCTTCATTTTCCAGATTTCTTTTTAATAATAAATAGAGGAGATTTTCAAGTACTGGTATATTCTTTTATTTGTCCAGAATTTGGCTGTTCCTTAACCAGCTTTTCTATAGCCTCTATCTTCTCAGAGGTCACAGTCCATTGCCCCACTAAGATAAGCTCATCAGTTAGCTATTTTAAGGGTAGGGTTTTAGTTACTCTGTAAGTTTGTCACACATATTCTGTTTTTGTACAGCTTGGATAGTTGGTGTCTGTTTTCTATAATGCTTTAAAATATTTTTTCCACAACAATGAGTTTGTTTATGGTTCATATCTGATACTGGAGGAATGTTAATCCGAGTATTCCATTGTTGCAATAGATCATGACCCCATATATTTATTGCTATATTAGTCACATATAACCCCAGCTTTCCTCCGTGTCCTTCTGGCCCTGTACATTCAACCCATCTCATGCTCTGTTTTACCCGAGATAGGGCTCCAATCCCTAAGAATTGAATGTTTACATCCTGCAGAGGCCATCTTGGAGGCCAAGATTCTTGAGTTATAATAGTAACATCCTTTCATATGTCCACCAAGCCTATTAACATAATGTTATTCTGTATTCTCAAATCGGTCTCTTATCATTTATAGAAGTCTGCCAAAACATACTTTTTATGTTTTCCTCATGTATGTTTGATTCATCTTCCTAAGCTAATCTACCATCCAGAGCAGTGTGATTTTTACAATAGGAATTGGATTTTTTAATTATTCTGGGGAGGATTGTTCTTTACACTGATTGGGAGTAACTGGACCACTTTCAACACAGAGGCCTTCAACAGCCCCCCCTAAGGTGTTTCTAAATGATAAAGCGTTCCTTGCTTGTCCCTGGTCAATCTACATTGCTTGATCCTGTGTCAACTTTTGCCACATCTTGTACATAATACAGAAGCTTTAGGCCTTCTGGTTGAGTTATTGCTATAAGAAGCATTTTTCCTGGGAATGCCTTGTCTACAATTTCTTCTCAAATGTTCTATTCTACCACAATTAAAACATTTGGTACTTTGATGTCTTGTCATACCTTTGGAGAGATAGCTTCTCCTACCCAAGTCTTAGTGTCATAATCATTAGGCTCAATATTGGCTGTGTGTAGGGTACATTCATCCAGTGGTGCTAATATGATCTTTACAGGCAAAGTACCTTTTTGCATTGTGAATTCACATTCTCATAAACTTGAGAATCTATAAGTATTTGTCTAGCTTCTGAATCTGCTACTCCTATTTGAACTGCTCTAGTCAATCTTTGAAAAATGCACTATAACATTCCTTTGGGTCTTGTAACAAGTTCTTATAGGACTCAATTACTTCCCCTGGTTCTTGAATCTTATCCCATGCATTTAGAGCTGCTCCATGGCATAGGGACAAGATGTGTTAATCAAACGCAGCTTGAGTCTCTGCATCATCATAAAGACCCTCACCAAGAATTTTACCTTGGGGAACCTTATAACCTTTCTTTTGGCCTTGATGTTCAAGTGCTTTGGCATCTTCCCTCCATAAAACCTGTCATTCAATTTAGGATGCAGGTTCAAGGACAACTGAGATAATTGGCACCAATCCTTAGGGGCCACCCTATTTCTTGTTGCCATGACTCTACTAATTCCCTCACATAAGGTGAATGCATGTCATAAAAGGCTACTTTTCCTTTATAATTTTTAAATCTTTCATACGTATTGGCTCCCAATGACATTCAACCAATCCTTTGGGGTGTTTTTTTGTTGGTGGTGTTTCAGTGACCATAATAGGGTAAACTATAGGGAGTTATGTATAACCTTTGGTATGTTTTCCTGACTCTAAAAGATACTGGTAATGTTAAATCATTTGCATTCTCTATGATTTGTACTTATACTTCTAATGTATCAATCTGAAGGGGTTCTATGACCTGTTGTTTCTCTGAGTGTTTGAATCTCCTGGACAGAATAAATTTCTAGGAACTTCATTAAATCAGTCAGTTTTTTGTTCTCTACATTTATATGTGATTCTAAAGACTTAATATTCTCATCCTTAGAGATTATCTGAATGGTATGCAAATTGCCTTCCAAAAACAATGTTCTATTGCTAGCTTATCATTAGTCTCAGACATAGAACACTTTTTCTGTTAGCATTTCAATCTTATCTTTCATTTTTTGCATTATGTTTGTCAGATCATCAGAAATTGAATTTTTTTGTTAAGTGGTCAGATTTTGTTCCATATTTTGCATTCTGTTTGGTAAATCACCATTATCATTTTCAATGTTCTGAATTCTTTTATCTCAGCTCTCATTATTAGTCTATAAAGTTTGTATGGTTTCTGTAAGTTCCTCATTCTTACCTTTATTGCCAATCCATTACTTTAAGGATATTATATGGATAATGAAGCTAATTGCTACCATGAATAATATATGTTTTCCAGGTAGGTCATAAGCCTCTTCTAAAATCACATCCACATAATAAAACAAAACGTTTTTCACTTCCTATATTGTAATAGTATCTGCCATTGCTAAGGGTAGTCAATTTACCTTAAGTAGATTCCTGAAACGTGGAGATCTGGGTGATTGTTGTCTCATAGGAAACCTTGCAGCCAGGCAGGCAAATTGATGAGAAGAAAAACCACTGTGAGTCAATGCTTTGGGCAACAGGCCACAGAAATTGTGCAGCCAACTCAGCATCCAGAGCAAAATGCAAAAGCCATGGGCTGTACAGCCAGCCACGAGGTGGCCGTAGGGAACTACCCAAGCAAACTTTGTGTGCCAATTGAAGGTGAAAATGCAATTATATCACTAGACCCAGGATAAATGATAAATGAGTGTTTATTGGGGACAATTACACAGAAAATAACAAAGAACCACAAGAGTATTTCCCTGTTCTTTCTACTGGATCTGCAGACCCACCAGAAAGCGCATGCAAAGGAAAGCCAAACCTCAAGTTCTTCTCTTTTGGCTTTTGTCCACCTGAAACCACACCCAGCCATTTCAGATCCACAGACCAGATACCTATATGATTTTTTTAGGCTCAGAATATTTGGAGTGTCCATATATAGATACATGTTTACATTCAATTCTACTGAAATACATAAGCACCGTTAGTTAATCTACTTCCAGTTTAGTCTCTATCATCTTTAGCATGAGGACAAGTCTTTTGCTCATGGAACTATTTTTATTATGATTTAGACTTGATTTGAATGAAAATAATTTACTCACTTCAGGTAATTGTTGAATACATCTCTATTTTGTTTTCTTACATAGGGTACATGCAACATTTCACTAGAATTCTGACACATTTGACTATTGCAAATTAATATAAGGCTGTTGTATTTTAAAAGAATCTGTCTTTATGGTTTCATGTCTACTATTGTAAATTAACCCTGTCTGGTTTTGTACATTTACTCCAATGTAAATTATTATGGGAATTGATTATTTGGAGGAGTTTTGAGTACCATTTACAGTTTACATCTATATAGTCTGTGGGTGGTAGGCTTTCAACAATATTTGTATCTAACTTGATCTTGAAGATTTATTCTATTACAATTATCAGTGTTAGTTAGGGTCTCTTATATATATCATTTGATAGGATTCTCGCCAGCACACATTAAATCTTTGGTTCAGTCCCTAGCAATGCATAACGTAGATGTAGTCTTGCATGCCTACACTCCAAATGCTAGAGTGGTAAAGGCAAGAGGGTGAGAAGGTTATCATTAGATGCATAGTGTTTAAAGCTTGAGAGCAACCTGGGATACACGAAACATTTTTTTAAAATGTTACTTAGCTACATGTTTTATTGACTAAAATCTCTTGGTGTTATATGAATTGGTATGATTTTCTCTGTACCTTTTACCTCAGCACAATCATGATGACTTGTTTCATAAAGTTACTGTGTTGGAATCTCTGACTTGTACCTAAAAGATACTGATCATCTGCAAACATTAAAGGGAGTCAATTCCATAAATTAGTAACTTTATTAATTCGGCAATGAAGAAACAAAAGATAAGCAATAAAATTGTGTATTTAGTTGCTATTTGCCTAGGCCTCTTCATATTTGGGTGTTTTGCTCAGGTAAGCATGTCAAGAAGGTGTTAAGTTGCTAAAGGAGGAAAGCTTATGTAGACTTTGGGAAAAATAAGGCATAAGTGAATCAAATTTTATTTTGTATGAGGAATGTAATCTTTAAGTAGGTCAGGGAAATTGGAAGGTGGGACACCTAAGATTCAGTGAACAAACTTATTACAAAATCTTCAAAGGAACCACAATGCTGTGGCAATTAGAAAGCATATGAATTGTATAATATATATTTTATACTTTGTTGATCATGGTTTGACTTTCCCAGCTCTTATGCAGTTACAAATTGGCACATGGTACACTGTACAATCTGAGTTGCTCTCACTTAGATACAGAAAGTGCTTTATGGAAGAACAGTAAAAATCTAGCAATGTCGGTGGGTGGTGGTGGCGCATGCCTTTAATCCCAGCACTCGGGAGGCAGAGGCAGGAGGATCTCTGTGGCCAGGATGGACCAACAGCCTCCAAAACAATACAGAGAAACCCTGTCTCATAAAACCAAAAAAAAAACTAGCAATGTCATCGTAGAATGAAATTCACCATTTTTTCCAAAAGTAAGCAAATAAACATCAAAGTACCTGCTGATTGCAAATAACTGTTTCATTGAATATGTGTTTACTATGAATTATTATAGACACTAATTTAAAAAGTACAAAAAATACCTTAAACTGGCTACAGATATGAATCAATGTAAAGAGCCCATACTGAAATTCCATTAGCAGCAACTATATTTGGTACCTCACAACTGCTGGTACTTGTAGCCACAGGGAATCATACACATTTGGCTTTCGTGGGCACCTGCACTTGCATGTGTACAGACCCTACCTCACCACCAACATGCACTTGGACACACACACACAAACACGTGCTACTCATCCACTGAAACACATAGACACATAATTTTAATCACTTTCTTTAAAGTTGGGTTCAAAGATTAAGAATTAATTTTACTTTGGATGTATCACTAGGAGAGCATTTAAAATATGTAATGGCAGCAGAGTGAAGGATGCACTGATAAGTCAGAGGTCACTGATATAGGAAACAAGGAGAAAGGATGTCTGGATGTTTGTGTGTGTGTGTGTGTGTGTGTGTGTGTGTGTGTGTGTGTGTGTGCCTATTCTAGATCTTGAATGGATTAACTGTTGATTTAAGAAATTTTCATATGACATCTGCTGAGCACATGGAATTACTATACACATAAGAAATAATATACTCTCTCAAAGCCATAAAAAGTGGGGAAAATTCCATTGTCTGTGGTCTACAATAGTCTCTTCCTTGGCATATAGCTTTCTTTGGTGTACTGGGAGTGAACTGGAGTAGAAAGGTTGTAATAGATGACTATTATATACTCTTTGGAAGTCTATGTTATTTCTTGCTATTGAGGGAATGGAAAGATTTAAAAGGAACATGAGGGGGAAAAGTAGAGAGAGCTTATAAAGGGTCTAGAAAGCCAGATTTAGGATTTTGTATTTCTTTCATTCTTAAACATTTTTATTACAGATTTTTTCTATAGAGAGTCTGTATGCTTATGTACTTAGGAATATGGGAGGAGGAATTAGGTATAATGTACCACAATTCACCTATGGAAGTCAGAATACAACTTACACTTTACACTATGTGGGGCCAAGGATCAAACTCAGACAAGGCTTGGTGGCATGTGTGTTTACGATTTGATCTATTTCACTAGCACACATTTAATATTTGCAATATTCTATATTCCCTGTTGTCACTCACCAAGTGCTATGTGACTATACATATTAAAGCATTATTATTATTATATGGGTATGCTGTGTAGATTCTAACATATCTATCAAAGGCTATGATTATGTTTCATTAGAATAGGTTTTTTAATATGAATTGCCAGCACAGAAATGCTCATATGCTTTCTTTGGGGGGCTACTTTAATTTATTTATAGTACTTATAATGGTTCTTTGTGTTTAACATATATTTTGTAAGTGTACATACCTGGTGCTCTCGTTAGGAATGACAACTTCTGGGTTCAACAGATGGCTCAGTTGTTGAAGGCTAGGCTCACAACCAAAAATATAACAGGAGTGACTACTTCCTAAGGTAAAGTTAATCTAAATTGTCAAGATATATAAACAGGAAGACTGATTCTTGATTTATATTTCTCATGGAAGCTTTGCTTCTCCAATACCTTCCAACTGGCCTTAGCTAGTTTTCATTAAGCATGATTGTCATGATAGCAGTTTCTTTTTAATGAAGTATGTATATAATTATCAATTATTTCTATATATATGATGTGAGAGTAAAGACAGTAAATGATTTAAAAGAATTATTTGCTATGAAATAAATGATTTCTTAAAATAATAAAATTCCATGGCAGGATATATGAAAAAATAGGAAGTCTTTGCAGTTGCCCCAGCATCTTCTAAATCTCTCTTTCTCCACTGTCATATAGCACAGTACAGACGCATTTGGATCTAGCTACATTTTCGTTACTGCTTGTACAGAATCAGTTTTCATTAGTTTGCATTATATAGTGTTGCAATTTATAACATTAATCTTTCTGCAGGAATCTCTCTTTTTTCATTCAGATAATTCTTTACTAATACTATATACTTACTTACCCAGATAGACTCTAAAAATACTCTCTTAAGTTCTATCTAAAAACATATCAAAGCTTTAAAATAAGCTTTGTGATACATAGGTATAATCCCTGCTACTTGGGAAGCAAAGGCACCAAGATTTGAAGTTCCAGTCAACCCTGCTCTATTGATAGCTTCAAGACCAGCCTGGAAATTTTAGTGAGACTCTTTTAAAATTAGCTGTGAAAACAATAGAAAAATTAGAAAAGAATGAAGGATAGAGGAATAGCTCATTGGTTGAACATATGTGTAACATGTGGCATTAAATTTTCATTGACTCATTTAAACCTTTTTAAAATTTCTCAATAATTCTTGGATTTAGTCCACATTTCTGATGATATTAAGCAATATGTGTTTTAAAGTTTATAGCTATTGACATATGTAGTATTTCACTCACTTTATATCTATTTTTGTTAGTTGTAATGCACAGAGAAGGTAAGGATTTATTTTATTGACTGATATTTTTTATTTTTGAGATTCTCTTATAATTTTATTACTCCTCTCTTTCTTCCCTCCAAACCTTTCCAAGTACCTCTCCCTGCTAACCTTCACATTCATGATCTGTTTTTTCACTAATTTTTATTGCATTCATAAACTTAAAAACAACTAGTTCTGTTGAAAATATCATGTAAATCAAAGTTCACAGAAAACAACCAATCAGCAAACATGCCTTTATGGAAGAAGAGTATTCAGGGCAGATTAGCTGATGAGAACTGATTGCAGACTCAGAGCTACATTATCTTTGGCTAACTTTAGTTCCATGAATAAACACCTGTTGCCCAACTTTCTGTCAGTCCTAGTATAATTGCAACTACCAAACAAGCCCTTTTGGAATGTGTTAATTTAGCATTTCATTAAGACATGGGGTGGAGACACAGTCTGTCACTGGCTCCTATACCGGACTGAGGAGTTTTATTTCCACGATATCTCTTTAGGGTATACTGGGATTCTTGACTTTGCCACAGAAAATCATTTTAGGTCTAGCCAGTAGGAAGCAGAACTGGAGTTTATTAGAAAGAGATGTCAACA
Source organism: Mesocricetus auratus (assembly GCF_017639785.1). Classification (NCBI taxonomy): domain Eukaryota; kingdom Metazoa; phylum Chordata; class Mammalia; order Rodentia; family Cricetidae; genus Mesocricetus; species Mesocricetus auratus. The sequence goes on along the minus strand of NW_024429188.1, from coordinate 109,759,023 downwards.
TAAATTCAAACATGAACAGAAAATTCAAGCACTTAGGGAAATGATAGGGCACCTCCAAGTGTGAATGTGGGCTGCTCAAGAGAGAGTCAAAATTAAGTGTCTTCACACCAGTCATGCATATGACTTTTGTGAAAGTTGAAGGCCACAATCTATGATACAACCAGGTCCAGTCATTCATTCTCAATAAGAAGAGCCAAGTTAATAGAGAAAAACAAAAAAAGTAGATTTATTCAATACAGCCACTTTGGAAAGATGGAAAAAGCGATCCAGCAACACTCCTAGGGTCTTAAAGTAATATTAAAGTTAAATTAGATTTCTAAGGATATGCACATCTAAGCAGTTCCAGTCAATGTGTGGTCCTACTGTAAAGTCACCAATTCTTGCCCAAGCTTCAGTCTTATTCTGTAAGGTATCTAACAAGTTGTTAAAAATGTGCACAATTTCTTTCAGAGAGATTACCAAGCCCTGTACGTGAATTGAGTTGCTACCGAAGTTACGTCAAATCACAGGGTATGTCTTGATATAATTACAGCTGACAAGGTTAAGTCATGTATCATAAGGCTTGCACAAGAGATTTAAGCTGTACTTTTTCTGTAAACAAAGTTTATATTCCTATGTGTGAGTTTCCCAGAAATTTCCTGTTTGTTTACATTTAGGAAGAATTGTCTGCCAGAAATGAAGATATTCTAAAACGATATCTGTATCTCTCATTGTAACTTTCACACTACTTAAAGGATGGACCCCAAAGAAGTGGAAAATTTTCCAGGAATTTCCAGCTTGGAGAAGGAAAACAAACCAGTAAGTGGTGGTGGGTTAAGTTGTGTCCTTGGTCTCTAGAACAGAAATTTCACACAGTTCAAACAACTTGTCAAGATAATCCTGCAGGATGAGACTGAAGTCCAAAACTGATGGGCCAATGGGAGCATGACCATACCTTAACCAGGACTTCTTAGATGTGCATGTCATTGGCCCTCTATTTAAACTTTAATCTCACTTCAGGAACCGTAAGACAGACTTTGGGCATTCACTGGATCTCTTTATCCCTCTTCCCAATGTGGCCACGTTGAATAAACCTCCTTTGCTTTCTACTTTTAACTTGACCCTGCTAAGGCTTTTTGAGAATGAATAGTTATACCTGACTTGGAGCACAATTGTGATCCTTAGGTTTGATAAAGTAAGGCCATACTTGAAGGTCACATATGACCATGTCTGAAGCACGGTTCCTTCCTATTTTATCATATTATTTGAAAATATCTGTATAGAAAATTAATGCTGGGTCTGGTGAGATGGTTCAGAATGTTAGAGTATTTATCTCATGAGGCTGGGCTCCTGAGTTTGATTCTCAGTATACAGAGTAAAATGAAAGAACAGGCTCCCACAAGTTTTCTTCTTTCCCTAAACACAGACAGACATACACTCAATCATAATGAACAAAAATTGAAAACATCTAAATTATGTTTTAAAACTAAAATGAGCATTTTATCTAGGTGTTCTGTCTTTAAAGAAAGTGGTTAAATGGGGAGAAATTATTGGGTCTCCATTGCCTAACTTGGACCAACCACAAAGCATTTGAAGTGTCTTGATTTATGGCTTTCTTTTCATCTGACAGTAGCAACAGGCAACATCACTCACTCAAGCTGTCTTTCTCCATAGTCTGAGGAGTTTAGTTAGTCTGTTAGTGATTCACTTAGGCAAATGGAGGACTTTTGGCTCAGTTGCAAAAAAGAATATCAGGAATATCCTGTATTAAGTAGAGTTGTCATTTATTAAAGATTTTTAATAATATAATCTTAAGCATGAGTGTTAAAAAAGAGATTCTTATGGAAAGACTAAAATATAGCTAAGTGTGGGAAGTCTTCTTGTGTCTGGAAATATATACTATTTATGGTTACTTTTCAAAATCATGTAAGAAACCCTTTCCCTCTCGTTTTTCTGTCTCTTTTTAATGAATATTGTGGCTGTAGTGTCCTTGAGGATCCACTAGCTTTGCACAAGGGAATTAGAGCATGTCTTACCCTATGAGGTTTATGTGAAGATTCCTAGAAAACTGTAAGTTTAGAGATTGATGAGAGAGAAAAGTCTTAAGCAGTCATTAGTTGTACTTGAATTCTTTCTTCTTAGCTTCCTTCATGTAGACTCCTGAATGAGGAACTTCTTTTCCTTATCATGTCTCTACAATTTGCATACTTCTATTCTGCCTCAGTGTCTAGAGTTCATACTAGAGTTCACACTCTGCCTCAGTTGAACTCTAGTGTCTGAATGAACACTTCCACCTTGGAGTATACCATTCACAAAAACATGAATTTGTATTACCAGGCCATGGTTATTCATATTTGCCTCTGTCTCCTGAGTGCTGGAATTAAAGGACTATACCACCACTGCACAGATACAATATTTTTTCTCTCTGAGGAGAGGGCTGTGTTTTACATTGACATCAGGGAAACTATGCAGCATGTTTAAGGAATGGAAGTGTCTGGTCACAGAATCAGTTAACACAGCAAGATCCTTACTTTCAGGGTATTCTTTGGTGACACTTTACCTTATTCATCACCAGCTGTTTTTTTCTAGTTTCATTTTTGCACTTTTATTGTTGTTTTAATGGTTTGGAGGAGCTGTTTCTACTATATACAAGGTTATTACTATCTAGGTACAATTTGTTTTATTTTAATCCCCTCTGGTATTATTGGAAGTTTATACTCTACTTTTTCATGTCTAGTGTTTAACATTGTACATTCAAATAGTATCCTTAAATATTTGCACACTAATTTATCATGATGATTTGTCATAATCATATGATATCTCTTTGTTTCTTATGAAATCCCTCCCCAAATTTTCCCCATCACTCATTTGGATATTTTTCAACTCTCACCATTTTTATATTGGCAGTGTTTTTCCATTCTTTTGTTTTTTTAAAATATTTTTGTTTGATGTGTATATAGGATTTTTGCCTCCTCAGAGAGTGTCAGGTTTCCCATGGTAATGGGCTCCAAAATGCCAGTTCATGCACTAGGGATAAATACTGGTTCCACTGCCAGATACCCCACAAACTTCCCAAGCCCCCCAACTCTGACCCACATTCAAGAGACCTAGTTCTGTCTTATGCAAGTACCCCAGCTCTCTGTCTGGAGTCCCTGAGCTCCCAGTTGCTCAGGTCAGTTGTTTCTGTGGGTTTCTCCAACGTGGTCTTGACCCCTTTGCTCATCACTTCTCCCTCTCTGCAAATGGATTCCAGGAGTATGGCTCAGTGTTTAGCTGTGGGTGTCTGCTTCTGTTTCCATCAGCTATAGGATGAAGAGACTCTAGGATGGTACTTAAGATAGTCATAAATCTCATTATAGAGGAAGGGCATTTAAGGTATCCTCCCCACTACTGCTTAGATTCTTCATTGGTATCATCCTTTTGGATTTCTGGAAATTTCCCTGGTGCCAGGTTTCATTAACTCCATAAGGGCTACCTCTGTCAATGCATCTCTTTCCTTGTTTACCATCTCTTTGCTTCCCCCAACTCTACTTTCAGGATGCCTCATGTTCTCAGCCCCCTTCCCATTTTCCCCTCTCTACTCTCCTACTTCACGCCCCTTCCTGCCACATCCCAAATATACTCAGGAGATCATGTTTATTTCCCCTTCTTGGGGGGTGCAAGTATGACGCTCTTATGGTCTTCCTTATTTATTTAATTGTCTGAGGTTGTGTACTGTATACTGGTTATTCTTTTATTATGGATAACATTCACTTTTGAGTGAGCACATACCTTGTTTGTCTTTTTGTGTCTGGGTTACCTCACTCATGATGGTTTCTTCTAGTGCCATCCATTTGCCTGTAAATTTTGGGATGCGATTATTTTTTTAAGCACTGAATAGTACTCCATTGTGTAAATGTACCACAGTTAAAAGGGCATCTGTGTAGCTCAGAGTTGTTTTGGTTTTCATTTCCCCGATGCCTAAGGATGCTGAGAAATTTCTTAACTGTCTTTTGGTTATTTGAGATTCCTCTACTGAGAATTCTCTACATAGTTCTGAAGCCCACTTTGTAAATGAATTGTTGGGTGTTTGGGTGACTAGCTTCTTGAGTTCTTTGTAAATTTTGTAGATCAGCCGTCTGTCAGATGTGGAATTGGTGAATATCTTTTCCCATTCTGTGGGCTGCCATTTTGTCTTGTTGACTATGTCTTTTACTTTACAGAAGCTTTTCAGTTTCAGGACATCCCATTTATTAATTGTCGATCTCAGTGTCTGTGCTACTGGTGTTGTGTTCATAAGGTAGTCTTTCAATAGCTCTCTATTTTTTTATTTCCTTTTTTGACCTTGTACTTTTCTTCCTTCTCTTACATGTTAACACACAATGAGATTATATTGAGAGGAAACAGTGTTGTTTATCTTTCAGGTGTTTGGTTTAATGATATCCAGTACCATCAAATTTCTTGTAAGCGGCTCTATTCTTTATAGCTGAATAAAACACATCTGAATATATATATTGCACATTATTCAACCATAGCTAGTTGATTCATTGTGTTGACTATTGTGAATGGTGTTGAAATAAACATGGATGTTTTGATGCCTCTGTTATATGATGACTTAGATTCCTTTGGATAAGTACAAAACAGTGTTATTCCTGGGTCATAATGTTTGTCTTTTCTTTTTTGTAGGTTTCTGAAGAAACATGGTATAATACACTTTAAATTAAAGAAAAGAAAACAGTGGAACCATTAGTTTAGTCATTGCCATTTTGTTTAGTAATTTTTCATATTTCATGGTTTGGAATTATGATCTATTCTAAGTTTAACTAGAGATAAAATTTTCATTATTGTCTTTTTTCTTTGTACTCCTTTGTGTACGGTTTTATGGAAAAAAGAAGAATTGAAATGTCATGCACCTGCCATCTTCTATCACACATCTTCTGCTGAATCACTGCTTCTTAATGAACTAGTTCCTCCATGAAGAATTTTGGAGTCCTAGATCTGTCATACTATAGCAGTGTATTTTGTGATATTAGTTAATCTCTTTGATTCACAATTTCTTTGTTTATAATTAGATTATAATAAGGGATGTATATTTTTCATAATGTTCCATGTCATGATTATTGCCTTAATTATTAGTGACTACTATTTTACTTCTGCAATTTTCATGGTATAGAAAAAAATTGAGTTGACATTCCAATTCTAATCTTACTATTTGATGGTGTTATCATGATTATAAAATTAGACAACGTTAGTGATTAGCACAGTGCATGGCATATCATTGGTTCAATAAGTTTTAGTGCCTTTGATTTTTCAGAATCTTCTCCCAGTGCAGATTATTATGCTAGAAAATATAATATTCAGTGTTCCTGTGTGAGAGGCGCATTCCAGTGTGGCTTCCAAGTCACATCTACTGACAGCTTAATGTTTTCCCAGCATGGTGTTTTCTGAGACATGACCCTTTGCTGTTTTAGGTTCCTAGGATTGAATAATATACAGTACTCATGTAAAAATAATCCAAAACTCTGTCTAAAAGTTGCACAGTCTCTTTACAAACTTTTCTGCTGCTAAATAAAGATGGTTATAAATAGAAGTAATAGTTATGTTTCTTTTCAACTCTGGGTATTGAAGAAGTATATGAAGTTTTCTATGTGTATCAAATACATATATTTATTAACCTTGTTAATGAAAAAATACAATATCCCAATAGCAACAAACAATTTAAATCTACTATTCCAACTGATGAATATATGACTGAAAAGGGTATAGATAGAGCAGAAATTTCTGAGTAACAAAGAACATCACTTTTATCTATTACACTGAATTTTTGCCATGTATATCATAGTAGGAATGAAAAGTCCTTCATTTGACAAATCTGATGAATGTACAAAATGTTTTGCATACTATAATGAGAGTTATATGATAAAATAAAAAATGGGTTATGTGTGACATTTGTATTTAGGTCAAATATTGTTCCTCAACTACAAATCACAAAGAAAACTGAGTGGAAAAATCCAGTAAACATTTTAATCTTTTCCCTTTTTTGCAGTTTCTGGATTTATAAAACAAACAAACAAGCAAACAAACAGCATCACACTCAATTAAAACATATAATGTCCTTTATAATTAAATATAGTTTTCTGTCCTTATGTATATGTTATAAAAGTAAATATAAATCTCTATGCTACAGATTACTGTATGGTTTCTTTCTACCTTCCACATATTTGATATTTATGGGTAAGATTATCTCTTCGCCACTTTTTAAATTAATATTCCCATCAAAATAAAATGCTCAGAATTGAATAAAATATTAATAAATGTGCTCTATCTTCTATAACTTGGAGACAACTAAGCACATTTCAAAGGATATTATAAATGCATAGTGTGTAAACCTAATGTGATATAGTCTTAAAAATATATAGCAGAGTAGTAACATAACCATTCTTGATATAAGGTATAGTTTATACCAAAACAGTATTTGATGACAGAAGTCCAGAAGAAAAGTTTGATCTTAACAGAATATATACTAACGCAGGATGAAGAGGCAACAAATCTAAACATCATTGGAAAATATATACAAAATAAAATATAAGCAAATATCTATCAGTTAATTGTAGTATTGAAAATGAAAATATACAGGACTAAATGTCACAGACAATACTAGTATAAAAGAAAATTGCCTCAGGAAAACAAGGAATAACAATTTATACAAAAATGACAAATGAAAAATTTCAAATATCTCATTTCACAAAATTTTCACCTCTATGTAAAAACCAAAGAGCTGAAAATCAACCCTTAGGATTCTAGAAAAAGATATACTGACACTTTTAATATGTCAAGAGTGCTTAATAACTAGCCAGAAATAAATGCAATATCAGCGTAAAATGAAAACTATCAAAAACATTGAAGTGGGAATGTTGATGCAAGAGTTTCATTCTAACAGTTGGAAGCAATAGCAAGCAAGGATGTGAACTACAAGGCCAGACTAACCTGTATTTTGATATTAATCCTAAAATACTATTATAATAAAAAGGAAGAAGAATGAATAGGAAAGAAAAGACATCTATCCTATTTCCCATAACAGAATCTAGTCAGAATCCCATAATATGAGTACAACCTAACCAATAACCAGATAAGTTTTCCTATAGTCATATATATCCTTATTAATTAAGGGATGGTGAGATAGTTCATCTTTGATAGAAATGCCAATTATAAATTATAATACAATGTTCTTACCAGTGCAATTCAACAATAAAATGAGCAAACCAGAAGCTGGAGAGGTAGCTCAATGGTTAAAAATGCTTACTTCTCATACAGAGAAACCAAATTCATTCCTCAAATTCCACATGGCATAACTCATAACTGCTTATAACTCCAACATCAAAAAAGGTGACTCACTCTTTTGGCCTCTGTATGCACCAGTATACACTCACACAGACACATAAATAAAAATTATCTTAAGAAGTAGCAACCATTGAATAAGTCAACTATAGAATTACTAATTTAATATTATTGTGGAAACACTTAAAAGTGCACATTTTTAAATTAGAGAAACAGGAAAAATACAAATGTATCATAGTAGATACTATAAATATCCTTGTGAAGAATGTTTATCAACATGAAAAATTTCATCAGTTGTGGACAAACTGTTTTTATGCTTCCCCTGATGAGCCTTTCCTCCTGATGTTGAGTCTAATGTTGTATTATGCTTTCCTTTGTGTAAGGACAGAGTCAAGAAAAATACAGCACAGGTAATAGGATATCAGTGCTGTGGTACTATTTCATGGTTTGTATCAGCAGTCTTGTCAGGACTCTTCCTTTCTTGATTTGACTGAGGAAGCTGGCATGCTGTATGATTTCCCTATGGAGAGGGCCACATGGCAAGGAAGTGAGAGGATTCTCCAGCAGATGGCTAGTGAAAAAATTGGCCTCAATTTTGACATATTGCAAGGGACCAACCCTGCCAAAGACCACTGGAGCTTGAAAGTAAATTTTGTCCTGGTTGTATCACAGAAAGAACCACACTAGTGGCCAGTACTTCAATGGTAATTTTGTAAAATACTGAAATAGAGCCCCCTTTGAGCTGGGAGGGGGAACTGTGGTCAGGATATATTGTATAAGAGAACAACAAACTTAAAAATACAAGAAACTAACTCAACTTGTTATTGTAAGGTTTAACAGCAGTGAAGTTAGTAATTTACATAGTAAAACACCAAACACGTGGCTTTCTAACACAGAAAATTTTGCATCAAATATGCTTCCAATATTAAACAAGCATGGAAGTAAATAAATCTACTAGAGGTACTGATTCATAACAGGAGATTTTTAGTAGGTTGATAGATGATATACAGCCTGGAAGAGGGATAGATGATAGATTAGATAGTATAGATAGATAGATAGATAGATAGATAGATAGATAGATAGATAGATAGATGTGCAATACATTTGACAGATTTCGATAACTTGATATATACTTATTTTTCAAGACCTACCCATTAAAATTTAAAGAATGAATGGTTATGAATGTGTCATACAAATGTTGATTTTACTATTGGCAAGGAAGTTGACTAGAAAAAGGTCATGTGATTTAGTTTTTTACACATGCTATGATTTCTTTTTCTTCTCAATGCTTTATAGTACATGATAAAACAGGCAATGGGACACCAAGTTTGAAATCAATCAGTCTTTTTAATTATTAAAAACATTACAAATAGCTGTCATTTCATTTCCAAGACCTCTGTTTCAGGATTTTTTCAAATGATTTTTTCTTGGAATATGCTCAACGATCAATGAAGGAAAGACACTGAAATGCCAAATCAATGCCTTTGGTATATAATAATCTAACTGACAAGTACAAAGTTAGAAAAAAAGTATAAAATGTCTATTCTATTTCCTCTATTCATAGTGATAATTTTATAACATCAAAGAGAAATGGTACCACTACAAGTTAGATATCTAATAACACATATGAACAGGTTCCTAAAATGTTAAAATTCAGTGTCATTGTTTTTCTTAAGTTGGGAAATTGAGGCATGAAGAACATCTGATCAATGTCTGACATCAAATTACTCTTTTATTTTCAGAATAATTGTGAAAAATGGGTACTTTCTTAACCTTAGCACTGTTGTCCTTGTTCATTATCTCCCTCATTAGCAAGGCAGCATTCTACTTTAGTATTGTCTACCTTTAAGTAATATACTGCCAACTATATTAGGCACATGACCAAAATTTGGAATTACTGTGTCAGTAAACACATGGTTTCTTTTGTACCTCATCACTGTCATATGAATCTCAGAAAGGTTCAAGATGTACCTATTTACTCTAAATTATTCTCTGTTCAAGAGTCAGCTTTTCAAGATATGCCATTATAAAAAAGACTTTATAACTATAGCCTTATCAGATATCAAGTAATTCCATAGGGAGAAGTAAATTGGTATTCCAAATAGAGTAGTTTTGTACTAGTAGAAATTATAGGCTGAGAGTTGTAAGTAAAAACCATCTTTTTGAGCTTACAGAAAAAACATGCTGACATTTGGCAGGTTACAAGCCAATGATTTGTATAAGCTGAGACTTTGCCAGAAGGTAATTTTCTGGTAAGATTTCCTTTTGGACATGTGCAAGTTACCTAGGAAATAACTACATAGCTACAAATTTTGGATGAAGACCTAGAAGTAAGTTAAGGAGGATCTTCCATGGAAATATATGTACCACATCAAACCAAAGAACCCTTTAAAGTGTGTGCCACAGTTAATTAGCCCTGTTATCCTCAAATAAAAAAGAATGGAAGTGAGGAAGAATACATGACATTCTGAACACAGTGCCCTTTAAATTTTATTGCCCTATGTTAAATTTCTCTTCTCTTCATCATTAAATTCTATTTATCCCACATTTCACATATTTTCTCAGACATGCAATGCCATGTTGGAGAAAACCAGAACTGTTTTTGAAGTCTTGGGAGTGATATAGAGTTGTTATTGTCATGATCTACACAAAAATGTAATTTGTCACAAGGTATAGAAGGTATTACATGGTATGTAGATACTTTCAAAAGAACACTATGATCTTCAGGATAATAATAGAAGTTAAATCTCAAAAAGTAAAACAAAACTCCCTTTGAAGACAGATAAGACATAAAATACTTTCTTTTAATCTTTAGAAGAATATGAAGAAGGGGTAGCAAACAATTAAGTGGGTGAAAAAAATAAAAATCTAATGAGTTTTAGAAATCTACTGATGGATTTAAAATATTTTTAACGTCAGATTGAAAGAGACTCTCTATTCATGCACAACTTTTCCTTCCATTGACTGCTCAAGAGAAAAATGGGAGACACTAAGACATATGAGGGTGACATTTTTGGTGCTGTAGGCATATAGATGGCAATGTATTGTCTGTGAAACAGGCAAGAGAGATATTCTACCACCTGAGACCTTTCTTCACAAACCAAGCACAAATCATCTACTGAGTGGAAGGAATAAACTAAAAAATCTCATTTCCTTGGAAACTGTTTTCTATTAAATGTGGGAGATGCAAGGCAGAAATTGAGTTTTAGCAGGAAAGAAGGATAGGAATCCCCAGAATATCTACTTTGGAAGCCTATAAGCATGGTGTCTGCCCCAAAGAGGCTGAAGTTGGAAATAACTGAGGATCTGCCCCACCAACAAAATGATTCTTTCTCTAACAAGACCATGTAAACTTAACAATAGAATAAGAACACACACACACACACACACACACACACACACACACCACACCAGAGGGAGAGAGAGAAACAGAGAAAAAGAGAGGAGACTGATTTCAATTATCTAAATTATCATAAACACAATGTTACAATGTTGTGACCTTTGTCTTAAAGAATGTATCAGTTCCAAAAGGTATATGAATATGAGTAACTATCTTACTCATATGCATACACCTTTTAATATGCATACACACGCATTTATCCCCTTTACAGAACAGAATTTTAAGGCTATTCGAAAATATTGAAAAACTTGCCAATGATCATACAAAATATGCTTGTATTTGATGCCTCACCCTACTATCACTGAGATCTTACATGAGGCTAAGAGGGAATTCTCTAAGTCAAAGCATCATACACATAGAGAGATAAAAGCCAGCTGAAATTCTTCAGACAGACTAAAAGATATAATCTGAGTATGTTTGAACCTTGGCTCAAGGTATAGAATTGAAAACCAACTAGCTTAATTTGAAACCAGATCTAATATGTCTCTAAATACCCTTTCTTGCCTCTGTCACTATTGAGACCTAAGATATAAGCTTGATTCCTATTCAGTTACTGATCTGTTCCTCTTGTAAAAATATTAAAAGTTTCTGGCCATCAAAGGGACTGTGTAAGAAAGAACAATTAACAACTGGAGAGATAGCTCAGTACTTAAGAGCATTTACTAGCTGCTTTTCCAGTAGACCCAAGTTTGATTTCCAACATCTCCATGGTAGCTCAGAACCATGTTTAACTACAATTCCAGGGGATATGATGGCCCTTCTGAACTCCATGAACACTAAGCCCACATGCAGCACATGGTCATATATGCAAGCAAAACACAATACATATAAAAGAAAAATAAATTATTTTTAAACAGGCAAGGAGTCACCAGTTAAATGCCTAGCATAAAAATGGGCTTCATTCATACCCTACTAAAAATAGGTCACTGAATCCATTTTTACCTCAAACCTCTCTGTTATGTACCTTTCAATTTTACTGGTTGTTTCTATCAGTTCTACTTCATGTCCTTCCAGTAATATCATTTGACATTTATAAACATACTAGACCCAGGTCAGTTGGAGGGAGGTTGAGAAAATGCTTATGTACATTATAGAAAGATTCTGTAGGACATGTTTCAAAGTATGGCCAGCATAAAGAGATCCTCTGACATCTGCATAGCAGTTTCTTTACCGTTGTCTAATTAACAGCCCTCATTGAACCTCCATTCCCATTTTATGTGAAGTGTGATGAGTGTTAATGGTTACATAATAAAGTTATTTTGAAGATTAATTCAATATGCAAAGGGATTTAACATAGCAACTGGAAGAAAATGAACCTATGCATCAGTCTTTTTTTTTTTACTACATTGATCCTACCTATCCAAGAGCATGGGAGATCTTTCCATTTTCTGAGGGCAAAGACCCTTCTGCTTCTATTGTGTGGAACACTTTGAGAAGAATTGGTATAAGCTGTTCTTTGAATTTGTGGTAGAATTCTGCACTGAGGCCATCTGGACCTGGACTTTTTTTGGTTGGGAGACTTTTGATGACAGCTTCTATTTCCATAGGGGTTATAGGTCTATTTAAATTGCTTATCTGTTCTTGATTTAGTTTTGGCAAATGATAGCTGTCCAGGAAGTCATCCATTTCCTTTAAATTTTCGAATTTTGTGGAGTACAGGTTTTCAAAGTATGACCTAATGATTCTCTGGATTTCCTCAGAGTCTGTTGTTATGTCCCCCTTTTCATTTCTGATTTTGTTAATTTGCGTGTTCACTCTCTGCTGTTTGGTAAGTTTGGACAAAGGTTTGTCTATCTTGTTGACTTTCTCAAAGAACCAACTCTTTGTTGCATTGATTCTTTGTATTGTTTTCCTGGTTTCTACTTTATGCATCAGTCTTGCCTATTGTTATCCCATATGGTTTTGATATCAAGGAATTCTTCTATTGAATAGGCCTGTGCTTTGTGGTTGGAAACACCTTGAAAAATTAAACTGTGCAGGGGATGATGCAAGGTTAAATATAATTCCCTTGTTTAAGACACTGTGACTTCAAGACCCTGAGGAATCTATCAGTCACTTCTGAGTCTCCAGTTACGATAGCTCCCAGCTCTGTCCTTCTAGACAGTTGAAAAGTTTTTTTTTTGCTTTTCTCACACATTATAATTTATTCAAAATTTGAAGAGTGTGTTTAATACCAGCACTCAGGAGGCAAAGGCAGGTACATCTTTGTAAATTTGAGGCCAGCCTGGTCTACAGAGTGAGTTCTAGGACAGCCAGTACTATGCAGATAAATCCTGTGTTGATAAAAGTAAAAAAGAAACGTTGAAGAGCTTCCAAGAGAAACTTCTTCCACAAAAGGTGCATAAAAATTAAATGTTTTTGTGTTTTTACAACCATCATTGTGATTTAATTACAGAACATTTTTATTGATCTCAAAAGAAATTCCCCTCTTTTCCTATAGTAACAATTAAACCCATTTCCTTTAAGAACTGACAAGCAAAACTCTGTATTTTTCCCTATAGACTTATGCACACAAACTTGGAAAATTTAATAGGAACACTTAACATAATGGTGTACTAGAAGTTTCCTATGCAATTCCTCTAAAATCACGAACAAGGCAAGGCTGTCCCCTCTCCCAATACCTCTTCAATATTGTACTTGAAGTTATAGCTAGAGTAATAAGAAAGCAAAAGGATATCAAGGGGATACAAATTTGAAAGGAAGAGGTAAAACTTTCACTATTGGCAGATGATATGATAGTTTATATAAGTGACCCAAAAAACTCTACCAGGAACTCTTTTATCTGATAAACACCTTCAGCAAAGTGGCATGCTACAAGATCAAGAAAATCAATAACCCTACTGTATGCAGATGATAAAAGGGCCAAGAAAGAAATCAGAGAAACATCACCTTTTACAATTGCCACAAACAACATAAAAAGCCTTGGGGTAATGCTAACCAAACAAGTGGAAGACAATAATTGCAAGAACTTTGAGTCTTTAAAGAAAGAAATTAAAGGACACACCAGAAAATAGAAAGATCTCCTATGCTCTTGGATAGGTGGGCTCAAAGAAGTAAAAATGGCAATCCTGACAAAAATAATCTACAGACTCAATGAAATCCCCATCAAAATCCCAGCACAATTCTTCAGAGACCTTGAAAGAACAATTCTCAACTTTATATGGAAAAACAGAAACCCCAGGATTGCCAAGACAACTCTGCTCAACAAAACAAAATCTGGAGGCATCACCATCCCTGACTTCAAGCTATGTTACAGAGCTATAGTCCTGAAAACAGCTTGGTATTGGCACAAAAATAGACAAGTAGACCAATGGAATTGAAATGAAAACTCTGAGATTAATCCACAAACCTACGAACATCTGATTTTTGACAAAGAAGCTAAAATTATACAATGGAAGAAAGATAGCATCTTCAACAAAAGGTGTTGGAATAACTGGAATATTGGCATGTATAAGATTGCAGATAGATCCATGTCTATCATTATGCACAAAAGTGATGTCTAAATGGATCAAAGACATCAACATAAACCCCGCCATGCTGAACCTGTTCGAAGAGAAAGTGGGAGGTACCGTTGAAGGAATTGGTACAGGAGACCACTTCCTGAACATAACACCAATGGCACAAACATTGATATCGACTATTAATAAACGGGACCTACTGACTCTGAGAAGCTTCTGTAAGGCAAAGGACACAGTCAGCAAGACAAAAAGGCACCCTACAGATTGGTAAAATATATTCACTAACCCCACATCTGACTGAGGGCTCATCTCCAAAATTTACAAAGAACTCAAGAAGCAAGTCTCCAAAACACCAAAGGATCCAATTAAAAAGTGGGGGACAGAACTATATAGACAATTCTCAATGGAGGAGGCTAAAATGGCCAAGAGACACATAAGAAAATGTTCAACGTCCTTAGCCATCATGGAAATGCAAATCAAAACAACTTTGAGATACCATCTTACTCCTGTCAGAATGGCTAAAATCAAAAACACCAATGACAGGTTATGCTAGAGAGAATGTGGGGAGAGGGGAACACTCGTCAATTGCTGGTGGGAGTGCAAACTTGTACAGCCACTTTGGAAATCAGTATGGAGTTTCCTCAGGAAAAGGGACGCTGTCTACGAAAAGACCCAGCAATTACACTCTTAGGCATATACTCAAAAGATGCCAGTTCACACAAGGATGTCTGTTCTACTATGTTCATAACAGCATTATATATAATAGCTAGATCCTGGAAGCAACTTAGATGCCTCTCAACTGAAGAATGGATGGAGAAAACGTGGTACATTTACACAATGGAGTACTACTCAGCAGAAAATAAGACATTGGAATCCTGAAATTTCCAAGTGAGGTAACCTAGTCACAAAAAGACAAACATGGTATGTACTCACTCATATGGATTTTAGATATAGATCAGGGGAGTGTCAGCCTACAATCCCAGTGCCAGTGAGCCTGGGAAACAGGGAGGTTCCCAAGAGAGATGCATGATACCCCCTAGAAGTGTAATGAGGCAAGATCTCCTGAGCAGATTGGGAACATTGGGGGACAGGAGAGGGAACCAGGAAAAAGAGGGGATAAGAGGTGGGGAGAAGAAGGCATGGGGGAGCAGGAAGTTTGAGTCGAGGTAAGAATAGAGAGCAGGATGAGAGATGCAATAATAGACGGAGTCATTATAGGCTTGAGGAGAGAGGTGACACTAGTGAGATCTCCAGAGATCTACATGATAACACCAACTGGCAAACTAAACAATTGTGGAAAGACTACATTAATAGACCCTCACTGATGATAAGGTTGATGACTACCTTATATGTCATCCTAGAACCTTCATTCAGTGACTGATGGAAGCAGAGGCAAATACCCACAGCTAAACACTGAACTGATCTCCCGGAACCCAGTGACAGAGATGGAGGAGTCATGAGCAAAGGGGTCAGGTCAGTGCTGGCGAAACCCACAAAGGCAGCTGACCAGACAAGGGGGAGCTCTTGAACCCCAGACTGATGGCTGAGAGGCCAACATGGGACTGATCCAGACCTCATGAATGTAGTGTCAGTGAGGAGGCCTCAGAAATCTCTGGGGCCTTCGGTTGTAGATCATTGTTTACCATGGCATATGAATGAACATTGGGAGCCCATCCCAAATAGAAGCATATGCTCTCAGCCTGGACACAGGGGGAAGGGCCTCGGTCCTGCCCTGAATTAAATTACAGACTCTGGATATCCCCCCCAAGGAGGGCCTCACCCTCGCTGGGGAAAGATATGGGGATTGGGTGGGGGGCTAGATGGGGACTGGTGGAGGGACAAGGGAGGAGGGGTGGGAGAGGGAGCTGAGATTGACATGTGAAGCATTCGTGACAAGAGATTAAAATGGAGAACAAGGGGAAGATGATTCCAAAGAGAAAGAACTTCAAATATTCAAAGGGTAGTCATGGAATGCCTGAATGGTGTTGAATAAAAGGAACATATTTCTGGAAAGAAGTAAGTCATGCCAAATGCAACTCTAGTTACATTGCTTCCTAGACAGGGAGGGGAAGAAGAAGGCTCAAATAAAAGTTAAGCAAGCAACCTTGATGAAAAGAGACATTGCCCACATTTCCTAAATCCAGTTGCAGGTTTTCGGTGAGGTGTTGATTCCTTCAGCAGACAGGTCAGCAGTGGAGAGGACACAATTTTATCAGTTATATGACTTGGTGGGTAGAGGACAGATACTTTTTGCTAAGGAACTTAATATTTATAGTTGAGTTACCCTCAGGGACTGAGAAAAACTCAGGAAGTGTGCTTTTAAGATGTTCTTCAGGCTTTAATAAATGTATATAATAAGTTTCCATCAAATCCACCCTTCACTCCCTCTCCACTAGGTCCTGGGATACTTTCCTCCACCACCTTTCCCTCTCTACTTCCTGTACTGTTTTTTCAAGCCACTGAGTCCACCTAACACTGTCAGTACATGTATGGCTATAAGATAACCCACTGGTGAGTAGGTATTTAGTGGAGGACTTCTTTTCCCTAAAGAAGACAAATTGTGTCTCCCACAGCACACAATATCTTGTCAGCTACAGATGAATTTTCCTGAGTCCTCCCCCATCTTCCAGACTTGAATTTTGACTGGCATGGTCTTGTGCATGCCTTATCTAAACAGTGCCAGGCACTGTGAGTATCTAGGAAACACTGTTTTGGAACAGTCCTCTATAACAGCAGTTCTATACCTTCATAATGCTGTGACCCTTTGATACAGTTCCTCATGTTGTGGTGACCCCCCAATCATAAAATTAGTTTTGTTGCTACTTTATAACTGTAATTTTGTAACTTTTATGAATTGTAATGTAAATATCTGATATGTAGGATATCTGATATATGACCACTGTGAACGGGTCTTTCAACTCACAGGTTGAGAACCACTTCTCTAAAACCCCTGGCTTGGACAATCTTTCTGCATCCCGATCTGTGATGATGTTCACTGAGCTGTGAGAGAAGGGGAAATAGACAATTAAGCATGATTTTCATTCGCTACAGGTCCAGGGCAAGACCCAGAGCTGGTAAGCAGTTGTAGAGTGTGACAGCACCAGACACTGACATGCTGAAAAGTAGAGGCTTCAAGAGATTTGGCACCCACAGTGAAATTCCTCAGGAAAAGAAACTCATTTTGAATAGCTTGGTGTGAATCTTATAGACACAGAATAGCAATGGAGTTGGATTGTTCTAACCCTGAGGTCTGTGGGTGGATCCCTTCTGGAACCACCTATCGGTTGTGCACTGCTGCAGAGCCTGTGAAGTGCATCCCTTCAACTGGGTAGTAAGCACCTAGAAGATGTTGAAACTATCAAGACAAATCATGTGCCTGGACATACCTAATTTCTGTGATTGTTTTCCACGTACCTAGTGAAAGTGGGACATACCCTCCAGTTAGAATACTAGGCCACCATAGGGAGAGAGAAATTTTAGGTGACTGAGATAATGTATGGAGTCTTCAGAGGCTCCTTGTATGCAACCAAATATGCAATGAATGTAGCTACTAACCTTAAGATAACTGTAGTGGACATTAGACATTTGTTCAGTATAGGCCTAACCCTGGAATAACACACCAGAAAGATAAGAGTCCAGAAATTCAGTTGCCATCCGCCCCTGTCTAGATCTAAGAGTTTCCAATGTTAAGGTCCCAGTAACAAAATGTTTCTTGTGCTTTACTCCATAGCTCCAGCCCCCACCCCAGTTTGTAGTTTTTGTTGCTGTTTGGTTTGCTCTCTCTCTCCCTTCTCTCTTACTCGACCTCTCTCCTTCCTTGCTCCCCCATTCTTCTACCTCTCCCTCTCTCTTTCCTTGTATATCATATTTTAATACAATTTATAAATATATTTATTTCATTGTGTTTTAATTATTCATTAGTGTGTTCAATTTTCTTTGGACTTTGTTCTGTGTTAACTAATTCTTTTTCTTTCCTTCATTTTCTATAGTTTGATTCTGCTTTACTTTCTTGTCTCCTGTTTCTCTTTACTACTATGTATTGTGGTGATATATAGTTTATCATCGAATAAAGCCAGTGGAGATCAGAAAGTAAAGCGAGCAACACTAGTTAGCTATAGAGTCTGGGCATTGGTGGCACATGCCTTTAGTCAAAGGACACAGGAGACAGAGGCAGATGGATCTCTGTGAGTCCAAGATCATGCTGGGCTACACAAGTGAATCTGTCCAAAAGAGCTTGCACATTCAGTCCCAGCAATAGAAAGTATATAAAGAGCTCAGTGCAGTCTCAGGGAGAAGTCTATGATTCTGAGGCTTGAAGGAGAGCAGTAAAGTATGGAGATGCAATCTGAGGTTAGGTGAATTACCCCTTCTGTGTGAGCATTGATAGAGGTAAGAACTCTAGTGGCAGGCTGCTTTCCTTCTCTGATCTTCAGTTTGAATCCCAATATTTGTCTCTGTGTTTTTATTATTCATGCTATGATATATTTAGTAGTATTTTGACTTACTCATCTTTAAAACTTTCTTTTTTCTTTTTATTATAACATTCTCATTTACTCCATTTTGCTCTCATTTAATTTATTTCCATTTGTCCTGCTTAGCTGTGTAGATGGAGTTTCTTTTCAGGCTGGTCCCATGGCCAATTAGCCCTAAATAAACACACAAAGACTTATATTAATTTATAAACTGCTGTCCAATGGCTCAGGCTTCTTATTGGCTAGCTCTGTCTTAATTATTAACCCATTTCTATTGATCTATGCATTGTCAAGAGGTTGTGGCTTACCCGTAATCCACCATGTTACTCCTTCCTCCACGATATGTTGCCTCTTTGTGGGACCTCTCTGCCTCTCTCTCCAGCATTCTCCTTGTCTCCTAGCCATGTCTATCTTCCTGCCTCTATTGGCCAATCAGGGTTTTATTCATTAACGAATAAAAGAAACATATATACAGAAGGACATCCTCCATCATCCCTGCTTCTTTCCTTTATCTCATTTGTTTGATATTTCCCCACATACCTTACTTTAATTTAACAGTACTCTGCAGAACTTTTGTATTTTCTGTTTTACAAGTAGAGCATTTTAATTTCTTTTAGTATAAGTCTATATTTTGGTTGGTTTGAAATTGTTGCAGTTTGTTTTCTCCTCTCTGAATAGTACTTGGGTCTGAGCCCTGAAGAAGAAATGTTCTATAAAAGGATCCCTATCCCTCGCCAAAATAGAAGAGAGACCCATATGAGCAGATTCTCAAATCACAATGCAGGATCAGGGAAAATATGAAAATGTAGGGAATCATGACTCCTACAAAAGAACAAATTCATAAAGTTATTGAAATACATTAAATTCTGTAATATTTAAAAATTCACTTGTAAAAAATATTTATTCACCTCAAATTGCATAGAGATGAGCTGTTGGAAAATTCCTTCCCTGGGGGAAGCATAAATCAGAATCTATCATCCTCCCAAGATCCCATCCCAGCAATAGGCCAAAGCATGATTACACCAAAATTTACTCTGGGACATCAATAAATTGTGCCTCTTACAGAGTATAGCTGAGGGATTATTTACAGAGATGTGGGCACTCCTCTCAAACCATTTATACTTTAAAAGCTTTACCCAAAATCAGTAACTGCTTCCCATGGCCCCATAGATGGCACCCCTCTAGTCTTCCCTGGCCTCCATATCCTCTAGTTATACACCTAGGCCATGTGGGCACAGTTGCTATATAATAGGAAAAGTCATGGACAAAACAAATGGATAAGTTCTGTATCCCCACTGACAGCTGAAAATCAATAAAATTGAGGAAAAAATAAGCAAATAGACAAGAAAATTATCAATATGAATGAAAAAAATCATGAATATGAAAGAAGACATCTGCAAGGGTAATGAAATAATGACACACACAAATGGAAACCATGATAGAACGCATCATCAACAGATAAGATCAAGCAGAAAAATGAATTTCAGGAGTGGAGGACGAAGTTGAGACAAAAATAAAATATACACAAAGAAAAAAATTAAGAAGTATAACCAAAGCTTGCAAAAAAGTATGTTACACATTGAAGAGATCATACCTAAGAATCTATCATACATAGATTTATACATTTATAGCATAAAAAATCAAATTGAATGAGGAATGGATAACCAAGTTCAAGATATCCTTACAAAAGCAAATAGAGATATCAGAGAAGAAAAGGACATATCACAGTCAAAATGTCAAAAATATAAATCAAAACAATCCTAAAAGTTGAAAGAGAAAAATACTGAGTCATACATAAATGCAGCACCATTAGAATAACATCAAATCATCATCAGTAATCTTCCAAAGAAAGAAAGCATGGGATGGTTTATTTATGTCTTGAAGGTGAATAACTGAAAATCATGATATCTTTATAAAATATAACTATCTTTGGAAAATTATGGAGAAATAAGGACATTTCAAGATCTGCATAAACTAAGGACGTTCATGACCACCAATTCAGCGCCAAAGAATATTCACCCACAACTATTATTCATAGAAGATAAAGCAGTCTCAATCATGAGAACAATAGACAAAAATTAATTTTATGAGAATATATGAATGAAAGTCAACTTGTAAGCAATCCATCATGCCAGCAAAGTAGCAGCATACAAAATTAATAGCCTGTCTCTGTAACAATATTTACTTTGCAAAACCAGGGGGAGTTGAGAAGTATGTTGAAAACAACTTCAAAAATATCTAACCAAGGAGGTAAAAGGCCTCTATCATGAAACTAGAAGATACAGATGTAATAAATTTTTGTAGACAGTAGAAGTTAGAAGGACTTCACCTCTACATTCTTTGCCAATCATATGTAAGGCAAGGCGTTAGAATCTTGAGCATATTAAAACCTGTCAAAATTAAACATAAAACAACAAATAATTCCATCAATAAATAAGCTACTGGAATAGCTTAATAAATCTCTCTCTGAAGAAAAGAACAAAAAATAACCAAATATTTTTAAAACTCTTTGTCTTCCTTAGCCAGCAGGAAAATGCAAATAAAAATTGTTTTAGATTAAATTTCTCTCATCCAAAATGGCCAACATCAAGAAAACAAATGATAGTTGTTGGCAAGGATATGATGAAAGATGGACCTTAATTGATTGCTTCTGAGAATACAAAAGTGGGTCATTCATCCATTATGGAATTCAGTGTACAGATTCCTCAAAAATACAAATAAATAAAATTACCATAGACCCAAGCATACCACACTTGTGCATATACCTAAGGAATTCTAAGTCAGCACACCATAGAAAAACATGGACAGCCATGTTAATTGATTTAATTTTCAAACTTGGAAGATATGTGACCAGCCTAGATGTCCATCCACACATTAAGAAATAAAATACTATTGTATCTTCACATATAAATTCACAACTAAATATGCTATTGAGCAAAATATTGAATATGCAGTAATATTTGTCGAAGTTCTTACTTGAAGCAAAATATTTTTGTCATTTTTGTCTTTCTAGTTACAACAAGACTTAAGCTATGGCCCTGAGTTACATTCCACCTCTAAGATTAAATAAACACAAGGACATAGTTTTGGCAGAGTCTGCAACGTTTATCTATTTAGTATTTAGCTAGTCTGTATTTGGCACCACTACAGAATGTGTTGTTAGCAGGACTAAAAGAAATTACAGTGAAGTAAAAAATATAAAAGAAGTAAAAGTAAACAAGTTGTGCAGTTTGACACTGGTGCTATCAAATTCAATGTAAGGAACTAGAGTAGGTCTTCATGAATTATAGAAGAGAATGAAAAATGGAACTAAGTGTATTAATCACAAGTGTTACGAGTGAGTTGTCATTTATTAACAGTCTATTCAACACTCCACTTTTTCCTTATTGCATAAAATTTTAACTCTCTAAACAAATCAAGAATATGACCTGCATGTAATTAAAAACAAGGAAATAAAAACAACAGAAACAAACTTGAACTGGAGAGATATTTGAGGAGATAAAAGCAGTGACTGCTCTTCCAGAGGATCTAGGTTCAATTCTGAGCACCCATATGGTGCTTTAAAACTATTTTTAACTCTAGTCCCAGGGGATCTAACACTCTCTTCAGTCCTCCATGGGCACTACATGCATGATTCATAGACACCCAGCCAAACAAACATGAATACACATAAAATAAAAATATTAAAACAAATTTAAAATGTATGGCTGTAGGTTAATAGGATGAGAATGTAGTTGGTTTTCTTTACTCTTTGGCCCAGCACCCAGCTCCCAAATAAATGCACACAGACTTATTCTTATTTATGAATGTTTTGCCTTTGCTTGGCTTGTTGTTTGTCAGCTTTTCCTAACTTACATTATCCCATCCAGCTTTGGCCTCTGGGCTTTTAACTTGCTCTATTCTATATACCTCTCTTTCCTTCTTACTCCATGGCTGGCTGCATGGCTGGGTGGCTGGCCCAATGTCCTACTCTTCTATTTTCCTCCTGCTATTGATTCTTCATGGCCAACAACCACACCAATATCTCTCTTGCTTAGATATTGGTTGTTCTACTTTTTATTAGACAAATTAGGTACTCTAGACAAAGAAACACAGCTTCACAGAGTTAAACAAAAGCAACATAAATGAATGCAACATATATTTGCATCATTAAACATATATTCCACAGCATAAACAAATGTAACACAAATGTAATATATCTTCAACTAATATTCCATAACATGAGATGGTGGAAGACCAAACTCCTACCAGTTAGGATGGTACTTTAATCTATAGAAGATAAAGTAAGAATGTATACATACATCCACACATCTAAAATAAACTGGTCAAATGATGCTGGTACAGGCTGTTTAGCTGATTTAAACATAAATGGTACAATTCTTTAGCGCTGCATGTTGCCACAGCTGTTCATTAAATTGAATAAAAGAAAATGCAAATTGCCATGGCCATAATGTGAATGTAAGTGTGCTCAAGGTTGCTGACAAAGTGTACAACTACAGTATTCCAACAATTAAAAAAAAGTAGCAATAATGTTTTCTGCCTTATTGAATGGGAGATGTACTTAAACAATTTGTAGGCACCTGTTTTTCTGTGAGCAAGCCAGTTAAACTATGTACTTCAGTAAACATCTGGACGACAATTAATCCTCCAACATCTGAGACAGAATCAAGCTTGTAGTTATTGAGTCCAGCAATAAGTTAGATAAGGACATCAGGTAATGTACAATCTTCTATTGTCTTGGTTGTATTCTATGATATCCCTTACTCATCTTACAGTGGATCATTTTATTCCACATGAGCAAAAAAATGCTATATTTTCTTATAACTCAGTCTTATTTACCTATCTTCTACTTTTGCATCTCTCTTGAACCTTCCGTTAATGCCAATGGAATCAATTATTATCATATGCAGTTAATTTCCATATATATAGTTCCAAATCAGATTTTTTTCTAAATTCAGAATGTCTCCATCTGTCCCCTTAATACCACTTTGTGGGTTCTGAAATGCCATTGCAAATTCAGATTGACCCAAACTACATTCATTTTTCGTCAACCTGCCTCTCTAGTGGTCTCATCTCAGTAAGCAGCAATACAACTTATCATTTTAGGAAGGCCACAAACTTCAGGTTCGTCTTTGATATTTCCACCTCAACAGATCATCCATTAGGAGCAGAAAACTGACTTAAACCAACAGATTGACATCTAGTCTAGCATTTTTTCATGGGCCCATGGAATAATGGGGTTCTAAGAGTATAATAAGCAAAGATTTAAAAGATGTAAACTAACCTGTCCCATCTTTTCTATATTTAGTCACCGGTATTTGTTCATAATTCATTCCCAGAGGGAAGGGGAAGGGAACATGTACTAAAGTGCAATTGTGAAAACTGGGCTGTACTCCCAGAGAGCTAATTAAAAATGTTAAGAGATCTTAATTACCTCTCACTGTCAAATGTGAGACAGGAGGAGTCCGGTAAATTGAAGGTCAGCTTGGTCTACATAACAATTTCCAGGCCAGCCAGTGAGACTCTATTTCAAAAATAAATAAAAGATATGAAAAAAAGACATTAACAACTCTGTTATTAAGTTCCCTGACAAAGTATGGCTAGATACATCTTTAAGATTTCACTGATATTGCTGACTTGTACGTAAGTCTTTTCCTGATTCTTCCAGCCTCTAGCTTCCTGGTTTGTTTCAGAGGACCAGTGCAGTGAGAACAAAGAAATCTGATTCAAGACAATTTCTGCAGTGGAATTGGCTTGTTTGAAGGCCTCATTTAATCAAAATGTACTATGACTTTGGGCCTGAATCATGTTCTGGGAACCTCTTACTGTGCCAGATGTGCTCCCTGTATTTGTGTATCACGGAGAACATAAGGTCAATAGGCTAGGTTGCTGGCTGCAGAGAAGCATGGATGAAGGTAGGGAAAGGGTGAAGAATGTCAAGTTACCAAGAAATGGAGTGAGAGCATTGATAGTGGGATATCACTATTCTACACAGAAACATTGAAGGACTTTTTACTGTCCCTGGTTTTAGGATTCAGAATGTTGTCTCAGTCAGTCTAGTAATCAATAATGCTTTCACATGCTTTAAAAGACTCCCTGGTTAGTAGAGAAGAAACATTCACAGCAAGAAGAATTTTCACATTCCCAAAAAGTCATTACCTATGTAAATAAATATATTCAGTGGGCTCCTGTAAAACAAAACTATTGATGTACAATGCACTCCAACGTTTGATGCCTCTCTTAAGACAGTCTTGATGACCACAAAAAAATAAACAGAAATGGAAATAACTACAACCAATAGCACCAAATACTTAACTGCACTCACTGCTGAGAGTATAGGATAGAACTGTCATTGTTGATAAGAATAGAGATGTTCATATATGTGTCCATTTGTTTTTACCTCCTGCCCACCTCAAAATACCAGAAAAATTAATATATGAAAGAGGAGATTAGAAGAGTTAGTTCTCTTAGTCACTGATATGTCTCCCCTAAAATTTTCTTTAAAGGTAAGGGAAACGCTAGTTAAGTGGAAAATGAGATGGATGCTGTAAAATTGACTGGGTTTTAATAAAAAGAAGTGATGAGAGACTTATGGAATCTATCCAAGAATTCATTAGAGGACAAGAAAAGGATATTCAATAAGTGTGGCTGAAGGTAAAACTAAAGAATGAATAAAAGCCATTTTGTGTTTATGTCCTACTGAGTTAGACTCCACAATAAACAGACTGCAATGCACCTTTATCACTTCATGTAATTCTTTAATGTGGCATTTTTCCTTCAGTTACCACTACCCATTTAGTGGACTGAAGTCTGAGAGAAGTAAAAATTTATGGGTATTGAGATATTTCCATTTTTCTTTTATCACATCTATATTAAGTTTATGAGTTCATGCATCAACATTCTTGATTTTCTACTTTTCCCCCATTTTATTAGCTGACGAAGATAAAAGAAAATAAGTATAAACCATTCAAATAACTATACAAAAAGTCCTGATGTAAATC
The DNA here is from genome assembly GCF_017639785.1 of Mesocricetus auratus. Classification (NCBI taxonomy): domain Eukaryota; kingdom Metazoa; phylum Chordata; class Mammalia; order Rodentia; family Cricetidae; genus Mesocricetus; species Mesocricetus auratus. The sequence continues at coordinate 109,733,396 of NW_024429188.1, read as the reverse complement.
AAGAATGGAAATGCAGTTAAAATTCAATTGTTATCTCACTTGAAACATCATTGCATAGTGAATATTCAGCACAGTAATCATTAGTTATTTTTATATCACTTCAAAATTTTGTGCATATTAGTTTACAGATTGGCTGTAACATGTAAACTGGATAAATTTGAAATATGAAATGTGAATACAATGTATTGTCCTTCATGACTTACCAGATGATGTAATATGAAATGAAATAAAAAAGATCTCTGTCCCCCAGATCTTCCTTTTTAGAAATATTCATCAAATCAGCTAAGTTTTGAAAATTCACTTGGCAGTTTTTCTTCTTAAAGATTAAGGTTGAAGCACCTCAGCATGTAATTTTCCACCTTCAAAGAAGTAATGAAGAATTACAAGTCATTTAGAGTTTTAAATTTTTATTTTTTCAAAGTGTAGGAGTATTACTGTATTATGGATAGGTTTACATTTTAAAAGCATAAATACATTTAATATCAATTTTCATGGGACTTGGGTTACCAGCTCCAAGATTATCCAATTTCTTCAGGTAATTTTGGGAGGCCCTGTTAGTCAGATGTTGCACTCTACCATGGCCTGGCAGCTCTCTCTGAGCTTGGTTACATGAAGGAATCTCTCCCCCTGGTAGAGGTCTTTCTGGTCTCTAGCTGACCTTACATGGAAATTTTCTCTAAGCTTGGATGCTGGACTTATCTTTTGACACCTTGACTTAATTCCCTACAAACACTCTTCCCTTGCTCTCAATATTGTAATTATATGATATGCTCAAGCTACTTTGATAGGGCCATACTGCTTTTAATCCAGCTATACAATAGGAACATGCTACTTACAGCCAGTTAGGTAGTTCCCCTGTTTCTGTCGAATGGAACAATATACAGTATTTATTGGTTGATGAATAAAACACTGATTGGGGAGTAGCCAGGCAGGAAGTATAGGTAGGGCTACCAGACCAGGTGAATTTTGGGGAGAGAAAAGGAAGAGAAGCTCCCAGAGAAGTGTTATGCAGCCAATGAAAGCATAACATGCTGACGCATTATCTGGTAAGCCAAAACCACATGGAGATACACAGTTTAATAGAAATGGGTTAATAATTAAGAGAGAGCAATACAGTAAGAAGACTGAGCCATTGACCAAACAGTTGCCGCTTTCTTATAATTACTTTCTTGTGCATCATCTTTGAAGACGTATCTTTGCAATTTGCAGTTTTTAATTTTTATTTAATGATAATATACATATATATATAGTAAATTCTATTCTAATTCATTAGGATTTTCCTTATTCTGTGGGTTATCTTTTTTCTTGATACTGTTGTTTAAAGTAGATAAGCTTTCAATTATATGCTATTTTAATGTATCTGGTATTTTTGTTGCTTGTGATATAGTAGTCATAGTGATGAAAATTGATAGTGAACAAAGTAATATGCATGCTATGCTATGTCATTTAAATAAAGAGTAAAAATGGTTAAAATTAATCTATACACAGAAACTAACATGCTGTTTTAGATTATAAAAAACAAAATACATGCATATTTAATAATTATACCTTTCTTAAAACAATAAATACACAAGACACATGAGCATAACCTTTGGTTATGGCCAATTTGGTGTTGTTTTAATGTATTAGAACAGTAAATGTCATAATGAAGTATTTTAAAATAGGAATATGTATATTCAAAACTTTTAAAATACATAATTTAAGTGTGTGAATTTAAAAAGAAAAGCCTTTTCCCAAAAATGGTATACAATATCCAATGAACACAGGCTAAAGAAGCAAATAAAGACCTGTGATTATGGGAAGGCCTTCATTTAGTTGAAGTACTTGGATCAATATCTTTGCACAAGGAAGGTAGTCTGAACTCTGGAGGAGATTCTTTCTGAAGGACTAAACCTGGACTATTTAAATGTAGTTTGAGGTTACATACACTTAACCCCATGGTTGCATTATCGACTCTGACCCTGGTATACAGACTGTGCCTTAAACCTCATCAGAAGTAACAATAAATTCCATAATTCTTAGCAGTTTTAACTATAGTGACCCAAAGAATTGATGAGGACTGGAAGAAAGGTCTGCCTTTGAACTAAAAGCTATATATTTAAGTCACTTTCAAGGTAATCTTCTAGGGCAAACTACCATGCATTTGTAAGCAGTTAATGAGTAGTAGAAATCCCTTTGAGGATTCATAGATACTTTTCATTTGCAGAGTTAAAATTAATTTGCAGATTAACTTTGAAGGGCATTCTTCTGTAATCTTTTCTCTAGAACATCCAAGCATGAAGAAGAAAGTTCACTTTGTCAATATATGCTTTAAATTGTTGAACTGACAAATTTATAAACCAGCATTTCCCCCCAAAACTTTGACATGGCTTCTAACCTCTTGAAATATCTCAGAATGTGTCAGCTTAGTAAGAGTGTGCATAACCTTCGAATATGCAGCCAGATACTTGTAAGAAAATTTACATTCACAGGAGGAAATATGAAAGTAATTGGTAAATTTTTATCTTAGTAATTAAATTTTAGAAGATACATGTTTCCTGGGTGAATTTTTAGACAATAGGCAAACATTCTTTTCTACTTTATAATTTTAATATTTATTGAAAATATATTCTGATCATGGTTTCTTCTCCCTCAATTACTCCTCAATCTTCCCAACATACCCACACTCCCAAATGCACAACTTTCTTGTCTGTGTCATTAGACAAACAGGGAACAACAACAATAACAAAACAGAATCTGACAAACCAAACAAATAGAAAAGAAAATATCCAAAGAAAAAACTTTCAACAGCACAGTCTGTGCATGCTGCCAAAGTCTCTTTGATTTCTTGTGTGTGTGTGTCAGCCTTCATGTGTACAGATGACTTTGTTTCTTTGCTGTCCTCCATTCCCACTGAATCTTATAATTTTTCAGCCTCTGTTTTGCTCAAAGTTTCCTGAGTCCTATGGGGAGGGCTTTGATGGAGTCATCTCATTTAGGCTTCTCACTCTCTGAATACTCTCCAGTTGTAGGTCTCTGTGTTAGTTCCCACCAATTGTGGAGGAGTGTTCCCTTTACCTCACATTCTTGTCAGCATGACCTGTTATTTGTTTATTGATATTGGCCATCCTGACTGCAATATTATAAACTATCAAAACAGTTTTTTCCCATTTCCCTGATTACTAAGGATGTTGAACATTTATTTAACGGTTTCTCAGCTATTTGTGTTTACTCTTTTGATAATACTCTAGGTCTGTAAAGAATTTTTAAATTGGGTTATTTGTCTTCTTGATATCCAGTTTTGCTTTTAGTTATTCACATATTTTAGAAAATAGCCTTCAGTCTGATGGTAAAAATATTTTCGCTTTCGTGGGCAGCCACATTATATGACTGTTGGTGTTCTTTGCTTTAAAGAAGATTTTCAGTTTCATGAGGTTCCATTTATTAATTTTTGATCTTAGTGCCCATGGTATCATTTCAGATAATCTTTTCTTGTGGAAATGAGTTCAAAACTATCCCAAACATTCCATTCTATCAGATTCAGTGTATCTACTTTTATGTTGAGGTACCTGATACATTTGGAGTTGAGTTTTATATAAAGTAATAGATATGGCTCTATTAGCATTCTTGTACATGCAGCCACCTAGTATGACCACCACCAATTTTTGATGTTTTTGTATTTTTTATTCCTGTTTGCATTTCTGGCTTCTTTGTCAAAAATGAGATGACTACAGTGTGTGGGCTTAGGTCAGAGTATTCAATTCCATTGATCAACGTTTAACAAACTTTCCAAATGTAATTCAGATTTAAATTGGTTTGCAAAGTTTAATGTGGATTTGAAGACCACACCAAAAAATTATTCAGTAATAGGGAGCACACCAGTGGTGATGCAACTGACATTGAATCTTTTATAATCTCTTTCTGAGGAGTTATATTGGTGATTAAGAGAATGATTGCTACGGAATGTGTCTTTTCGAGCCCACATCTGTCTGATTCATTATCTTCAGACATAAAATGAAGAAAACAATAGTCATAGATCCTGCTTCTTAGGCATAACTGCATATATGATGTTTGCTAATTGGATGTTTAAGAATTTCTGTAATTGCTTACTCATTCTAGAATGCTCAGCTAAGTTGTCAACTACCCTTAGAAGCCTTCCCTATTACCTCTCTTCCCTAATAGATAATGTACCCTCCTCTGTATTCTTGCAACACTCTTTTATAACATTAACGAGGCACATAATTCAGTACTCACTGACCCACCACTCTCAAATATGGATAGATAAAGTCATTTCGTGTGCATTTAGCTGTTTATATCATGGGCACTGTGAAAAGCTGTCCTACATTTTAATTTACTTATGGGTCTGCTTATTATTTACTTATTTGGGGGAAAGAATGTACATAAAATAAAAGTATTATCAGAATAAAAATAAAAGTGTTATAATACATTGACAAGAACATGATCCATTCTCATAGAATTTGTGGAAAAGCATTTAAAAAGTTCCTAAAGATATTTTTATGAAAGAACATGTCTGCATTTTGCAGATATATGAGACAATCCATTTCAAGAAAATTGATGCTGTTCTATGAAGTCTCCTATCTGACACGTCTACATGATTTACAGGATAAAAAAGGGAAATGGTAAAAGGTAAAATAAGTGGCTACTCAATAGGGGAAATGAAACCCACATACCTGTCTTCAGACCTCTAAATGTTAAAATCATTCATTTTGGAAGACTCAATAAATAGTCAATTCAAGTCATAGCAGGTAGTATAGTATTGTTCAGAGATGTGCAGGAAGAAATTTTAAGAACATGTCGCCCATATTACCAAGACATTGGGGGACTGTTTTTTGGTCATTTGTTGATATTTGTCATTGTTTAGGGAGATTGGTTACAAAATATTGTTTGTTACGATTTGGGAGAAAGTTGAACAGAGGGGATTAGGTTCAGAATGTTTTGGAAAACAAAAGAAGGAATGGAAATATGATAAAGTAAAAGTGTAGATAACTGAACCTACTGTGAAAAGAAAAAGAGAGGATATATATGATGAGATTAAAAGGTATATTATTGAATCTACTTTTAAAAAGTAACTACTAGTTTTAAATATTTTACACTGGAATGGACATTTGTATATTGTATACAGATATTGAATATTGATATAAATTAGAAATTAATTGGTTAAAACATACAATATATGTTCCTAATATTATTCAAGATATTGAACCTATACAGCTCATTTATAAATGTAACGCAAATTTCTAGCCTTGAAAGCTGTTATTGCCAAATATATAAGATAATAAGGACATGTAGGTAAGTAATTAGTAACCTATTACAATCTAACTTGTAGTCACATTAGCTACGTTTCAAAAATCAAACAGGGATATATTTTAGAGAAACAGATCATCTTCAAACACTTCAGAGATCTACAGAATATGGAATTTAAAAAGTTTAAATAGCATAAGCTGTTTTTTATGACAATAAAGCATGTCTGCTCCTGGTAATACCAATCAACTTTAGAGAAGATCATGAGTATCGAAGAAACTCACATGGAGTTTACTAATTGTGGCAAAAGTAGCCAATGGTAAATAAGTTCCCTTGCCTTGATTTCTGACAGTATGCTGCCCAAATTGGACAAGCAGAACACCAAGAAAAGTGACTGCAAACTTTGCCAAGACACAGTGGGACAGTCCTTCAGAATATTCTGCTTCCCAGAAATGTAGGTTAGAGATGCTAGGCTTATAGGCCAAATATGGATGCCACAATGTTGCAGAGGAATCTTGGGTGACTGTCCAGGCAGCCAGCTGTTTTTTGTCATTTCTCACATTTTTTGCAAGTCACTTGCTCATACTTCATGCATACTCAGCTAATATTATCTCCTTCTTGAGTCTCTGAGGGAGTTGCAGACTAGATAGTTATAGTTTTCCTTGTTACTAGATTCTGAGAAGAAACTCACTAAACAAATGTAAAGTATGTATTGTTGAGAGACATAAAAAGATAATTTTGAGTTGGTAATACAAATTTTAATAGAAAATAAATTAGGTACAAGACTTTGAACTCACCAAAATAGGATAGATAATGGAGTGTTTTCTCTGAATTTGTCAAATGCAAATGGACTAGACATTGTTGATGTAATTACTGCCTGTATACATTGTATATACTTATTGTACTTATTGTATATAGTTTTTCTTATGTTAGTTGTAGCTTTCTATTTTGTGTTAGACAAAATAGGGAACTATGGTGATATATTGTTTATGATTTATTAAAGTCACTTGAGATCAAAATAGCAAAGCAGCCATAATAGTTAGCCATACAAGCCATGCAGTGTTGGCACACATCTTTAATCCCAGGACTCAGGAGACAAAAGCAGATAATATCTCTCTGAGTTCAAGGCCACCCAGGGCTACATGAGAATGAATCAGTCTAAAAAAGTAACTGAGTTCACACCTTTAATCCCAGGATTCGTGAGAGTTATCTAAGACAGGAACAGGGTCTCAGAGCTGGCATTCATCCCCCAGCCACATTGAAGATAAGAAGGTATTGATTCTACAGCCACACTGAAGAATGGCAGTAGTCTGAGGCTTGATGAGAGCTCATGGAGACAGGATCAGTCCTTTCAGCCTGAGGTAGAGGTAAGAGAGAGTGGCTTGGCTGCACTGCTTCTTTGATCTTCAGCTTGACTCTTGAACCCCAATATCAGACTCTAGGTCTTTTATTTTTCATATTACAATCAGCTAACTGTTAATATGGAAAACATCATGGGAAAATAGTAAATAGAAAATATGTACATGCTATCTGTATTATTAAATTTACTCAATTTACAAGACAGCACAGCCTTTGTATCTTTGCAAACCAGAGAAAAGGCAAAAATGTGTTTTCATAAATGCATAAAATATGCAATGTCTCCTGCCTGATTAGCCAACACATTTGATATGCACATAAGGAAGAGGAATGAAGAAGATGAAAGGGTTGGAGTATGTCAATTATGGATGGTGAAAAGGTCTACCTACTTGTTACTTTGCTTGTGAATTGTTTGGCTTTTCAAAAACCTAAACTTTTTATTTTTTAAATTTCAATTAAATTCATCACCTCTAGATCCAAAAATTAACAATCTCCCATGAAAACCTAATGTACAGGTGATATATACCTCTTCATTCAGTTTTTGTAATTGTGTTTGGGATAACAAGTGTGCACAGGTATGTATATGTGTGAGTGCACATGGAGGTCATAGATCAACCCCAAGAGCCATTCATCTTTGATTTCGAGACACCCATCTTCCAGCGGGACTTGGGGATCACAGATTCAGCTAGGCTGAACAGCCAACAAAATCTAGGTATCCTAGTGTCTGTGTCTCCTCAGAGTTGAGATTCCAAAACCAAGCCACCACAGTCAGATTTTATGTGAGAGCTAGGGATAAAAAACAGAGCCCATGACTGTTCTCATGTAGAGTACTTTACCTGTTGTTATCTGCAGATGGAAGTTGCTGTTCCTTCTGGTCCTGCAGGTGTTTAGTCCCAAATTAACACACAGAGGCTTATATCAATTAAAAAACTGTTTTGCTGCTGTCTCAGGCTTCTTGTTGGCTAACTCTCTCTTAATTATTAACCCATTTCTATTAATATAAGCATTTTCAAGTGGTCTTGGCTTACCAAAAATGCCTGGTATCCTATCTTCATGGTAGCTACATGGCATCTCATCAGTGGCTCCTTTCTGTCTTTCCTTCCCAGCATTCTCCTTGTCTGGAAGCCCCACCTATACATCCTGCCTGGCTATGGACCGATCAGTGTATTATTACACCAACCCTACTAAAATACTTTCTCTTTAAATACTGAAATAGGTATTCAGGAGAGCAACACTTAAAAGCTGATAAACCAGAATTTAAAAAACAGTTTGTGTTGTAGGTTCATGACACAGAGAGGAGATAGAAGTTGAGAAACTATGATAGCAACAGGTGCAAACATGTTGATAAAATAATGGAGGTATTATGTGATACAAATAGCTGGGAATATTTTGACTATGAAAATTAATAAAGATGTATGACTAACTTTGCTGCAGATACAATTGAAATATAAAGCTATCTCTCCACATTAATTCATTTGCTCCTTTATCTATCAAAGAAATTTACACCATACCATATCTTGCCTTCTCTTGCAACTTTGAAGCCCAGAGTCTAACGTATTCACAATTTTAACTTTGAGACAATCTCTAACAGACTCACTCATTGTTTAGAATAATGTTAATTTTTTTCAGTTCTCTTACAGTCTTCCCCTGAATGTAGCAAATTTCAACTTCATTTGTATAACAAGAGTAGAAATGTATAGAAGACCTGTCCACAGCTTGTTAATTATCTGTATTTTCTACCGTCCAGTGCAAAGTTTGGCTTTTTTTTCTACAAAGAGCCACAGAACTGAATAATTTAAACTGTATTAGCTAAAGGGCATGAAGTCTGAATGTCTATAATTATCTCAAATGCAAAAATAGTTATTACCTTATGAAACATATGAAAACAGGGCCAGGTGTGACACATAATTTACCAAGTCCTCTTTTACTAAAGCTATATGGGATACAGTAGAGGAGAGAAAAATTGTTCTTCCTTTATTCTTTCTTTTAAGCTAAGGCAAAAAGCTCTTGTTTCTGAGGAAACTAGACTGTGTAACAGTTTTCTTCAGATGTTAGAGTTAAGACATATACCAGGCTTTGCACCTGTTAACAACTACAATCTTCTGTGCGCATATGTTTAAGCCATTTTCTTGAATGCATTTATCCAACTACAATAAAATGAGCTGTTTTATGCTTGTATCCCCACTAGTTAAAAAGCTTGAATGAGTCAAGATGCTTGTTTTATTTATTTTTATATTCTTAGCACCTAGTAATCCTTTGTCCTTGTACATAGTATGCATTCAATAATTGCTTGTCAGGCTGAATGGAGCTGTAGTGCTTTTTATCATGTTATTTGGGTGCCTTTTTATGTGGTCACTTTTCCTTTTGCAAAATTTTACTCTGTTGTAAAAAAATACTCTAAAACCAAAGCCCTCCATTTTGAGAATGGAAGGAGGTGTATTTTCAGTACAGTTGACACCATCATAAGGTCTTAAAACAATCTTTGTGACATCCTGTACTTGCAGCTTGGATTTGCTGCAAACTATTGTTTTCATTTTCTCTAAGAAAAACTCTACCTAACCACAATTTCTTGTTGGTTTTAATTGGAGCCTGTTTGTTTCCACATCATTCTTATAAAATCTCATGTCTTACATCTTTTCCCCTTTATTATTACAGAAAAGAAGATACAACATTTTTCTCATGTTGGCTCTTCAGTTTTTGTATCCTGTTGGTAAAAGTTAATTCACAGGTAGTGACTACACACAAGCACATCTGAATGCCAGAAACAGACACTAATCTTCATTTTAAGCAGATATAAAAACTAAATGTATGTTCCTTTTAGCAAGAAATAGTGAAGAACTATTAAAACATGCCTTGTTTTAGCAGTATAAAAGGAGTGTATATTCCTTATGCAAGCTTTGTGAATAAAGGAAAAAAGAGGGACAAGATTATACACATTCTATATATGATGTATTGTCATTTCGTTAGACAGATTTAAACTTTACGTTTCTCAGTTTCTGCTCGTCTTAAACGGGTTTCAAACAATACCTATCTTCTAATATTGCACTGTGATTATTCTTAAAATAAGAAATGGAAACTGGGCGTTGGGGGTGCAGGCCTTTAATCCCAGCACTCGGGAGGCAGAGGAAGGCAGATCTCTGTGAGTTCAAGGCCAGCCTGGTTTACAGAGCAAGTTTCAGGAAAGCCTCCAAAACAATACAGAGAAACCTTGTCAAAAAAAACAAAAAAAATTAATGTATGTTCTCTGAAAGAGGTTCTCACCACAGTAGGTTCTCAATAAACAAAAGACAAGTAATTCTGATTTTTGAAAACATTTTCCATGTAATTAAAGCATTTTAGTTTCAGTAATAAATTTTAATACTTCAAATTTATTATAACACTTGGTAGTACTATTAAATATTTTATACAGATACTACAATTCTCACAAATGTCATAAAATAAACAGAAATAATGTATAAGGTTCATTATTGTGAATGTTATTTGAAATTTTATATAATCTTATCTAATAATTGTGAGATTAGATTGGAACAGTCTAGGAAATATTTATTATGAACATCTGTAGTTCTACTGTTATTTATATATATTTAAGACCATGTATAAAAATATATACTTTGATAATATTTAAGGAAATCCTCATTTTAGCTTTTACGTCGAATAGTAAATGAATACTGGCATGTTTATGAAATTTTAAAGGAACACTCACATTCAAAATAATTCATCACACTCACTATAATAGTCACATCTTTGTGAAACTCTCAAAATTGTATACTATTGTTCATTATTTATTAACTCCATCCATGAGGCAATTTTAAGGGCATAAATGCATACATAACTGTTTCCTTCTCACACTTCTAGTTATTCTTTCCTATTTCAGTGATGAACTATTTAATGAGTAATAGTGAATGTAGAGTACTCAATAAAACTATGGCTGTGGATACAAATTATAATAGATAAGTATGGTAATTACCTATCTGAAAATCACATAAATGAAGAATGTTAGCAATAACACCAAAACACAACTTATCAATTTACCTAAACTGTTGTTTCTCACAAGAAATATTAATAGCAAATGAATAAGAAAAATTAGATCAAGTTAATTCAAATAATTCAAACTATAGCAAAAATTACCCATTTATACTTTTAATGCAGTGAGGAAGTAGAAAGATCAATAAAAATTAGTCACAGTACTGGAGAGACTCTAGCATAACTCTTCAGTGGATAACTTGCTTGCAACTATTAGAATTGATAAAAACACTGCCTTTGTCCCAAAAACTCCACATATGGAAGGTTTTCTTAGGGAAATCATCAACAAAAAGGTGTTAAGAAGCATATTGAACTATTAAGCAGCTCTCATGACTGATATATATAAGAATAAAATCAAATCTTGAGAAAGAACTTCAAATTATCATTTTTTCAGTCACAGTAGGACAGAAATTCATTAAAAGAAACCAATAGTATTTTTGAGAAATGATGTTTAAGATGTAAAATATTAAAACTACTTAGTCGTTTTACAAGACATTTCCTTTTTAAAGGGAATAAATAATATTTAAAAGATCTGAGAAGAACTTAGTACAATTTTCTCCCAGATTAAAAGAAATGGTTAATTAAATGCCCTTACTTACTTCCATATAGATCGTTTAGTGAGGATCTTCCTATAATTGCAAACTTGTACTGCATTCCATTTATCAAGACTTACTTTGTTCAAAAATTTTCCTTTCATAATTCCATCACTATGTATAATATTTGACTTTATTTTCCTTATTGATTCATTTTAGAATTACTTATTTTGTATGAATGATTATTTTTACAGGTACGTATGTTTGCATAGTATATATGTGCCTGATGCCTAAGGAGGTCAGAAGAAAGAATTGGATCCCCTTTTAATGGGCTTACAGATGGCTGTAAGCCATTGTGTGAAGGTTAAAAACTCAACCCACATCCTCTGGAAGAGCACCAAGAGATTTTTAACTCTTGAATTTATTTAGTTTTTAAAGTATGTTTGTCTTACTTTTTTAATTTAAATTAGAAACAAGCTTGCTTCACATGTCAATCCCAGCTCCCTCACCCTCCCCTCCTCCCCTGCCCCCCACCAACTACCCCAATCTTGTACCCCATCCCCTTCCATGGGGAACCTTCAAAGTCTCTCATATCATTCTGGACAGGGACTAGACCCTCCCCCATATGTCCAGACTGAGAGAGCATCCCTCCATGTGGGATGGGTTCCCAAAATCCATTTGTACACCAGGAATAAATACTGATCTAATGTCCAAGGTCCCATAGGTTGATGAGGCCTTCTCACTGACACCCACGTTCAGGGGTATGGCTCAGTTTCATGTATTTTAGACTTTTTTTTCATTTCACAAAGAAACTTCATGCTCCCAACATTTTGTGAAATGTGTGTAAATTACCCAAAAAGAAGATCTAACAGACCGAAGGAAAAGGCAGGGAGCTTCCTAGGCTCATTTAATTACGTGACTGTTCTTTGATTCCTGGCCCAAATGTATTCCTCTATAATAAAATACCCTTTTTTATACAAGGTGGACTAAACTTCTGTTACTCCTAATATACAGCAAGCATTCTTATTGGTCGATGTCCTCTTTTCTAATACTGCTCCCTCTGCTAAGCTTTTCACAACCCTTATACACCAAATTGCAAAAGTTCAAGGAAAACTTACATAATGAAACATTCCCTTGGATCTCTTAGAATGGTTAATCCGGGTATCATCCCCAGAATTTGGGATATGAAATTAATACCTATTCCAGTTCTGATGTCTGCTAACTCTAGCAGTAAATAATGGTACTAATTATGATTATCATGCAAGAGCAAAACAGAATCTGCTTTCAGTTTCAGTTGAGGTTAAAAGAATCACTTCTTATAAAATAACAATGTGTAGTATGTAATAAAGATAATATATATGAATACGATTTAAAAGGCTGTTAACATACATTACATTCACGGGAAAATTTAGACAACCCCTTCTCGTCTTCCATCCTTCAGACAAAATGGACAACTACCACCCAGGGCTGCTCACTGATAAGATAAGATGTAGCATTATATGGTCATCGAGAAGGTGAAAAAGAAAACATGAGAAATTCTCTAATATCAGCAATTTAGAGAGGTAAAATCAGATATATATGTTCAAAAAAAACAGGCACAGAAAAAAATGAACTAGAAAAGATGAAAACTACTTGTCTCAGCATGAGTGATATCATATCCTGAAGCAGTCCATACAGAGTTGATTATAGATAATTGCATAGATTATAGCACCTGTGGTTCTCAATCTCTTTGTTTCTTCACATGCTTCAGTAACATTCTGGGCAGTTTTTCTATCTGGACGCTTGTCAGATGGCATTGAACTGATTTGTGTATGTTGATTGGCATGCATGAATTTATGTTTAGAATTTTATTGATTTATATGACAGAAAAAGCATCTTTATAGTGTATAACACTATAAGCATTCACACAAGAGTGTAACAGAATTCAGAGTATCAACATGTGAGAGGACTCACATCCTGTGATTCATTTCCCATTAAATATCTCTTACAAATGACATAGGTGACAAGGTTGATCTCTTATAAGTGTCTGTTTTTTTCACTAAATGATGTCCATATAACAGACCTACTTTTGTCTTTAATGCACTACTATGATGTTCATAATAACCAATATTTACATAGAACTTTGTCAAACCCCAAAAGAGCAACAGGAAGCTTAGTGTAGGGAAATTAGTTTAGAAAATAATAGACACAGCAAATTCTCAAGGCAGTATCATATTATTATATATGTTCATTTATGCAAAAAAGCATATTTTAGTTATTCAATATTATATCTATTTAGAGGTGTTGCTTTTGCCATATGGTTTCATGTAAGCTTTATAACACTACTCATGTGCCAAGATATTTCTGAGTAAAATGGTTATCCTGTTCTTGGTAATATTTCTTCTTGTAGACACCACTTATGATGTTTAATTTTATTTGTTTACTTTATGAATTTTATAAAACACACTATTCATTTTTATTTATATTTAGTGTGTGTTTTACATGCATATATTTTACCAAGTGCATGCAGTGCTATGGAGGTCATAAGAAGGAGACAGCTTCCTTGGATATGGAGGTAAAGCATCCTGTGGGTGCTGGAAATTGAACCCTGCCTCTGTGCATAAAACAGCTAGTGCTCTTAGGACATTAAACTATGAAAGTAATAAAAACATGTCCTTTCATAGAAGGCTGCCACAATTTGCTAAACAATTCTTATGACAGCATGAATGCTTGCTTCTTTATTGGAAGAACAGGAATTCAGATTCTGGCATCCACACAACAAGTTGTGTGTGAGTAACAGAGAGTCAGGAAAATCACTGTGTCTTGCTTCCTGCCCACCGAAGAAGATGAGAGTCCCAGGTAAAGAGACAGACCTTGAACTCAAGAAAATGGACAGACAGTGATAGAAATGGATATGTGTCACTTTCTTCTCCCATTCAGTATGTTCATAGAATGTGAACCCACACATATGCAGAGACCACACACAGATAGATAGATGGACAGATGGATAGATAGATGGATGGACAGATAGACAGGTAGATAGATAGATATAGATATACATACATAGTCGATAGATAAATATAAAGTTTAAGACAGCAAAAAAATTAAGTCAGGATTACATAAAAATAAAAGAAAAATAATTTTCATAACAAAAATTTCAATAGAATAAAGACATTGTGCAGAATGGGATGAAGTATTTTAAAACTGTATATTTGATATTACACAAAACATCAAATAATTTCAGACAAATCAATGATTTATAAAGTACCCTAGTTAAAATATACTCGAATAGACATTTCAGAAGAAATCATGAAAGACCAGTGAATACATGGAAAAATGTTCAACATAATGACTAATATGGAAACACATATCAGAAACATATCGAAGTATCAGACTTCTTTTTTCTTTTTTGTCACTTGTGTATTTTTTATTTTTAAATTTAAATTTAAATTGGAAACAAGTTTGCTTCACATGTCAATTCCAGATCCCTCTCCCTTTCCCTACCCTACTCCCACACCCTCTGACCAACCCCTCCAATATCCCCTGACTTACCCAGGGAGGGTGAGGCCCTCCATGGGGGGTGTCCATAGTCTGTCATTTCATCCAGGGCAGGGCCTAGACCCTCCCCCGAGAGTCCAAGGTGAGAGTGTATTTCTCATTGTTGGATGGGCACCCAAACTCCATTTGTATACCCAGGATAAATACTGATCTACTACCCAATGCCCAGTAGATTACCTAGACCTCCTCACTGACACCCATATTCAGGAGGTCTTGATCACCTTTAAATGAATATTATTAATGATAAAATGTGTTGGTGAACAGGGGGAAGGAAAGAACCTAGGAATACTCTAGATAAAAAAACAAACAACAACAAAACAGAACTACAGTATGATCTAATAATCCTATTACTATGTATACATCCAAAGGAAATGAAATAAGTATGCAGAAATATATGCATTCCCATGTTCACTGTCTATGACTCACAATAGCCAAAGTGCAGAATCAATTTAAGTTTCCATCAATGCAAGAATGGATTAAAAATGTGGACTGTATTCACATTAAAATATTATCCAAACTTAAGTCAGAAATTTTTATTATTTATGACAAGATTAATGAACATGAAATAAATCATGAAAAGAGAAATAAACAATGTTGAAATGTACTTTATGTAAATTATAAAAAATCAAACTCATAGATACAAACTCATGGAACAATAATTACAAATGAGAAGAGAATGGGTGGTGGTATTGATTAATTGTATTTTGTTATTGAAAATTTACATGAAATTTTTCTAATTTTTTCATTATTTTAAGCTAAATCTATCTTTGCCATTATTGGTTTGATACTTAAATAATAGTGTATAGGTAAATTCTTGATAACTATAGTTATAAATTATAAAATGTGTTACAAAGAAACTAGTTTTGCTTCAATATAATAAGATGAACTCATTAATGAAATTATTGCTATAAGTAAAGGATGTATAAATTGAAATAATCATGTTCAAGTTTTTAAAATACTATTGAACTTGTGGATGACCACCTTTCTACATTAAAGTTTCTAAGTTTAATTGACAAATTCACAAGTACAAAGCTGATTAGCATGTAGCATTTCATTGATTGAACTCACTGACAAATCTGCTTTATCTTTCTGTTAAATAGGGAAAATTATGTTTAGGATACATTTCATTATCCATTTTCTTTATATATTTTGAAGTAAGACAGATGCCATCTGCTGGCTGAAAGAAATATACAACATAACTGATTTTGAAAATACTTTCTGAAAACTAAGTTTTCTCAGTTATTTCATTGAACTTATTTCTAATCAATAACAGTATAAATTTTAAAACAAGATACACTGCAGTGTGAAATTTTAATTTTTCAAAATTTGACACTCAGTGGAGACTAGATTAAATGGAAGAAATAATCGCATTTTAAATCTTTTTTATAAAACTGACTTGTATTTTGAAACTTCTTAGTAATGTTATATTATATATATGTTATTACACAGGATTCAATTGCTGTTCATGTAGGATGATTTGTTCTCTAGGTGTGTTGGACACCTAGAAAATGGAGGAAAATTTATTCCTTCAGTAAACAGAGAAGGACATAATTAGGAAATGTGTCAAAAGTCCCTTTGTTCCAAAATTTATAGTCATATGCTGAATCCACTTTGAGTTAAATTTGTATGTGGTATAAAGCAAGATTCTAGCTTCCTTCACAGGACTACTGCTCAGAGGATTATCTTTTCTAGTTTCATTCTCTTATTATTATGAGACACACTGACCAAAATAAATTGGATAGAAAGGATTTATTTAACTTCCACTTCCAAATCACAATCCATTATTGAGAAATATCAGGGCAGAAATTCAAGGTAGGAACCTGGAGGCAAGAATGAAGAAGTAATGCAGCTTGCTGGCTGCTCCTATTTCATGCTTAGCTAGATTACCTATACATACCTGCCTAGGGATGGCACTTTACTAAGGTGGACTGAACACTCCCACATCAATTAATAATCAAGATAATCCCTCACAGATAATCAATAAATCAACTTGATAAATAAAATTACTCAATGAAAGCATTTCTCTCAGATGACATGAGGCTCATGAGGCTGTGTCAGGTTGACAAAGATAACTAGGACATGGTCTTTTCCTCCTTATGTAATCCGACTTGGTAGTAGAAGATCTTTTAAACAAATACATGGGGGTTTATGTACAGAGTCTATCTTCTCTTCCATTATTCCACATACCATGTACATTTGGTTACTACACACTTGGAATATGCTTTGAAACATTAGAGTATGAGATTAGAGACTTTTCTTGACTGTTCTGCTAATAGATCCTCCCCTAAAATTCCACATTAATTTTATGATTTTTCTTACTTGTTTGTTTCTTCAATATGCTCAGAAAATTTTCCAGAAAAAATCCTAGCTTTGCTTCGTAGCACTATTTTTCTTCTTAACATCCTGCTACATCTTAGTTATAGATGAAAGCTTCTGTTTCACCTGGTCCCACAGCTGATTAGCTCCAAATAAAAACACAAAGACTTATGCAAATATATAAACTGTTTGGCCTGTGGCTTAGGCTTCTTATTGGCTAGCTCTCTCTTGATTATTAACCCATTTCTATTAATCTAAGTCTTTCCACGTGGTCTTATATTACTGGAGAAGTGTCTGGACCTATAATTCCTTCCTCTGCAACATGGCATCTCCTGGTGGCCTCCCTCTGCATCCTCTCTCCAGGATTCTCCTATTCTAGTAGCCTCATCTATACGACCTTTCTGACAACCAGTGTTTTATTCATCAACCAATAAGAGAAAAAAAATATACATATATATATAAATATATATATACAAAAGGACATCCCCCATCATCTCCTCTTTACTGTCTAAATAAAAAGAAAGATTTTAAATTTAACAGTAAAGCCAGACGTTAGTGGCCCACGCCTTTAGTCCCAGCACTCACGAGGCAGAGGCAGGCGGATCTCTGTGAGTTCGAGGCCAGCATGGTCTACAGAGCGATTGCCCGGAAAGCCTCCAAAACAATACAGAGAAACCCTGTCTCAAAAAACAAAAAAAAATTTTAACAGTAAAATTGTATATAACAAAACAGTTGTCAATAAAGAACTAATGTTTGCCAAATTTTAAAGAAAATATTCTATCACCTATCCTATCTTTGTGAGTCTAAACTTTTATGTATAACTTATTTTTATCATAACTAATAAAACAATAACAACTATCTGTCTTCGATTCCAACAAAGACCTCAAAAGAATAATATGTAATAAACTCTAGAGTTGACAGAGACATCAAGATGCCTGGACAGTACCTCTGCAACACTGGAGCATCCATATGCAGCCCATACTCCATAGTGTGTCTATCAGGCTTCTCAGTAAAGCAGGGAATTTGAATCTGTTGTGCCTGAATTGGCATTTTATCAGACATTTTTCGCTGTGTCCTGCAGAATGTCTGGCAGACTCTTCCATGAAGCAGGAACCATGCAAGACTGTCCTATCTTGTTTTGGCAAGTTTGGCTGTCACTTTCCAGTGGGTCCTGCATGTCCAGTTTATAAAGCATACAGTCAAACAATACACGCAAGAGCAGCTTCTTGCCCAAATGACTATTTCTGCCATGTTGAAGGCAGACTCCATAACAAGTTTCTGAAGTAATTGATGTTGCCAGGAGCAATTGTGTCTCACTGTCATGAAATACCCTAATAATCCATTTTAAAAAGCATATTCTGTAGTTCTTTAAAAGGTTTGAAGAATATCTATCCATCTCAAATATATCTATGTATATCTAGAAAAACTAACATGACTATAAGTTTTGACTATTATAGATGATTATATGTAGTCTGGATTTAATTATACATTACATATTTGAATGAGTTGTATGAACACAATACCTAAACAAAAGTAGAACTATGCATGTAACCAAACTGACCTTAAGTGTGTATCAATAAACCAAAATCCTTACCAATGCAAGGTATTCATTTCTATATCATATTCCCATTTTTTTTTCCTTTGGAAAGAAATTGACTGTGATCATTAACCATTCCTAACCAACTCCATTAAAATGAAAACAAACATTTATGAATAATATTTGTGAATTTGGGCGTCATTCTCTGCAAACTGTTTCCTGCTATTTGGGGAAAACCCAGAAACCTGGCCAAATCCTGGCTGTACTAGTTTCATTTTTGAGACAGGTTTTATCTGTGTATCTTTGGCTGCCCTTGAATTCACTCTGTACACCAGTCTGCCTTTAAAATTACAGAGATCTGCTTGCTTCTGCCTCCTAAGTACTGGAATTAAAATTAAAGGTGTGTGCCACCACACCCAGCTACTATACTTTTTAAGGACTTTATCTATCCTTTATCATTTCTCTCCCAAGTTCATGCATATTAATCTGTCTTTACTGAATATCTCTATCTTTTTCTGATTACAGCTTATCAGCTTATCAGCTAAACAACATGACTAAAATTAAAGGAGGTATTTTAGCTGCTGACTTTTCAACATGGCAAGGGTACATTTACTGCCATCACTGGAAGCTGTGCTCATCACCTTGACTCTTGTCTATGCCATAATCAAGCAGATTGTATGTAACACATTGCCCATAAGCCTTTTTTGACTGTATGAATAAAAGCTAAGTCTGCTAGGCAGCAGGCTGTGTAGTTTGGAGTTTCAGTCACCACTGCCACTTAATTGTTTGGTAGCAGGGCCTCTTAAAAGAGCCATGTTGTTTTTGCTACTAATGCTGAGTCAGGAAGCCTCTCTTAAAGAAGCTGAGGCATGATACTTTCCAAGAGAGTGTGAGCCATCCCCTCTTCTACCTTATAATGGGTCACATCCGCACCTGGGAACATAGGCAAAGGGTGTGGCCGCCACTCCAAATTCACTGGCAAAGCAAGATGCCAGGGCAATTCCCGTTTTTCTAAAGAAGAAGGGTTTTTGTTGTTGTTGTTTTGTTTTGTTTTGTTTTTCGAGATAAGGTTTCTCTGTATTGTTTTGGAGGCTGTCCTGGAACTCTCTCTGTAGACCAGGCTGGCCTCAAACTCACAGAGATCCACCTGCCTCTGTCTCCCGAGTGATGGGATTAAAGACGTGTGCCACCAACGCCCAGCTCAAGAAGAAGGTTTTAAGCCTGATACAAGAACTATATACACTTAGCAAAGGAAATTAGATACATTGCATATTGATACAATTGCCTTTTATCCCATTTAATAATTTATCCTTCAATTCTCATTTCACAAGGATCTATACCACTCCTCATTCATAAAAACTTACCGAGTCATCCAGTTTTAGCCATGAAATTCCCTTTGTAAGTGTCTTATACCTTGGAATCTCTTTCCTATTTTATTTCACATTTTTGCCTTTTTTTACGGTTAGCTGGGTGTTCTTTTTTTTTTCTACATAGACAGAACATGTTCCTCATCTGCTATGTGTCTAATGAATCACTATCCTTTTGCTTGATAACTAACCAGCCACTAACTGGTGAATGCTTCCTTCATGAAAATTATAACTTATCACCGTATTCCTCATAACCAAGAGTTCATGTAAGTGTAAGTAAAAATGAATTAAAGTAGGCTTCACAGAGTATTGTAACTGAGGGTATCACTGTACAATATACGTAGCATTTATCTTCAAATATATAGTCAGTTTAATTGAGAAATTTTTGGTTACTTTCTAAAGGGTTGTTCAAGTCTGGGTACATCTGTTTATAGTATCATCCCAAGATTAACTGAAACATGTTTCTGTTGTATTTAGCAATAAATCTCTAAGAGTGTGTGCTCACTTAACAGAGATAAGGGAAAGACTTCAAAATGTAATAAAGGTATTTAGAACATTTGTTGTTTTCTGGCTTGGACCACTTATTGAGTAATGGAAATGGCATTAAGCCCATATTGTCTACAAATGTACCTATTTGATATTCTTTGTTTTGTTGTATTCAAGCAGGTTAATGAAATATATCCACAATTGGAATAGGTAGTGTATTTACAAATGTAAATAAGTTGTGATGATTCCTAGAAGTATATAAGATCACTAACTAATAGATAATATACTCATTAACAATAAAGAGAGTCACAGCTGAAGAACTATATCAACTATTAACAATGTAAATATACTTTTATTTATTTGGAATTAATGAAAATAATTTGGAAGAAGAATGTAAATATATGCCAAAGCGATTTTTAAGAAAAATAATCATAAATGGTAAAATAACAATTGATTTTGAATATGTGGATTCTTTCAGATATAAAGATAGGTATTCCCACAGCTGGATACAGAGCTGAACTACTGGAAGTCAGTTGCAAAGAGGAGTGAGGAGCAAAGGAATCAAGACCTGGTTAGTGAAGCCCACAGAAACAACTGACCTGAACAAGGGGGAGCTCATGGACCCCAGACTGATAGCTGGGAACCCCTGAATGTGGCTGTCAGTTAGGAGGCCTGGGCAATCTCTGGGGCCTCTGGTAGTAGATCACTATTTATCCCTAGCATACGAATGGACTTTGGCAGCCCACTCTACATAGAGGGATATTCTCTCAGCCTAGACACATAGGGGAGGGGCTAGGCCCTGCTCCAAATGATATGGCAGACTTTGAAGATCCCCCATGGAAGGTCTCATCCTCTCTGGGGAGCAGAAAGGGGATGGGATAGTGGGATAGTGGGGTGCAGGGGAGTAGGAGAGAGAGAGGGCACTGGGATTGGCATGTAAAACAAGCTTGTTTCTAATTTAAATTAAAAAAATAGAAAAAGTCATCATAAGTAACTTGTTAAAGAAGTTGAATATTTAAATAATTTATTCTCATGAACATGCGGGCCCTTTACTCTCATCCTTCTATAGGAATTGAACAATCTAACTTCAACTTGTTTATAATTATCATTCCTATGAGAAGAAAATTTAAATATCTTTCAGTAATTATCAAAGTAAGGGACATATTAGGCTATACTACAATTTAGATGAAATTTTATGTACAGATGCACAATATGGAATTGCTAAAAATTGCATTTAGAAAATTTAGCAGTGTATTTAAATATTTCTCATTCACAGGCAACCAGCTGTGGTGGGGGAAGCTGTATTTAAATAGATAGTCAAAATTGAAGGTGCCAGCAGATTTTTAACAGAACACATGAGATAGAACTGCATATAAGATTTGTTTTTCTTCTTAATGTGGTTTATCACAACACTGTGAAATTGTTGTGTTGGATTTATTTTAACCACCTATGTTCTTTTTTTTTAATTATAGCATATTCTGTACTAGTCACATAATTGCGTGATAATATTCATGGAAACAACTTATGTAATTGTGCCAGACACTACTGATGTGAATGGACATGGATTTTGTGTACATATTGTTCTACTTATTTAATGTAACATCACTTAACATATGAATATAATCTTGCCAAGTTATTATATTTTGAGTGATGAAACATAGATTTGCACTAGTTATATATCAAATAGGATAAATATGATGCATAGATGTATATATTTGTACAAATGCATATATTCCTAATCAATTTGCTTTTACTAAATGAAAGTATAAGGTAGATTTTAAATGTATTATAAACTTTCTAATATATGCATATTAACAAAACTACAATATTCCCAATACATCATAGACTAAATAATTGAAGAAATCTATGAAGTCTGTTCATTTCTCTTTTACTAATTTCTTCTTTCTTTCTAGCACATAATATGAAAGCACACATAATTTTAAGGCATTATTATGATATATGAGAATGTATTGTCAGATAAAAAATTATTTTACATTTATTCACAGCAAGAGAAAGTCAACTGCTGAAAATTAACCCAAACTAACTGTGGCATTGGGACAATGATGGTGTATACATATGTATTCTTCAGTTGTAATAAATGCACAACTTTAATTAAGATCAATGACAGTGGAAGAGTCTATGCATGTTTGCAGAAAGATATATGAGCTATATCTATTCCTTCTACAGTCAGTTTGGATGCAAAGCTAAAACTGTTTTTAAAAGGTTCTCCTCAATGGGGAAAAATAAAATATAGAACAATAACAGGTCCTAATAGTAGGACAAATATAAAGTAAGTCAAATCTATTACAGTATTAATGAAGCAAATCTCTTCTGTCCAGTGATAAATGTTAAAAATAAAAGAAGCACATAGCTGTTTCTCTCTTAAAATACTATGCTCATCATTTAAAATTATAGGGTGTCTGATTTTGTATGGTCTTATACGTAATGAATCACATAGATTGCTACTAAGAATGTGATAACTTATGTTGGACAAAAAGAATAGACTTAAAATCTAAAAATGGCATGAACGCATAAAAATAGTACAAATGTGGAGTTAAAGGAATACAAAAGAGAATAGAATGTAGTTTTTTAAATCTTTTTTTATTTAAATTAGAAACAAGCTTGCTTCACATGTCAATCCCAGCTCCTTCTCCCTCCACTTCTCCCCCCCCCACCACCAGTCTCTCCAGCCCCCACCCAATCCACACTCTGTTCCCAGGGGAGAGTGAAGCCCTCCAAGGAGGAACTCCAGAGTCTGTCATTTCATCTAAGGCAGGGACAAGGCACGCCTCCAGGCATTCAGGCTGAGAGAGCATTCCTGAGAGAGCATTCCTATATTTGGAATGGGCACCCAAAGTCCGTTTGTATGCCATGGATAAATACTGATCTATTACCCAAGACCCTATAGATTGATTGTCGAGGCCTCCTCACTGACACCCACATTCAGAGGGTCTGGATCAGTCCCATGATGGGCTCTCAGTCATCAGTCTGGGGTCCATGAGCTCCTTCTTGTTTAGGTCAGCTGTTTCTGTGGGTTTCACCAGCCTAGTCCTGACCCCTTTGCTCATCATTCCTCTCTCTCTCTGGAGGTCAGTTTGGTGTTTAGCTGTGGATGTCTACCTCTGCTTCCATCAGTTACTGGATGAAGGCTCTATGATGGCATATAAGATAGGCATGAATCTCAGTATCAGGGATGGCCATTTAAGGTAGCCTCTCCACTGTTACTTAGTTTGCCAGTTGGTGTCATCCTTGTAGATCTCTGGGACTAGGATACTGGCAGTCTCTGGGTGGGTTGCCCTCCCCCACAGGGATGGGAACCACAGTGGAAGTCCCCAGGTGTCTGTTGTTTGCATGCAGGGCACAAGAAGGTAATTTGTGATTTGTAAGAGAAAAATTTATTTCAAGAAATGATTCCATGGACAGAATTTTGACTTCACAATTCTACAAAAGGGCAAATATAAATGAGTATATATCACACAATGAAATGTCTGAGTATTACTCAGTGGTAAGAAACAATGACATTCTAAAATTTGCAGGCAAATAGAAAGAACTAGAAAAAATACTGACTGAGGTAACCCAGACAGAGAAAGACAGATATGTATTCACTCATAAGTTGATGTTGCCCATAAAGCAAAAGACACCCAGCCCACAATCCACAATCACAGAAAAATTACAACCCTCTTCCAGAAGCAGATGGATGCAGATGGAGAAATCCACAACTAACCATTGGACTGAGCTACTGGAGTGCAGTCAAAGTGAGGCAGGAGTAATAATATTAACAAGGGAGTCAAGATCATCATGGAGAAACCCACAGAATCAGCTGACCTGAGCTAGGGAGAGATCACTGACTCAGGTCTGACAAATGGAGAACCTGCAAAAAACTGAAGTAGACTCCCTTAATAGAGGTGACAATGGTGCAGTTGGGGCAATATATGAGGTCACTGGCAGTGGGTTCAAGATCTAACTCTAAAGCACAGGCTGACTTAGTGGAGCAAATTGACATATAAATAAACTTGTTTCTAATTTAAATAAATAGTAATAATATAAAAGAATTAAAACACAAGCATTGCTGTTATACTTACAAAAAAGCAAAAAAAATACTTACAATTACAGTAAGTAGAATGATGGCTCAATGGATAAGAGTGCTTGCCATGCAAACTTTGGGGAGCTGAGCTTGAATTCTTAGCACCTACACAAATAAGAAGATGGCAGGCCGAGCTGGACCGACAGCCTCTAAAACAATACAGAGAAACCCTGTCTCGTAAAAACCAAAATAAAATAAAATAAGAAGATGGCATGGAGGGGGGCATTATAGGGTGGGAAGGAGGGGGAACTGAGATTATTATGTAAAATAACATTGTTTCTAATTAAAATAAAAATTATAAAATAAAATAGATAATACAACAAATACATTGAGATGAAACTAAAAACAGCAAGCCAAAAATATGCTGAATGATACATTCTACAAACCATGATGACATTTTTAATTGTATAGAAGATTGCATGATGTTGGGTTATTAAAATGATTTGAAGAAAAAATGATTAAGGTACATTGATATTACTCTCAGGAATATACAGTGATTCACAGGGAATTACAGTAGACTTATTTGGAGAGGCAATATACATCATTAAAATTTTATGTCATCAGATTGGGTTAGCATTTGTCACTGAGGAACTATCAGAAGCTATCCAGGAAGCAATGATTTAACTTGATTTGCAGGGTACCACAATTTAGTGTAGCACATGGGAATCTGTAATTACTAACTGACTGCCCAGGGGAACAAGAGCAAAACTGGAATGTCTCCAGGAACTGGAAAACAAATACAAGTGCAGAGAAATTAACCAATGATTGTAAGTGTGAACAGTTTAAATGTGAATGCCTAAACCAGCTGCATTTTTCTTTTTTCACATTCTTTTACAGGTGCTTCCAAATAAAGTCTCCAGATTATATTGAGTACTTGACCAAACTCAGTCCCAGACTTCAAGATATTCTAAACAGTGACACTTAATTTAGAATAAATAATAATTTTATCCTGTTTTTTCAAATATAAGTCTAACTCTATATGACTCCATTTCATTCAGTTTTACCAGCAAGGCATTCATCAGGTGGAATTGTGCGTATTATAAGGAATATATAATCTATATAGTAGTCTGTGGTAATGGGGAGATACAAAGATTAATAAAACAAGAGTCCTGTGAGAATTATAATATTGGATGGAGAAAAAGAAGGATGGACTGATTAATTCTAAAAGATGAAGTGTTTACAGTGTTTTATGAAGCACAATGGTTTAATAAATATAATAATAATACATACTTTTGAAAAACTACTAAAATTTTTTCTGATAGAATATGTCTTGAAACCTTGAGGACAGAAAGCTTTCCCATTTTACAAATGAAACATCATCCATGTCTTCAGTGGTGTCTCATATGTCATGGCTGTTAGAATGCCAGAGTCTCATCCTGGGTAGTGAATTATGGCAGCAGAAAATGAATACTTTGCTCAGTTCAATTGGGATAAAGAGAAGGCAGAACACATTATCTGCTGAGCATTATGCTGTCACTAATAGTACTTATTTTCATTTGTAACCCTATATCATTCCCTCTTACAAAATGCCTTAGCCGATGTGCCACATATGAGCAATCTCAAGAATGGTTTTAAAATAAGAGACAGGACTCAGGTCCATAAATAAAAAACCTTTAGTGTAAGTAGTTGGAAGAAAGAGTAACAAATTACCCAGTATGTTTGAATACGGCAGTTGATTTTTTAAAAACTACTCCATGGAAAATGTGCAAAACAGGAAGACACTGAAATTCCTTGTGTCTGAAGACATCCTATTAGAGAATACAGGATTGAGGGTAGGTAGGAAGTGAGTTACTGTAAGAAAGAAGGTCATGAAAGCACATTGTAGTAGAGACAGATGTATTTGAAGAGATTATAGAACAGATTCTGAAACAGAAATTTCTATAATTTCACAATTATAAAGAAACTTACAGAGCAAAATAAAATCACTCTGAATATAATCTGGACCAAAGTTTAATCAGTTAAGCCTGGTATTCAATGTCATATTGTCATAAGTTGTTATCTTTTTTTTTTTTTTTTGGTTTTTCGAGATAGGGTTTCTCTGTGGCTTTGGAGGCTGTCCTGGAACTCACTTTGTAGACCAGGCTGGCCTCGAACTCACAGATATCCGCCTGCCTATGCCTCCCAAGTGCTGGGATTAAAGGTGTGCGCCACCAGCGCCCGGCTCATAAGTTGCTATCTTAATGAACTTGTTCTCATATTAGTTATACTTTCTCAATAAAATCTCTTAGACTTATGGAGCAATGACACCATTTTGTTCAAGCAATCAGAATAAAGAAATCTACACAAGAGACAACAGTTATAGTTACATAGAATAGTCATTTCAGTTCTGTCTAACCAACATAACATAATAAGGAGGACATTTGGAAGCGATGATAAAGTGATAAAGAAGGAGAAATGTGGGGTAATATGTGAGGCAAGTGAAAAGGACGAATATAAAAGAGTCAGAGAGCTTCTCTGAACCAAAAGTATTAAACTGGTAGGGGTTCAGTATAGCCACCTGAAATATGTCCATTCTTCAATATTAATAGGTACCCACTACCATCAAAATAGATATAGCTTTAGTTTTTCACTATAGAAAATGAAGTAGAAAAGAAATCTTAGAAATAAATATAACTGCTTTGAATTTTAGTTTAACAAAACCTAATAAAACACATTAGTTATCTCCACACTTTCCACCAGTTTTCCAGTATGTACCTATGGCCTGAACTTCTTTCTGTTATATCCAATTTCTAGAATGAGCAAGTAGATCTGGAAAGTTGACACCATCCATGTTGTCTTTCAGCATTTCAATGACTGCGAAAAAGGATGAATATAAAAATGATTTCAGAAAAAGAAAGAGAAAAGCTGAGGTCTCTTGCCTAGTCCATGCAAGATTTGGTGTTAAATTTCCAGTAGCCAGGAGAAAAATGATGCCTGAATGTTGAGAGTGTGCACACTCTTACTGTAACAGAAAAATATCACTTAATAGTGTGTCCTGGCTTAGAATAAAGTGACCACTGAAGGGTTTGAGGAAGAAAGTAATTATAAGTACTCTTAACAGCTTCACAAAAAAATAAAAATGATGGAAGCTGTGTTTATTTCTTGTCTTGCCTTGATTGACATTGTGTATGTGTTAATAACTTACTGAAATCATATGTACAGAAGTGATTTGGTGTGTGTGTGTGTGTGTGTGTGTGTGTGTGTGTGTGTGTGTGTGTGTGATGCACAGACAGAGGTAGACTTTTTAGTTTTTTCCTTCTCTCCATTCATTCTTATTTTATGTGAGTTTTTACTGGCACCTAACTTTATAATTTAGCCAGATGCTCATAAAATGTTCCTCTAAAATGCAGCATATATTTAATATTTGCTAAAGATTGAGGTCATAATTGTCAGTGTTTTTGTTGATGGGGGAGGAAGAAATCTTCATTTGGAGAACATATTAGATGTGTATGGGATAATGGACAAGGGTACTAAGTAGTCAAAAAGCAGGCCACACTGGTTATTTAGCTCTGGTCTCTGAGTTGCAAATTGCTCTATATACTACTTTGTGATGCTTGTTCTTGGACTTTGCCCATCACTTTTTGATTGTCAGCTCCCTGATCGTTTTTGACAATGTAATGGCTTGAGAGAGGTCACAGAACTGGAAGAAAAACAAAAAAGGCTAATCCCCTTCTATCACTTGTGGGTCATGTACAATTTCTTAGACTTATATTTTGTCTTTAAATTTTGCTTTGTATCCTTGCTTTTCTTTTACTTTTTTCCTCATCAGTTAGGTTTAGCCTAATTTATATATTATAAAGTGTTTTGATATTACTTAGCCTTCAAGAGGTTTGTATCAACAAGAAAGTAACTGTGATGCTTCTTAAATACAAAAAAGAAATTTTAATTTTGAGCTAAGTTTCAATGTGAACAAAGAAACAATCTTCCCTATTAAGCCATTTGGAAAATATACAGGCACCAATCCAGATGAATGACTAATAAACTGAAAATCAGTCAAATAATAGTACAGCAGGAACAGCAGGGATTTTTTTTCCTTTTCAAAAAATTTATTTAAGGAAAAATCAAACTTCATGTATTTTTTACAACAGAGGATTTCAGTGTAAGAGACCAAACACCAAATGTTTTGGAGTAGCTTTTTGCTTGTTTGTTTCACCTTTATCTCTTCATTTTGTGTATGCGATGCAAAGGGGGCAGAGTGGAGGTTTGTTTACACAATGAAATTGAGCAAAAGAAGGGCAATTTCTGGCTATCAATTTTCTAATGAAATTCCTGCTTAAACTGAAATACATTCCACACAAAAATGTTTGTTGGTGGTGAACTGAAGAAATACACAAATAAAATTCCATCTTAGAAAAAAATTAGAACAAAACCAAAGGGAGAAGATGTAAAGTATCTTGATATCATAAACAACAATGAGAATAACCATCAGGCTGAGGTGCAAATCCCAAGGCTAAAAGAAGTAGATAAATGAAACTGCAGGCTTTTGACCTATGAAGACAAAGGCATAAATGAATTCACTTTTTAATTTTGGTGAAATACTTTGAGTAGGAGTCCTCTCATTCTTGAAATATTTTCTAAATAACCCATTTAAATATTGTTACACCTATATGGGAATCATTGGAAATATAATAATATGATATTGCACATGCCTCTGCTTAGGACACTACTGACAGCTGCTCATGTTTTTTGAGACTAAGCTTAATTTTTCTTGTTATTGTCAGTTCTCAATTAATAGAGGCCTTTATAATTATAAATACTAAGTGGGAAAGACATTTGTATGTTGTTCTTAGCTCCACTTGTCAAGCCAAGTTCCCAACAGCTGTACAATGTTCTGATAATTCTTACATCACCCACCCTGAAGTTTCCATATAGAGACAACAAATTTGATAAGATCCCATTTGTTTGGTATCTTCTTTTATTTTATGTCTTTTGCTTATGTGGGTAATTTTCATTTCTGGCCTTTCCAAGTGATTTGATTTCTTATTTTATAGAACATTTCCTGCTGTGTCCTTTCCAAATATGCCTGGCACATAGTGAATTGTGACTCTGTATTCTGGAGGAATATCAAAGTTTTGGACTGTGTCATCTCCAGAAGGACATGCAAGTTACCGACCTTACCACTTGATGGAAGGCAATGTACTGATTTTCTTAATTTCTTTGAATATGTGCCATGGACACCTACCATTATTTCCTTCTATTCAAGTGTTTCACAACATTTAATAAAAGTAAGATTTTTCATAAAGTTTGAATGTGAGCATTCAGAAGTTCAAGGACATTTGTATTTTATGTATTGTATGATAGTATTTGTTATATTCCAATCCCATTGAATTATCACTAAAATGCTAGATCTTGGAGGATAGGCCTTTCTTTTTGCCTTCTATCCAAAGCCTGATGTGTCATAAGTGTTCAGTGAAGATATAATGGACTAAAATGTCTGGCTGAACAAATAATGTGAATGTAGGCTACCTTGACAGAATTATCTATATTCTGGAAATTCTGAAAGTTCTTTGTGTCTAAACTGAAAGGAAAATTTCTATTTTTAGGATAGTTTGCATGGAAAAATGATAGCTTGTTTGAAGTGTTCATTTGATTCTTTTAAAGAGAATCTATCAAACATTACTATAAGATGAGGGCAGAAAATATGAACACTAATAATTTCACTTTTCATAAGAGAGATTGGAGAGGTTATGTGCATATGATGTGATGTAACTTTCTTCTTAAGAACCTGAGAAACAAACTTTCTAGAAAAGCTCTGAGTGCAGCTGTATTTAGTTCAGAGGTTTCAGTGAATGAAAAAGAGGAGAAAATGCTTGGTTAGCCAAAGGTTAATTACTTGAAATAGGTAGTAATTTGAATGAGGACAAACACCTTCTTGAAAGTTATACGTAATTTATAAATTGAAAGCATGAATATGCTGAAATTTCATCTGTTTCTCCTTTATCCATTCTTACCCTGTAGGCTACTCTGTTATTGCTACTAGTCTTAATAAATGATAAAAGCAGAATCTCTAATGAATTGGAGGTATCTTATATAATAATTTCCAATAACGAAACAAAAATTGATTCAGATACATTTACCTTTTTCGTCAAATTCCAATTGACCATTAAGTCTTGTAGGTCTATTGCCACTACAGAAATTATACATGAAAGAATCCCCTTATACCATTTCCATTATGTTTATCATATTTAATTTATGTTTTTGTTTTGTTGTACATTCTTTTTTTTTCAATTTTTTTATTTTAAATAGCTTGTTTTACATGTCAATCCCAGTTCCCTCTCCCTCCCCTCCTCCCGCACTCCCCTTTCCCCCCACCCTCCCACCCTATTGCCAAATCCTTCCCCATAGGGGATATCAGAGTCTGTCATTTTACTCTGGGTAGGGTCCAGGCACTCCCCCTAAGAATCCAGGCTGAGAAAGCATCCCTCTTTGTGCTATAGGCACATGAAGACTGTTTGTATATCAGGGATAGACATTGATCCACATCTCAGGGCCCCATAGGTTGCCCAGGCCTTCTCGCTGACACTCACATTTGGGGGTCCAGATCAGTCCCATGCTGGCCTCCCCACTGTCAGTCTGGGATCCAAGAGCTCTCCCCTGTTCAGATCAGCTGTCTCTGCTGGTTTTGCCAGCCCATTCTTTGCCAATTTGCTCATCACTCCTCTCTCTCTGTCACTGGGTTCCTTGGGTTCAGTTCAGTGATTAATTGTGTGTTTGCCTCTGCTTCCATCAGTCACAGGATGAAGGCTCCCGGATGGTTATAGACATCAAGCTCATTATCAGGAATGGGCATTCGAGGTGGTCTCTCCACTATTGCTTAGCTTGCCAATTGGTGTTATCCCTTTAGATCACTCGAGGTCACTCTGGTGCCTAATATGTCTTCTATCCTATGATTCCCTCTTCCCCCTATTCTACCCCACCCCCTCAACTTCCTTTTCCCCCATGACCAACTCTCTTCCTCTTCACCCCCTCTCTTTTAATTTATTTTTATGAGAATTGCTTTCTTTAGTAATTTCTCTTTCCTACAATATAGTAAAGTTTTAAAAACATATTTTACCAAAGGAAATAACTATTGTTAGTATACCTGATATCAAGTTTAAATCTTCAGGGTAACTAAGAGATTTTCAGCTGAAAAAAAATGACAAGCACAATTGTGATATTTCCTATATTTAAAACAACACTTAGATTTGGTCTTCTAGCAGGGTTATATGAAAGGGAAATACAACGGATTTCCAGAATTATAGTCCAGAGACAGGGATGCCCTATCATATGTTACATAGGACAGATTTTCAAGGAGAAAATTAGAATGACTATCAGTGAAAATCTTCTTCCGTCAAGGTTCAGGAAACTCATATCTCTTGAGACACAGGCAGATGAAAGGAGTCATTACTGTATGGTTCATTTATATTTTTTTCTCATCGCCCTGAGTACTTGGATCTCATAGTTTTGGCATGCTGAATAGTCCTTCATCCATAAAGATAATAAAAATGAAATTTCATAAAATAGCTTCAGTTATAAATGGAAGTAGAATGCTCAAAAAACTTAGCTCTGTGGGCAAAAATGTGCTAGCTAGAGGTCACCCCCTGAACTATTTAGTTCTTAGCTTAGAATAATTTTATTATAAGAAGGATTTGTAAAAAGCATCCATATCAGGACTTCCAACAATAAATATTCTAAGAATATTTGATTTATTTAACTAACGATAGTTATAGTAGACATTATATCTGCCTGAATACTTATTGAATGACTGAGATTGAATTAATTTGCATATAATTTATCACATTAATGTTATCTTAAGTATGACTGCATTACATCTTGTCAGGTATGACTTTCTTTTCTCTAAAAACAGCACATGTCATTATTACACACTATTCTTAGACAGAAAAATATGAGTTAAGTTATTAAGTTACTAAAATATATAGTTGCTATTGATAAAATAATAAATTAGTGCTCACAAATCACTTGAACCTATTTTGCATGTTGAAACAATAAAATTATAAATACTTTGCTCCATTTCTTTCTTAGTTCCTATTTTTCCTTAAAGATATTTAGTGATAAGATTCTGAAAAATGATCATTTTTAATACTCTAGCTCCATGACAAGGGATTTTTCTGAAATATTAGCAATGCTTATTTCTTGAGCTTTTGTAATAGTGTCTCCACTATGATCTGTCAAGGCAGGTTTTATAATAGTCATTGAGTTTATAATACTTATGCCTCTAGTGATATTATTGCTATTTTAAAGCCACAATTAATGAAGTGAAAATAGAAAATTAAATAACGTATATCAATAAGAGTTTGTAAATTTAACTAAAAACAATAGTTCTACCTTTGAAATAATTTTAAATATGGAAAAACAAACTCTACAATGAATCCCATCTGTGTTGTTTACTTATCATATTTATACTTAAGTAGGAAATGAATGTATGATATGTAATCTTTGCTTTTTGTACATACAAAATTTGCTCTCATTGTGAAAAAAGAAAATAAAAATAGCTTTCTAGAAAGTGTATGATATGAGGTGTTTTACCAATATAGATTAGTTAGTCTTCATCAAATTCAGGGAGAATTATTTTCTCATTCCCATTTGACAGATGAGGCATTTCTAACAAGGAAGATAATTGCTCTAAATATCATAGACCTATTAAGTAGGGAAATAAGAATTTCAGTCCGTGTTTATTTGAGGGGAAATTTCACATGCATTAGGTCCTAATAGACCAAAGTTTATTCCTTTCATTTACAAAGGCAAAGATTTCAAATTTTCTATAATTAAAATTCTGGGATATGACTGGAGATCCCTTCTCAGTTAGCTCTTTGTCACTGGGTTTCATCAAAACAGTGATTGTTTACTTGATGTGTATTTCAAACTTGATTGTGGTGGTTAAAATAGAAAAAAAGGGCTTCATGATTTCTTTAAGCTCTAAATTTTCAATTAACAAGAATGTTATATACATTAAAAGGAGCAGCAATTCTCTGTGATGACATATTTTTTGCTATACTAATCCCTTGGCATGGGATTAAGGACAGTTTCCTTATGTTGACCTTATGTGGGTGGACATTATTCAATTTGAGTCACAGTGGGGCAATTAGAAGCTCCAATTTTGAACTGAAAAAATGTAGTCAATCAAAGATATCTGACACTAGCTCACACAGATGCTCTGCCTTCCTGTGACTCATTCTTTGAAGATCAGAATGATACAAATTCTTTTTTGATATAGTAATTGGGGTACAGTCATACTATAACTCATGTATTTCCTATTATATTTTCTGCTTTGCTTCAATACTCCTTGATTTCAACTCAAGTTTCAAAATGTCCATGGAGTTTCAAAAATTAAAGAGGATATGTTATTAACAGGATAAATTTTGAAGGAAAGGTATAAGCTGGTAATTCTAAGGAAAAATAACACTCTCATAAAAGTATTATGGTAAAAAGAACCTTCAATCCTTTTGAAAAAATGATGACAATAATGTTTTGCTGGATTGACATAGCACTCTTGTTCCCTAAACAGAATTGAGCATGGTAAAACTAAAGATTTCCATCAAGTTTCTGTCTCCCTGATAAAGCTGTAGCTGATGTTATGGAACTTGTAGAGCCCATGGGAGTAATTCTCACACAAGATTGTTAAGCTCTTAACTGTGTGTTTTTTTATTTCACAATCTTTGCTATCTTAGAGTTATTGAGACCAGCTCAACTTGTTTCTAGGCTATAATCTTTGACAGCCAGTGAGAAAGATAAGATTTGTCCAAGCTAAAGAATGTACACAAAGAAAATAATAAACAAAACATTGATATTTTCCTATTAGCATCCATGGAAACCACAAAAAATATTGTAGACAATATAAGTAGTACTAATGATTACTGGAATACTCCACCTTTAATATGTTAACAACTCTCTACATAGCTTCTGAGTAAGAAAAGTTATTAGCCCTTTTATAAATAATCTGGAGGACACAAAAGGTCAAGTTATTTGATTCGTTATATATAAATGATTAACCAGCCTCACATCCTTCAATTCACTCTATGTCCTAGAGTGGCACATTTGTCACTAGCCTGGAATAAAGTGAGGTATGAATACTACTCTTTTATGTAATTCCTCTAGGCAGTAGTAAAAGCAACTGTCCCTAACAAGGGAAAAATGAGATCTCTTTGTAGACTGAGGATCCCCTCGATATGAGAACCAGAAGAGCAACATTCATACCACAAGCACACTACTGGCAAAGAGTAAAGATAAATTTTATTATGACATTTTCATATATAATTGATACAAACCGATTTTCACAAATTTTATTGATTTATTCTTGTGCTAAATATTTATACTTTAATACGTGAAAACAATTATGTCTTGAGTATTTACCTTTGGAAAATCTGTCATGCACTCAAATCAGTTTTCAAATATAAGGTGTGAAAATGTCTCTACAGAAAGGGACTTTGGGAGCAGTAGAAAGGCCTCCAAGATATGCAATCAAATCCTATCACTTATTTACTGTGTGGTGCTCAGCAAATTACTTAGCTTCCCTGATGTATTTTTAAGATAAAATTAATCATTCCCTTGTGCCCTTAGCTAAATAATGTCTAAGGAAAGGCATTCACTAAGTAGTAGGTACCATTATACCATTTAATTATGACCTGAAAGCTTTCTTTCACCACCTAGATTACATAAAATTTTCACAAATACAAGATTTTCAAGGAGTAATAAGTAGATTCAATTGCCAAAGACTTCTTCATGACTCATCCTTTTTCTCTTGGTAAATAAAAATTAACTTAAAAGTAATTAAATATTTTGTGAAAATCTAAAATTTGAGAAAAAACAATTTAGTTTTATGACCAATGACCTTGAAAACTTTTTGTATCATGAACGAGCCCTTCCCAGATTATTAACTAGTAAAGAATTTTTTCCTATTCTACTTAAGGGCAGAAGGAATGCCAAATTCTTAATTGATAAAATACTAGATGGTATATAATATGTATTCTATAATGACTTTAATAATCTGTTGTACCTGCATGCCAAAATAATGGCTAAATAGCAATAAAGGCCAAGACAGAATAAAAGTGATAGCACACTGTCTAGGGCCAAGATTTAGCATTATAATATGTAGGCCTGCTGTTGTTAATAATTGGCAATTGTTTATCCTGAATGTGTGATACACAGCATATCTGAGAATCATCAGAGTATGGGAAGTACTCCTACAGAGACAAGATTATGTTCACTACAACATTTGGAGAAATAAGGAGAGGTAGCTTAAAAATAGTGCACATTTGAATTCATGTACTTTATAAAAGGCATCAACTCTGTTTTTCAAATAACCATCAATAGTACTAAAGTTTATTTAACATTTCTCATTTACATATATATTTCCTTTTGTAGACTAAAATTTCTTTCAGTTTGCTATTGTACCTAAATACTACACGAACATCTAGGACTCCAATTCTCAGTTTTAAATTACTTCTCAAGCAGAAGAAACATAAAGAACACAGATATTAGTTCTATTTTCTTGTTATGTTTAATTTATTTAAGTAGAAAAATATGTTATTTTAAATGATTCATTTTGGTGAACTGAATACCACTCACCAACATTAGTAGCAATATTAATTGCAGTTTATCAGACTTCTCTCTCCATTGTTGTATAAAACAGAACTCTCTGTTGTTATTGCAGTTAAATATAGCTAAGCCTCAGAACAGTTTCAAAAGTTGAATAAATTTGGGCATTTATATAATCTGATATTTACTGTCCAACTCTGGCCTTTTGAGATATCTCAGTACTTGAAACAAAAAAAAATCTTCCTTCTATTGAATCTTTTCAACATTTATAGCAAAGGACAAACAATTCACCTACCTTGATAAAATCCATGGTAGCTTCCTGAATTCTTCGAATTTAAAATAAAATGCCAACTCACTTTGTTAGCCATTACCAGTTCTAAATCGCACTATGATATGCAATGCAAATTTGAGCTCTTAATTAGCAGGATCTGGTTTGTTCAAATGTACCACATTGGAGGAATTTCTCAACATATTGCAGCTGTTACCTGTGGAGGAAACAGATTTTCCATCAGTGAGAGAAGACTCACCAGTACACTTGCTGTTGTGGCCTGATCCTTTGGTGTTTCTTTAAACACTATTTCATAGTAGTTTTACAATGAATATGACAAATTTACCATTGCTGTCCACTCAATTTCTGCCTCTAGGTTGTTTTCAGAAGAGAAGAGGATAAAAGCATTGAGGCAATGGAGAATATGGATAGAGTAAGAGCTCTTTATGAATGTTGCATGAAGAAACAAGGTCATGAAATAAGTTTACATACACACATCTATTCAAATATGTAAATACTGCACATTCATCTCTGTTAAACTTGTGTTCAACTAACATTAGCATTTACATGAACATAAACTAAAGGCAACTTCATGAAATGACAAAAATGAAAGCAAAAAACAGAAATGGATAACTACATAGATATTATAAGAGGTAGGATATTTTTGAAAAATAGTATCATGAATCCTTTGCCCACCATTTGTTTGTTTGCCAAAATGTGGGGCCTTAAACATTTTACTGTAGAAATTCAGGTGTTCAACATAACTCTGATTTCAAAGCTGTTGCTAGTTTCAACTTAAAGAATTTATCCTTTTTAATCAAAAGCATTTCTGGATTGTGGCTAGAGTCATTGAGATTTGAATAAAAGAACTGAGCAGAGCACAGTTCTCAAGAAATGGGTCTGAAAATCTTTCTGGAATTATGGCAAAAATAGTTTGTTAGAAATTCCGAGGGAAAGCTTCATATTTATAATTTGTACTTATTTACCTAAAACCATTTCCCATGTAAACAGAAAGTCACGAGAGACATTTTTTTTCTTAGCCAAGCACCTACAAAACAGCAGTCAGAGGAAGGAAGCAAAATCAAAATTTCTTATTTCTAAATCAAGCATTTGAAAGGTGTGCAATAGCAGAACTAACTCTTATCTGTCCCCTCTCCTAGCTCCTTTTACTTTTTTAGCTAAATTATCAATCTGCACGAAACTGGTTTGAACATTAGCTCTTCCTCAGGACTTCCTACTTTCTTGCACAAACATTAATCTTTGGATACAAGAGATTTAGATTATATAAGGGTGAGATCTGCAACCTTTAGATTTTGTCAGTAAGATACTAAAGTCTCCTAAGTATAGTAGAGACAAGTGGGCACTAAAGAAGACTCTTCTTATTCATTTTCCCTTTTCTATCTCCCTAGTGTTCCTCTGCCTCTTCACTCTTCATAGTCCCCTCAGTGCAGCCTAAATCATGTAATCTCCACTCCCTCCTTAAAGACTCCCATCCACCCCCACCCACCCCACAACCAATGTCCCCTCCTGGTCACCTCAAAAGCCTGGAGAAATGGAATGCACACAAAGCCTCTCTTATCGGGCTTGAGCTTGAAACTGGGCATGCTCAGTAGCCAAAGTGATTTTTTTCTCCCTCCTGTTTTCTTTGTGTGTGCGTGTGTGTGCGTGTGCGTGCGTGCGTGTGTTGTGTGTGCACGTGTGTGTGTGTTTCTTTTTCCTGCCCCCTTTTAGTTTCAAGTACAGCATCTCTCCCTGTCCCATGGCTCTATTCCCCCTATTCTTAACCCCCTATCCTCACCTTCAGCTTCTTAATTCCTGCTTAACACCTTTCAGCAGAAGGCTTGTGGAGTTCTAAACTACATAGAATTAAGTCATCTCCTCCCAATCCTGCTAAATAAGCTCACTTGGACTAAAGCCTCACACTTCTGCCTTAAACCTTCTGGCCCCTCACATGCAGACAGGTAGGGGGAGTGCGAATACCGCTGGATCCAGGAAATTGGTCCCGAAAAGGTTCCATCCAGGATCGCCAGCTACTGAAGTATTCCCAAAGCCCCATTCTGCCTGGTGACAATTAGCCAAAGGTACCATACCCATGCTATAAAGCCGAGAACAACTGGCGCATTTCAATGTCATTGTTGTTAACTCACCCCTCTACTCTGGAATTATTCAATTCCACCACGCAGACTTGAAGACCCTGTGTCCCCTGTCCCAGCCCCCACTCCCATGTCCACGGTCAAGGCTTTCCAAAATTTCTTTCCTTCCCCTTGGGTTCTTGCTTGCTCCCTCAGAGGGACACCTCGTGTGTGTGCGTGCGTGCGTGCCTGTGTGTGTGTGTGTGTGTGTGTGTGTGTGTTCGCGAGCGCGTGCACGCGCGCGTCCCTTTCCTTGTTGGAGTGCTGGAGGAAGAGAAAAGACTGGAGTGTGCATATGTGATAGGATGATGGAGGTTAGTGCAACCGGGGAAGGGAACTAGGGTTCCAGTGCCTGAGGTTCAGGGTCGCTCCTCGCTACGGGGTGTTTTTGGCAAAAGAGGAGGTGGATGCCAGAAGGGAAGCATTTTGTCTTTCCCAGTGTGTGACAGGATTGAAGTGTGGGTGTCTTCAGGAGGGTCAAGGGGTGCGGGAATCAGAGGGGATAGAAGTGGTTGGGTGTCCGGAGGGAGGGCTGCAAGTGAGCCAGGGGGCGGGGGCGGGGGCGGGGAATCGGCGCGCATATGTAAAGGTGCAGCCCGAGTGTGAGGGTCTGGGTGCGCGCGCGCGGTGTCTGGACGGGTGCGCGCGCGCGCCGCTGCCCGCTTGCTTGCCTGCTAAAGGCTGTTCGGTGGGTTTGACCGGCGAGCGGGCACCAAGAAGCTAGATCCCAGATAACTAGAGACCATCGCGGAAACTGCGGAGTGAATCGGAACGCGGTGGACCCTCTACAGGACCTGAGGCTCCAGAGGTGGGTGAATTTCAAGCCCTGGCAGCGCGAGCTGCAAGGAAAGGCGCGCTGCTTCTTCTTGGCTGGGCTTGGCACAGTGTATGTGTGCGCGCTTGGAGGGAAGCAGGTAGCTTATTATTTTTAGTTGGAGTCATGTTGGTTTGGGGGCCGTTAAGTAAACGAAGTGAACATGTTGGCTAACCTCCACCCCAAAGAACACACAAACACACACACGCACACGCGCACACACACACACACACACACACACACACACACACACACACCACCCACTTGATCCCTTGTCCTCGAGGACCGAAAGAATCCGGGTGTCCTTAACATCCCTGCCCCTGGGGCAGGCTAGGCATCCATCAGGGAAAGAGTCCTGGTCTGTGGCACAGTGTGCTGTCAGGGCTGCTGCCTTGGGCGGCTTTGTGTTCTGTGCCCTACTCTCAGGCACTGTGTGTGGACTTGAATGTGGGGTTTCAGGCGGTGGCCGGCCAACTGCTCAGAGACTGCTGGCACTCAGCAAGACATGCAATATGGGTGGAAGAGCCTGTGGGTAACTCTGAGAGCCCAACGAAGCCAGGCGAACATTAGCAGCGACTCTTTGCAAGGTTCCTAAATGTTGAGTTTATTTCTGCCTGGGTGTACAGGATCCTATAGCTGGCCTGGGCAGGTGGGGGTGGGGGGCTATGCCCGGGCCACAGCTCAAAGCAACAGAACTATGGAGTCACTCTGACTGTAGCGAATGGGTCTTTGATGCCCCAGTGCGATAGCCCTCGAGGCCTGAACTAGTCATCTCTTCCTCTTGCTCACCCCACTGCACATTCGGATCTAGCGAGGCCGGAGAAAACTCCAGCAGCCTACCCCTTGTGGGACGGGAGTGCGCGGAGAAATGTGTGCGCAGCGGGACTGAAGGCCCCCGCGACATCGTGCACAGTACCCCGCCCCCGCCCCCGCCCCCGCCCGCCTGTGAGGCTGCTGCTCGGGCCGGGTACCCAGGAGGGGGCTGCGCGCCGGCTCTGGGCACCGGGATGCGGCAAAACATTGCGGTACACGCCAGCGGCCCCTCAAACTGCTTCGCCTCCGAGCTCGAGATAGCGCTCTGGGGGCAACAACGGTCGGTCTTTCCACTGTTCTCCCCCACCCCACCTCCACCTTGGCCCTCAGGCAGGGAGGGGGCAGCTAAGGTTTCCTATATCTTCTGTTGAGGTGCCACATCGACTTGCTGACCCCTTTGGCAGCGGTTTGCACTCCGCAGGCTCGCTTTCTCCTCTTGGGCATGGAGCGCTAGGAGCGGCACTCTGGTGGATGCTGGGTCTATGGTAGGACAAGGTTTGTGCAGTTCTGGGCAGCCTTGGGAGCTGGACGTCTTGCTAGGCACCACCAAGTGATGGGAAAAAAGGAAAGCCAAATCCGACCCTTTTGGAAGCCTGAGTTTGGGGTTCCCAACCCATACTTTATAAGGTTTTCTTTCCCGGTTTGTATTTTTGCTGTTGTCACGATTTTTAGAATATATTAGTGGTATCTCTTTTCCCTACAGTTACTTTTATTTTCTAACCTCGTTTTTCACAGTTCTCCAGCTCTCAATAACTATTGTCCTTTCGGTGCCTGAGTGCCTGTTTGCTTCTCCTTGGTGGGCTGACACTTCCTCTGCCTTGCTTCTTTGCTCCAGCTGCTCTTGGCTTTCTCTGTTTGTCTGGAACTGCATTTGGGACCTTCCTCGCTTGTCCTTGCGCCTCCCCCACCCCCCTTGCTACTTAAAGTAGAAATGACTGAGAGGGCAGCTCTTCATGCATTGTCACATCTGTTGTGCTTCTCCTTCTTGTTTTTTTGAGGGTTTCTGGTTATTTGAATTTTGTCTTGTGTTTGTCTTGATTTTTGTGTTTTGTTTGTTTTTACTTTGGTTGCATTTTGATTTCTTTGTTTTTGCGTGGGGGTGGTTAGGAAGAAGAAATGACTCAACTGAACCAAAATAGCTGTTGAAAGCTACATTAACACAAGGCAAAAAAGACCAAGTGAAATTTTGATTTTACAATTGAAGTTGTTTTGGGTGATGTCATGCTTAAAAATATATGACATTTTTTTTGCAACGACAGTCATGCTATAACAGTGAATAGGGGAAATGCCTACATATATGGCAGTCAAATAGCATCCCAGTGATACCGGCTATATTCTGAACCAAGATGCTTAAAATGTAAACCTTCCTGTGTCTTGGCTAATGGATTTTCTACCTTGAGACGCATTTGGTTTTACCACTAGCTGATTCCTTGTGAAGGGAAAAAAAGGGGAAAAAGGAGTTTCTGTGTGACACATTTTTTCCTTGCACCATTTTCTCATTGTTTTTCTGAGTATTTTATTTATTTAATTAATGTTCAGTAGTGACCTTATGAAAACTGCATCCAGGTTCCTCCCATTCACTATTGGAAAGATTCATAAGCCTAAAATTGCATCAATAAAATACATAGTGTTTGTGTTCCATTAATTCCTCTCCATGAGGCAAAACAGTCTCTCTCTCTCTCTCTCTCTCTCTCTCTCTCTCTCTCTCTCTCTCTCTCTCTCTCTCTCTCTCTCTCTCTCTCTCTCTCTCCCTCCCTCCCTCCCTCCCTCCCTCCCTCTCTCTCATGTGTGTGTGTTTTGTTTGCTTGTGTGTGTGTGTGTCTGTGTGCGCACAGGTTTTTAAGCGGTTGCTTCGAAGGGTTAATTTTTTTGAGTCATTAAACTCTTCCAAGAAGTAATTCTTCATTTGTTTACAGGCAGGGGCATGGGGTTATCTTTTAGGGAGGGTGTTTGGGAACTGAAAGCCTTATGTGGAATTGAAATATGTAGAATCGAATTTATCTGCTTCTGCAGATAAAGCTGCTCCAGGACTGTAACATGTGGACTCCTCTTCCTCAGCAGTGACAGGCTGTGACCAAAGTGAAGGTGAATTTCAACCAAGGGGTCAGTGGGGACTGGGTTCAAACTGAGAAATGAAAAACAGATGAAGGCCAGACAGGCAGAAAAGCCTTTTCTAGTGGGTGGAAATACTGCCTGGAAATCAGTTGAGCAGTGCAAGAATACGCAGGTCCCTTTTCTGCTTCCAAGGACCTAAAGACAAAAAGCTTTTTAACCCCATTTGGGAAATGACTGACAGCAAAGTAGGTGTTGTTTATTAATCTGACAGTTTTTAGAGCCCCATAGGATCACTTGTGCTTTTGAAAACAGATTACAGGAACAAACTGATTCATGGCAACATGCTTACCTAAGTGCCAAAGCTCAGGCGAATTTCTTTTCAGGGCACATTTCATGTACTTCCTTTAACTGTCTTCTTTAAAGGAACCCAGTCCTCCCACTGCCATCCTCGGCTGAAATCTGAGTTCAGTTATGGTCTCTATCCAGCCTCTGTATCTAGCAGAAGCCTAGAGAATAGATTTCCACCAGTTGTGGTATGTTTGTGGTGTAGAGGACATGAATTAATGGATCCGATAGGTATGTGCATTTTCGTTCAAATAGCAAGCTTAAGGGTAAAATTTGGTGGTTTAAGTTAAAAATTGAAATTAATGTGAAGTGTGGTTTGAAATCTCCTTTCTTACCTTACTGTTTGTCATTTAGTCTACACATGTACATTTTGTACAAATTATAGATATGAAGAATGTGACATTTTTGTGGTTACTGTTGTTCAGTGGAGTGCAAATCTGACTGCCTTAAGAAGTACAATGCTAGAGATTGTAGCCTGTATTCACAATAATATAATTTAAGCACAAATATTTCTTTTCAAAGAATGAACACTGAAAAACTGTTTTCTTTTTATTTTTTAGATTATTTCTCTTTATTCAGAAGCATAGAGTTGTTTGCTGATTGCAAGAAGATGTTTCTTTGTCTCTTTGCGATTGTGTCAGGCCTGATTTCTTCAACAAATGCAGATTCTGACATATCAGTGGAAATTTGCAATGTGTGCTCCTGCGTGTCAGTTGAGAATGTGCTCTATGTCAACTGTGAGAAGGTTTCAGTCTACAGGCCAAACCAATTGAAACCCCCTTGGTCTAATTTTTATCACCTCAATTTCCAAAACAATTTCTTAAATATCCTCTATCCAAATACATTCGTGAATTTTTCTCATGCAGTGTCTCTGCATCTGGGAAATAATAAACTGCAGAACATTGAGGGAGGAGCCTTTCTCGGGCTCAATGCATTAAAGCAGTTGCACTTGAACAACAATGAATTAAAGATTCTCCGAGCTGACACTTTCCTTGGCATAGAGAACTTGGAGTATCTCCAGGCTGACTACAATTTAGTCAAGTATATTGAACGAGGAGCCTTCAATAAGCTCCACAAACTGAAAGTTCTCATTCTTAATGACAATCTGATTTCATTTCTTCCTGATAATATTTTTCGATTCGCATCTTTAACCCATCTGGATATACGAGGAAACAGAATCCAGAAACTCCCCTATATTGGAGTTCTGGAACACATTGGCCGGGTCGTTGAATTGCAGCTGGAAGATAACCCTTGGAACTGTAGCTGCGATTTATTGCCTCTAAAGGCTTGGTTGGAGAATATGCCATATAACATTTACATAGGAGAAGCTATCTGTGAAACTCCCAGTGACTTATATGGAAGGCTTTTAAAGGAAACCAACAAGCAGGAATTGTGTCCCATGGGCACAGGGAGTGATTTTGACGTTCGCATTCTGCCTCCATCTCAACTGGAAAATGGCTACACCACTCCCACTGGTCACACTACTCAAACAACCTTGCACAGATTAGTGACCAAACCACCAAAAACAACAAATCCTTCCAAAATCTCTGGAATAGTGGCAGGCAAAGCCCTCTCCAACCGAAATCTCAGTCAAATTGTGTCTTACCAAACTAGAGTGCCTCCTCTTACACCTTGTCCGGCACCTTGCTTTTGCAAAACACATCCTTCTGATTTGGGACTGAGTGTGAATTGCCAAGAGAAAAATATACAGTCCATGTCTGAACTGATACCGAAACCTTTAAATGCCAAGAAGTTGCATGTCAATGGCAATAACATCAAAGATGTGGACATTTCAGACTTTACTGAGTTTGAAGGACTGGATTTGCTCCATTTAGGCAGCAATCAGATTACGGTAAT
Source organism: Mesocricetus auratus (assembly GCF_017639785.1). Taxonomy (NCBI): domain Eukaryota; kingdom Metazoa; phylum Chordata; class Mammalia; order Rodentia; family Cricetidae; genus Mesocricetus; species Mesocricetus auratus. The sequence goes on along the minus strand of NW_024429188.1, from coordinate 109,689,118 downwards.
CAAAGGAGAAGTATTCCACAATCTTACCAATCTACGCAGGCTTTATCTCAATGGCAATCAGATCGAAAGGCTGTACCCTGAAATATTTTCAGGCCTTCATAACCTACAGTATCTGTATTTGGAATACAATTTGATTAAGGAAATCTTAGCAGGCACCTTTGACTCCCTGCCCAATTTGCAGCTACTGTACTTGAACAACAATCTCTTAAAGAGCCTGCCAGTTTATGTTTTTTCTGGAGCACCCCTTGCGAGACTGAACCTGAGGAATAACAAATTCATGTATCTACCTGTCAGCGGAGTCCTCGACCAGTTGCAGTCTCTTACACAAATTGATTTGGAGGGCAACCCTTGGGACTGCACTTGTGACTTGGTAGCATTAAAGCTGTGGCTGGAGAAGTTAAATGATGGAATTGTTGTGAAAGAACTGAAATGTGAGACTCCTGTTCAGTTTGCCAACATTGAACTGAAGTCCCTCAAAAATGAAATATTATGTCCTAAACTTTTAAACAAGCCATCTGCACCATTCACAAGCCCTGTACCTGCAATTACATTCACCACTCCATTGGGTCCCATTCGAAGTCCTCCTGGGGGCCCAGTGCCGCTGTCTATTTTAATCTTAAGTATCTTGGTGGTCCTCATTTTAACTGTCTTTGTTGCATTCTGCCTTCTTGTTTTTGTGCTGAGACGCAACAAGAAACCCACAGTGAAGCATGAAGGACTGGGGAACCCTGAGTGTGGCTCCATGCAGCTGCAACTAAGGAAGCATGACCACAAAACTAATAAAAAAGATGGACTGAGCACAGAAGCATTCATTCCACAAACCATAGAACAGATGAGCAAGAGTCACAGCTGTGGCCTGAAAGAGTCTGAAAGTGGGTTCATGTTTTCAGACCCTCCAGGACAGAAGGTCACGTTAAGAAATGCTGGTGACAAAGACAAAGACTTACTGCATGTAGATACCAGGAAGAGACTCAGCACAATTGACGAGCTGGATGAACTGTTCCCTAGCAGAGATTCCAATGTGTTTCTTCAGAATTTTCTTGAAAGCAAAAAGGAGTATAACAGCATTGGTGTCAGTGGCTTTGAAATTCGCTATCCAGAAAAACAACAAGATAAAAAAAGCAAGAAGTCACTGATAGGTGGTAACCACAGTAAAATTGTTGTGGAACAAAGGAAGAGTGAGTATTTTGAACTGAAGGCAAAACTTCAGAGTTCTCCTGACTATCTGCAGGTCCTTGAGGAGCAAACAGCTTTGAACAAGATATAGGTCATGTAATCCAACTACATACAGAGGACATTATTTAATGATGAAAGTGCCTTTTGTTGACTTCTAACTTCCAAATACTATATTATCATTAGGCATAGAGACAGGTGTTTCCAAGGGTATCTCATTAACTGTAGCCGTAATGATGTGTCAAGTAGAAGAGAATATCCTTAATAGATTTTACTACATAAAACCTATACTGTGGAGTCCTGTGGGGATACTGCAAACTCTATTGCCAAAGGGATGCTTTATAAACAAAACACACTGAATTTAACCTCAAGAGGCAAATCAGTTTTGTACTCTGATACAAAACCTCCATCTCTTTGTGAATTTGTAAAGCAAATTCAAGAAAACTGGTACCAGTGTTTGTATCTCAGCTGCGTCCTTCATCTTGCACGTAGATTAAGTTGGTGAAACTGGAATAACCCTTTTGATTTGTGGCATTGTAACAACTCTGTGTAAAGATTACCTGAAAAGTGTAAAAAACAAATAAGCATGCAAAGAGAGAACATTTGATAGTATTTGTAAATTGGTAAAATTTATGGCCTGCATCTTGAAACCACTGGATTTATAATGTTAAATTGTGCAAATACTTGTTTAAAATATACCATGCATTACATAACTATAAAATTTGAACACTTTAAGTATTACCTGTCTATACATCAAAACTTAAAGGAAAAAATTCAATGTGAGTTACATAGCATTTGTGGTGATATAGAGAAAAAATGTTTATCAGAATTAAACCTGGCTTAAATTAAACTAGAGTTTGTTCTCAGTTGTGTCAAATACCCACAATCCTTAAAGGTTGTCCCAAATTAGCAAAGTGCTTACCGTGTGAGCGCACCCAAAGCTATTTTTGTAACATAATTCATATTTATGAAGTACTTTGTATACTAAATAGGAAAACATGTACTCCCTAATATGTATTTAATATGCCTGACTTATTTTCCTGATCACGGCAAATTTGTCAGTAAGTATAAATTTAGATAAGAAAAAAGTACTAAAGTGAAACTGAAGCTAATGTGTACAGAAATATTTTGAACTCTGTGATCAGGTATAATTTAAAAGCAAAAAAAATACAAAAAGCCCCACAAAATTAAAAAAAAAATCTGTGCTATTCTTGTGAATTTAGCGTATTATCTTCAGATTTGTTGCCAGCTGTGCATTTTAAAATAGGTTCCTTAGTTTTACAGTATTGTGTCTGGGGCAGTTGTTATTTGCCATCAATTGTCTTGCTTTTCAGGATTCTATGAGCTTAGTTCAAATAGTTTTAATTACAATATATAACAAATTAATGACTAATGTTAATAATATCATGTATGCATCAGTATCCTGTTCTTCATCATTCTGACTACTATCAGATAATCTAGTAGAACTGTAAACATCATGGCAGTCTTGGCTACCAAAGCCACACTGAAAATGCTTTTACTGGTCTCAGATGAATTCATGATCTACAACCACAACTGATATGCCCCTGTGTTTGCGTATGCTGTTAAGTTCTAAGTCAAAATTGGTCAAATGAATGAAGTATTTGATAATGGGTTGAGATCTGAAGATATTTAGGATCTCTGATTAGCAAATCAATATTCAGAATCTCATTGCCTTCTTGGCCAGCTGTTTGTGTGTGTGTGTGTGTGTGTGTGTGTGTGTGTGTGTGGTGTGATGAATTACAGTATTATTAAGTAAAGTAGCTAATAAGGCAAACAGACATTCTTTATGAATTTCAAGTTGCAGATATTTTGATGCAGCTTCCAAAAGGATATTACAGTTAAGTAGTAACAGCAATCCTTTTATTAAATACTAATTTCAGTATTTTATGTGTTTGTTCCAAATTTTTAAGGAATATTTGACATTATTACAGGAGTGTGTACATATGTGTGTGTATATGTGTGTGTGTGTGTGCGCGCACACATGTGTGTTTGGGTATATATTCATATATAGATAGATAGATAGATAGATAGATAGATTTGGAGATTTTTTAGATAGCAAATAAAATCTCCCTATGTATGTGCTGGTGCTCTTAAAACTTTAATGTGTAATTTTCTGTTCCATGACAATGTCTGTGAAAACTTTATATGACTATAAATACATCCAAACAAATAATTGCTTTCTGATCTTGAAAGAAAAGAAGTGTGTTCAAATGCTAATTTTCATCTGCAGTTTCATAAGGACATTTAATATGCCATTACCATGCATGCATGCATCCATGGATTAAAGGGCTCCTAATGCACACTGACAGGATAAAGATGCAAAGGCTTACGACAAAGTGTTTTTGTTTATCCCATCATTAAAGTATGGATTCAGAAATATTAAATGGACACTTACAGGAGGAACCAGAAAGCTCCATGCATAAGCTGGGGCTAATAGGTTGTTGGGATGATGTTTTTTATTCAGTGTGGTGATGTTTGGAAGATTATTCGAGGTTTCTGCAAAATTGTCAGCGGCAAGAGTACCTGCCACCATCTCAAAGCTTGCTGTAGTATATTGGCTACTCACACTTTACTGCTGAAAGCTATAAATGCTCAAAAAATTTTAAGAAAAATTAATTTAACTATATGTGCTTATTTGGTGGTTCTAATTGTAAATGGAAGTAACAAATTCTTGGTTAAGGCTAATATACTTTCCTTAACTAAAGTCATTGTGCCTACATTATACAGTGTATGCTATTTTGCACCTGTCTTTCATTAGTTCTTCTTGTATCTTTTATGATACATAGTTAGGTATAAATTCTGAGTTGAGTACATGAGCAGTTTAAATACTGTATCTGCGTTTTGTTGGCTTCAGCTATAATCTTGACGTTAGTTTAACCCCTTGAGATATGATATGCACATGGTAAAACATTTTTAGTTGTATTTGATTCAAATATTAAAAAGCCAAGAAGTGATTATCTCTAATGTGGTATGAGACATCATTGCCTTCTTGGCATTATATTCCTGTGTATGGACTGTGTTAGAACAGTTGCAGAGAAAACTAGATCTTATGAAATCAGTGAAGGGGTGAGATAATATATTGTGTCCATGTAATATAAATCAAGTTTTAAATTATTTTTTTATGAAATCAATAAAATGATTCAATTCTTTAAAAGTAAATCTTTGTGTAATTTTATGAGAAAGCAGCTATTAAAGTACAGTGATTCAAATATATAAGGCAATTTATATCTCATACTTAGTTTTTCATTCTAAATAACAGTAGAAACAAATATATTAATTAGAAAGTTATTAAAGACCATTACCATTAATTGCTTTTCAAAAACATTTAGTTTTGTACGCCATAAGGTCGCATAAATATTAAATGGCATGGCCTCATGAGTAATGTCATAGGCATTTCAGAAATATCAAAGTCAACCTAGAAATGTATGGCGATAATATTAATCTACAATTACATTTGCATGACTTACATGGATAATATATGAAATGAGCACAGTGAGCTTTTCATTTATGTTTCTTTTTTTTCTTTTTCAGTTTTGTTGTCATCGTTGCATCCAAAGAGTTAGGGAGAAAATATATTAAGAATGTATTTATAGTTACTATTTTGAAATAAAGTAGAGAATATGTATTATATTGTTTTACCCTGTTTTGATTATTTCTATTTTAGAATAATTAATACAAAACCAAGTAATGCTATGAAATCTAATGTAAATCACAGCAAAAAACAACTCTAATGAATTTTGTTTGCTTTGAATTACACCAAGATATTAGATTTTATTAAATACCATTTTTCTGGAACCATCAATAAAATTGTTTGGTACAGTGTTATTTCTGAAACCACCTCTTGTTAAATATATTTATCTTTTCATTGTTTTTCAGAAAAAGTAAAACAGTAGCCAAACTGATTATATCACTCAAATTTGAGGGTAATATATATAGCTTTATAATACTGTTTACACTAAATTTAATTGTTAAGCCTCTGTTAAAAGATGTTTTCCTAACAAGCACAGTTGCAATCTGTATTTCTTTGTACTGGCATTCCCTTAGAGAAGAGTTGTCAGACAGTGTCAAAATCAACATACTTTGATCCTTTCGTATTCTCTCCATTTAAAATTCAACATAACTTCAAGTAGTCAAATATTAGTATTCAATCTGAGCTATTAACACAAATAAATTCACAGAAGCTTCAGAACCTCTACATTCTACTGCAAGCTTGACTGGTTTCTAGTTGCTTACACTTAATGTAGTAAATGACTATTCTTAAGTTAGCTTCTTCTAAAGTAACCAAAAATATCAGTCAACCACTTGATGCATTTTCTGTGGTTGAAAAAAATTGAACCAATTGCATTATAGTTCTACTGAGAGCAGAAAAATATTCAAAAAGCTGCATTTCCGATAAGGTGGTTTGAGATCATGTGTCTATAAGCTAACTGAAGCAAAGGAAGTGCACAGAATTATAAGTTATGATTTCTGTGGCTTTACAACTATACATAAATTGTGCTGAAAGTTGGCACGATATAGAGCAAGCACAAGGCAGTTGTTCTCAGCCACTGCATTATGTAGACAAGTGGCATCAAATCAAGGGCCATACTCATGTTCAGTGTTCATTCAATTACTTAACTAGTCAGACTAACTATTGGTGGTGTCCCTTACTAGGAATAATTACAAGTGTAAGTCACAAGTATTGTCTCTCAATTGCAGATTTCTAGGGGATTTGTCTTTTGCTAAATTAAAACCAAATGGGAGGTCAAATGAACCTAAATAACTTTGTGGCTTTTTAAAAATAAAAACTGCCTTAGTATACATTTAATTTAATTTTATTGTATAATTTTCTTTATTCTATTTAGTTTCCAGTGATTTATAGGATAGCATTGGAGAAGGAAAAAGTAAAGAAAGTGTTTCTACTATCTCCTATATGAAATACTATAATATTCTAAAAGTTTGTAAAACTTTTTAATTTGTTGTTCTTATATCTACACAGAGGAAATGCTTTCAAGCACTAGGGTAATTGGATACTTTGGGTCCAGAAAATACGACACTGGCAATATGAAAGATTTGAACTCCGCAGTGCTTGGTAATTACAAGTTAGATTTGCAATAGAACCAAGAACCAAGAAGTAGCAAGTCAATCTTCCATGGTAGTTTACTTTTGTGGGTATTGCCTGCTCTTAAACACAAATCGCTTTAAAAATTCGTGAGGGAAGTCCTTAGAGAGCTAATGAGAGTATGTAATAAATAGGTATCTACCTTTATTTTTAAATAGCCTATAGAGAGACAAGACAGTGTTTTAAAGTAATTGGACAATATATTTCTCTCAGTTGGCAACTCAAAAGTACATCATGTCAGATACTGTTGACAAACTTCTAAGGAAGCCATGTTGTGCAATGGATATTAATTATGGTAATGATTAACAATCACATTGAGAATTATCCTCCCTATTAAGCAATGGCAATGTATATTTCCATCATCGTTTTATGTAAACTGAATCATTGTGCTAAAATTCTGGAGTTGGTATGGAGTAACTTTAATGCTGTTTTCATGAATAAAAGTCTTTTCTTATAGGTCATATGTGTAGCCATTCAGTGTTTTTATTAGTTTGATATTGGCAACACTCAAGTACAAAGGGAAGTTCAAATAATTTGCTATTTACTTGATATTAATTTACATAAGTAGGGAAGTTATACCTGTACATATATGCATGTACACAGAAATACACACAAACATTGAATGATACACAAATATGTATATCTACTCATTGAGTATTGAAATGCTCCTGTCTCAGTTAAAGTTTGCAAATGACAGCTACTTCATCCCCAGTGAAAATCCCATCCTGAGTGAGAACCTTGATTTTATGCTAAATTTGTACATAAACACTGTGTAGTGTGTAGTAGTAATTGTATTGAGCTTATGCCCTGTAACTTCCTTGGATTTCAGTCGCGTAACTGTCCAGTGATTTGATTTTTGATTTTCTACATTGGTTGAATTTCTCATTTAGTATGTCATTTGTGTGCTTACTAAGTGAATACAATGTGCTATTCACAAAACATCAGTCATGGTGCAAACCAAGTCTGCTGCAACCTTGTATAAACATGCTCAGAGAAGCATGTAAAGACTATGTATATAGAAGCACCTATATACAAAATAAGGACTCCCATGGTGAGATTCGTGATTAGTAATTCTAGAACATGAAAAACTACTTCAAAAGAAGGACCATTTGGTGAGTAGAGATTAGGTAGGATAATAAGATTAAAGGAGTATTCACAGAAACAAATATTTATCAGAGCTCAAAACCTAATTGCTGAAAAGTATCCATGGTAAAAAAATATCAAATATTAATCTGATTTTTTCATACTTTAACTGTTATTTCTTTCTTTTAAAATTATATTATATCAATTAAGTGCCCATACAGCCATCATAAACATATTTTTCAGATAAATTGGTCAAATAAAACATATTCCTTTGACCAATAATTATTTTTGTTGATTTGTGTTACAGATTATTTTTGAGCCTTCTGATTTGATATTACCAGTTAAATAAAGACAAGCAATATTTTTAATAGAAGTAGTAGACAAAACATACATGTTATACCTAAAACATTTATTTGGAAAATAGATTATCATAAGCATTTATGTTTCAATGTTGTAGTAAACTATTGTTAGGTCTTCTGGTTTGTTTTCAGAAATTTTGCTTCAGTGCCTATTTCAGAAGCCATTTCCGCATGAAGCCCCAGGAAATCATGTATCTGCCATGGATCCCTTTGCTCCATAGCAGGATATGCCCGGTTTGCCAAGTCCTACCTGCTGCAGATGATTCTCTTCAGCTGTTATGAACAGCCAGCACTATCTATGGCACAGACTAGCTTCACAAGATTTTTTCTAGTTCAATACACAGGCAACTACAGGGTTCTGGAGCCAAGCATGTATTTACTGGCATAAGATTATGATACTCAAGAGCATTTTGGTTTTGTGTATTGTTCACGCTGAATCCTTGTTTTGGTTCCCCAGTTATCCTCCAGCACACAGGAACTGCTTGTTATGTTATTCAATACTATTCTTCATAGTGCAAACTACTCTCCACTCTGGAAAATCACACATATTTATAGAGAAAATCTTCACACTTTGCATTACCAGTTTCCTCCTGTAATTTCTAGAAATATAAAAAAATGTATGCAGTAGGTCTTGACAATATAAAAAATAATTTTAATAAGACAGAGATATCAGCACAAAAGTCAACTGTTGCATGATGTTTTTTGTGCTTCAGATTTGCTTGCAATGTCATTTTAGGTTGGAAACCAGAATCTAAACAATCACTTTTTACTAAGGAACCCCCTACTCTAGCTACAGAAGGGTATTATTGCTGACATGTTGGTAAGGTTGCAGATGAGTTGCCACAAACATGGCTATTATTTTCTCCTCATACTCAGTACTTCAGAAAATATTCATTTTTCTCATGCTTGGTACAGCTGCTGAAATGCTGCTGCATCAATTCTCATCATGAAAATTCACTAAGCCTTATTTTCAGTATGTAATGAAGCAGTTACACAGAAATGTGTATTGGGAACTGGATAAAACCATCATGATTAAGAACTAAACCAATGTATTCTTAAGGAAAGAATGTTTTAAGAGATTCTAATGGAAGCATTTAATTAAGATTATATCCATGCCCACCAATCACCCTTTGAATTTATCAAGTTTTTTTTCACAGACTTCATTGTGTGTATCAAAAAGAGGTAAGGCTTAGCCTATAGGCAGCATTTTCTCGGTTACTATTTCCAGATGCCTAGACCATGCCACAAAGTCAACTGTGTGAACAAAGGCTTGAGTATTTAATCCTAAATGCATATGTGATTTCAGATGGACCTTTGAAGAGAAATAAGTTGAAAAAGCTTAGCCTTTCAAATGACTACCCTAAATGGTCTTTATCAGAATAAGGGTAGACCAAGAAAATTTTGCTGACTAGACATCTTCCCTGCTTAAGGACCATCAATGGAAGATGGAGTAACATATATATCAGATAAATCAGATGAATTTTCCAAATCAGATTATTTCGTCCCTATCATTTCAAGAAAGGCTTGAAAGAGAGCATGACTTACCCAAGGTCACATAATCTATCATTGCCACCCTGGTCCATGATGTCCTGGAACACAGGATAATACTTTTATTCTACAGTTTTGTTTTATTTAGAAGTTCCAGAAAATCTAGGAGAATCACTGAAGAACACCTGTAATTTTCATAAGGTTCCACAGCACCTTGCAAGCTTGGACTTCTTTACCTCTGTGTCCAAGGTGAGACTTGTCCAGTAAAGAAAAATGAAATTTATTAAAAGGAACTATTCAAATAAAGTCTTATACTCAATGATCTTGCAGGACATATTTAAGGATTTTCTAGAGTATGCATGGATACAATTTAAGTCAAAATTATCAAGCAAAATTTATTCTGAACATTCAAAACTTGATCTATTTCAGTTTATTAGTAAACAGTATCTTCTATGCACTGTGATTGCAAATCAATAATCACCAAATTCTATTTATATATTAAGCATCATGTTTGTTAGAGGAAGAATGCAATAACACCTCCAATTGTCAATGCTTTTGTTTTGAGTGGCAGCATTTTACAAAGGAAAACCAGCTTCCTCTGTTGACTGCACTGAAGATGGCATTATAGAATCAATATCATAGGATGTGCTTGAATTTGTCTCAATCCAAACATTCAATTTTTATCTATACCTTGAGCTGATAAATGAAGCACATAGTTTGGTAACACTGTATCCTCTTCAATAATTGCAGTTAGATCAAGTTATTTTTAATTTGCCCTTAACTGTTTGCAGTTGTAATTTATGCCAGTGATTTACAGTCACTGTAGTTCAACCTGTAGATCAACAGAAAACACTAAGAACAAGTGAAAATTATCTTAACTATAAAATATACTCATTAGTATTCATTGCAACTTTATTCTACTAAGACAGAAAGTTATCTTTAAAAGAAGAGGCAAAAATAACTTTTCAGATCTCAAGGGTTTTGACTCTTCAGTCTTTCTAAGTTTTTGTAAGATTTTGGAAGCATACTATGATGGCTGTAAATGCAGTTATGAATTTATTTTGTTCAATACTATTAATGAGAAGCTCATCAAACATGACTACTCTGTAGTCCCTGGGCCTTTTAATTATAAAAACTGTTGCTTCAGGTACTGGTAACTCGTTCAAAATTAACAGCTTTATACTTTGAACTGTTTCACTTCAAATAGTTACAGTGTTAAATGAGTAAATAACCTTTGCTTAATTAATTTTGCATTAAGTTTAAGAAAGATAGAAAGAAATAAAAATACTTCTCTTGATTCAGCACTGACATGCTTAAATGTTGATGAGGGCAGGATGTATTGACCTTTACCTTTGTTCCCCTAACATGGCATTTAGCCCTGATGCTACTACCACTACATCTGCACTGGGAATCCTGCAATATCTGACTCAAACACCTTCATGTACTTGCATTCATTATAACTTTTTATGTTTAAAGTTGTTTTATTGTTAGTGTGTTTTCCTAATTCACAGTCTGATACGAGATTTATAAGCATTTTTAAGAGACAATGTCAAGAGGTAGAAAAGTAGATGACATTAATTGAATAGATGATAATATTTCAAGCATATGACAAACTAAGCCTTTCTTAGTATCCTATAATATTATCAAGCTGGTATAGCTCAGATCAGTAGTGAGAGCGACTTAAGTCTACTCTCAAGGAGTCCATGTGAGATTCTTTTAAGAACTTTTCCTTATTTCAATGTAATTCAGTATCAGTGGAGCAAAGAAGGCTCAGATATTTAAGAGAAGTTCTTATCATTTGTTGAAGACTAGAGATAGAGGGGTATATGAGGTTAATGGAACATTATGAGCTATGGCACCCATGTGGTGAGGAAAGCAGGAGTTACATCACTATTTGTAGACATTTCCGCAAAGTACCAGAGAGCAAATATTGGAGATTTTCACCATCCATGTGAACCAAGTAACTGACTATGGTCTTATAGAACAACAACAACAAAAAGTCACACAACAAATAAACATATTGATGTTGCTGTGTTTCTGATAAAATACTTATTGACAAGAATGAGATTGTGAACAGATTTGGCATTTAGGCCAAGATCTGAAGAGCCTGGTATGAGTAGAACTTTACTGTACATTAGGAAGTCAATGGGAGTTTTCAAAAGCAATGACATCATAAATCTTATTAAAGACAAACTATTACCTGGTATATGGAAGATCAGCTAAAAGGAATGGAGAGCAGAGTTTAAATGGGGAACAGTAACTCACTCTACTGTAGATTAAACTTCCATGGAACTCATGGAGACCCAGCTACATCTGTCTTGTGAGTAAATGCTGGAACTAAAAGTATGTACTACCATGGCCAGTTGTGAGCTATACAGACTATGCAGAATTAGTCAATAAACTGATGACAGTAACTTTGCTTTCCTAAGTTTATAAAGACACTTTTCATTGTGATATCTAGGGGACAGTGTTGTAGAAGGGGACAATAGAACCAGAAAGCAAATCTTGGAGATTTATTGTTTACTAATTTATCTTCTTTGTTCCTTCTGCATCCAAATCACCTGAGGCACTTCTGCTCCCTCCCAGAATCTTTGTGCATAATGCTTAGTATATGAACATGTATTTGAATGCACATGTGTATACATGAATCTAGATAGTCAAAGGGAAAACCAAGGGGATAGAGAGCCCAGAAAGCAAAGGAAAAACTAGAATTAAAAAATGGTACAATGGCCAACTGTGTTTAGTACTGTTGAAAGACAGCGAGCTATCTAGCTAGTCTTTTCTGGTATCAGACCTGCCAGAATTCTATACAAGACAGATACAAAAGAGCTATGGCACTCTATGTCTTCCAAAAAAGAGACAGCATTTCAAACAAAATTGCATAGATAAGGGATAGACTGAGAAATGATAGACAAGAACCAGTTCCCAAATACTGGGCAAAGCCAAAGCAAAAGATGAGTGCAGAGAAGATACTGGAATTCTTCCAGGAATCATGGAATCGGGAAATCCAATAGCAGCAAAGTAATGCCAGGATCAAGAAATTAAAGGGAACATACCCAGATTCAGTACCTCAAAACAGCAGAAGGGAGCATCAGGAAAAGTTCACCAAAACCCAGCACCTTTTAAAAGGTTTTATACCTTGTTGTCCTGCATCACCAAGGGCAAGTAATAAACAGGAGTTTTTGAGCTTCGGTTGTTTGCTGAAAGGATTGAGTTGTAACACGTTTTGTCAGGAAAAATACACATCCATTCTTTTTTCCCAACAGCTCCTTGATAGAATATGTTATTTAAATTCAAGTTAATACATATTCACTGCCTACCTACTGTGTGTTTTCTCTGGGCTGAATCTGAAGGAGGAAGAAGCATTAGAGCAAATTGCAGACTCTAGAAGAAGAGGAAAATATTGAAAGAAAATAACTGAATAACTGGAAAATATATTCTCAATGAAGGATAATAAATGCGATGTATCACAAAAATCTGAGAAGGAAGGATGACTTCGTGGTAGAGGTGCATGGTGAACTAATATTTGCAGGATAACATAGGGTGTATAATTTGCATTCTGCTGCTGTGACAAACACCATGACCAGAAACCACTTGTGAAGAAAAGAGTTTGTTTCAGATTACAGTTAATCATGTAGGGAAATCAGGCAGGAACCTAGAGGTAGTAAATGAAGCAGAAACCATGGGCAAACACTGCTTATTGCTTTGTTTCCAAGGCTTACTCACTTCTTTTTCGTATATAGCACATGATAACCTGTCCAGGGATGGCACAGAATACAATAGGCTATACACACCCATTATTCAAGAAAATGCCCCTAAGCGCTTGCATACAGGCCAATTGGATGGACTCATTCTCTCAATTGAGGTTCTCTTCCCGAATGACCCTACTTCTTTTCAAATACAGGAGGAGAGAAAAAATAACCTATAGCCAATAGTCAATGGGAAAACAGAGAAAGGTAGGTAAGCCCAGTCTTCTTAGGGGAATGACTAGCTTTGTGTGGCCGGAGTATCTAATCCTTGAGTGAGAGCCACTCCACTTATCTGCCATGTCCATCAAGATATCTTACAAGAATCTCAAGTTCAAAGATACCAGAATAACCTTACTGTTCTCACTTCACACAACTGTTTTCCAGTCATTGGCCTCTAGAAGTCCAATTTCACAGCTATATGGATACTATGACTGGAATCATGATCCATTCCTTGTCCTTTGTCCTACATCACGAAGATATAGGTATCCTCCCCATGGCCTCCTTTCTTCCCCATTGACCACATGCTGGATTGTGATTTAACATTTATTAACCTATCCTGCTGATCTCCCTGTTCCGACAGTTTATCATTAATTTTCCATGCTACTGCTGTCATCTTTAGCTTCAAGCATTACTGAAGCCCCTTCAATGGTTTCCAGTTGCCTTCAGGAAGAAATTAAAATAGATAAAATCCATTTTTATTTATCAAGTGCTTATTGCCTTTCACTATTTGAGGCAATTAGTAAGTGTTATTTTCTGTCATCTTTCCTTATTTTTTGAAGTTCACATGGTTGTTTTCTATTTTATATATTTAAGTGTTATACAACAATATGTCCATGTTGACTACCATACAAAAGCTACAGTGAACATAGAAAATTGTCTCCATGTGTTCTGAATTTATTTCCTTTGATTGTACATCCAACAGAGAGATTGTTTGGTCATGTAGTTAGTTCTATTTTTCGTGTTTTTGAGAACTCTGCATACTCTTTACTATAGCAGTTGTACATGCTTTCATTACCACCAACAATATCTGAGGGTTTTCCTTTTTTGTGTTGCTTTGTTTACTGCTACTCTTGCTTTGATAATAACCTCATTTAGCTTTGAATTTTTACTGATGATGAGTTACAGTAAACATTTTTTCTCTTCACTCTAGTTCCTGTCTTTTTTTAAAATTTGTTTTATTTTTATTTTTAGAAACACTCTTATTTACATATCCTTCTGCCCATTCCCTTGCCCTCCCATCCTCCCCTGCTTCATACTGACCCACCAACCCACACACCACCCATTCCCCAGAGATAATGAGACCCTCCACAAGGTATCATCAAAGTCCATCTCATCATTTGGTGGAGGGCCCAGTCTCTCCTTTCTTTATCTGGGCTACAATTGTATCCCTTCATTGGGAATGGGCTCCCCAAGTCCATTTGTGGCCTCAGAATAAACCCTGGCTCCACTGTTAGAGGTTCCGTAGACTGTCTTGGCCTTCTAGCTGGTACCCACATTCAGAGGGCTTGGTTTGGTTCAATGCTGGTTCCCTCACTTTACTACTAGGATCTGTGTGCTCTCATTAGGTCAGGTCAACTGTTTCTGCAGGTATCTCCAGTTCCATCTTGGTTCATTTGGTCATCTCCCTTTCCGCAACTGGATTCCTTTAAGACTGGGATCTACATGCTCTCATTAAGTCAGATCAAATATTTCTACAGGTATCTCCAATTCTGCCTTGGTTCATTTGGTCATCTCTCTTTCTGCAACTGGAATGTGGCTTAGTGCTCAGCTGTGGGTGTCTGTTTCTGGTTCGATCAGCTACTGGGTCAAGGCTCGAGGAATGGTAACACAAGGTAGTCATCAATTTCATTATAGGGGAAGGTCATCAAAGGCAGCCTCTCTAGCATTGCCTAGTTTCTTAATTGGGGTTATCCCTGTGTGTCCCCTACCATTTCCTCTGTGTCAGACCTCTCTCCAAGCCTGTACCAGCTCCCTTTACCAAGGCATCTCCTTTCTTGCCCTCCTCTATTACTTCCCTGTCTCAGTTCTCCTGTTCCCCTCCCTCACTTCGCCCTTCTCCCCATTCCATCTCCCTCCTCACCCTACCCCTATGCTCCCAATTTTCTCAGGGATTCTTGTCACCCTCTCCTTCTATGGCGGACCATGAGTTTTTCCCTTGGCGTCCTCCTTGTTTCCTAGCTCTTCTGGCAGTGTGAATTGTAGGTTCATAATCCTTTTCTCTATGCCTAAAAACCATATATGAGTATGATAGGAAAAGTCCTTCTGTGTATATGCTGATGAATAAAGCACTGTTGTACAATAGGGACGCAAGATAGGTGAGACTAGGAGTCTAGGAGGATGCTGGGAAATGTGAAGGTCGTCATCATCATGTGATCTCCCAGAAGGAAAGGGCACATCAGTAGTGCCTCCTTGGAAAGACAAGTCCTTAAAAATATATATATATATTAGTAATCATCGGTCAATAATTAAGTCAGAGCTAGCTAATGAGAAACAATAGCAAATGGCCAACAGCTAGCTTCATAATTAATATAGTGTCTCGTGTATTATTTGGGTGCTAAGACAGCAGCCAGATCCAGGTGGCTGGTGGGAAGAATGCATGTTACATGAGTCAGTACATACCATGTTTGTCTATTTGTGACTGGGTTACTTCACTCAGGATGGTTTCTTCTAGTGCCATGCATTTGCCAGCAAATTTCAAGATTCCATTGTTTTCTTTCTGCTGAGTAGTACTCTATTGTGTAAATGTATCACGTTTTCTCTATCCATTCTTCAGTTGCTTCCAGGTTCTGGCTATTACGAACAATGCTGCTATGAACATAGTTGAACATATGTCCTTGTTGGATGAATGTGCATTCTTTGGATATATGCCAAGGAGAGGAATTTCTGGATCTTGAGGTAGACTCACTCCCATTTTCCTAAGAAACTGCCATACTGATTTCCAGAGTGGCTATACAAGTTTGCACTCCCACTAGCAATGGAGGAATGTTCTTCTTTCTCCACATCCTCGCCAACGTAGAGTGTCATTTGTGTTTTTGATTTTAGCCATTTTGACAGGTGTAAGGTGATACCTCAGAGTAGTTTTGGATTGCCTTCCCATGATGGCTAAGGATGTTGAGCATTTTCTTGTGTGTCTTTCACCCATTTTAGATTCCTCTATTGAGAATTCTCTATTCAGTTCTGCAACCCACTTTCTAATTGGATTGTTTGATGTTTTGGTGACTAGCTTCTTGAGTTCATTGTATATTTGGAAATCATCCCTCTGTAAGATGTGGGGTTGGAGAAGATCTTTTCCCATTCTGTCATCTGCCATTTTGTTTTTCTGACTGTGTCCTTTGTCTTACAGAAGTTTCTCATCTTCAGGAGATCCCATTTATTAATTGTCGATCTCAATGTCTGTGCTACTGGTGTTATGTTTATGAAGCTTTCTCCTGTACCAATTCATTCAAAGGTACCTCCCACTTTTTCTTCTAAGAGTTTCAGTGTGGCTGGATTTATGTTGAGATCTTTGATCCATTTGGATTTAACTTTTGTGCATAGTGATATACATGAATCTATATGCAATCTTCTACATGTCCACATCCAGTTGTGCCAGCACCATTTGTTGAAGATGCTTTCTTTTTTCCATTGTATAACTTTAGATTCTTTGTCAAAATTCAGGTGTTTGTAATATATGGGTTAATATCAGGGTTTTAAATTCAATTCAATTGGTCTACCTCTCTATTTTTGTCAATAACAAGCTGTTTTCTGGACTGTAGCGTTATAATAGAGCTTGAAGGCAGGGATGGTGATGGCTCAGGAATTTACTTTATTGTACAGGGTTGTTTGGGCTGTCCTGGGTTTTTTGTTTTCCTGTGTAAAGTTGAGTATAGTTCTTTCAAGATCTGTGAAGAATTGTGTTGGTATTTTGATGGGGATTGCATTGAATCTGCAGAAGCATTCATCAAAAGTCTCAACCAAAAAAAATCCCAAGGCCAGATAGTTTCAGTGCAGAATTCTACCAGAAATGAAAAAAAAGAACTAATACCATTACTTCTCAAACTGGTCCACACAATAGAAGCAAAGGGGGCACTGTCAAACTCTTTTTCCAAGGGTAGGTACAATTACCTTGGTACCCAAGCCACACAAAGACATAACTAAGAAAGACAACTACAGACCCGTATCCTTCATGAACATCAATGCAAAAATACTCAACAAAATACTGATAAATAGAATCCAGGAACACAACAAAAAATTATCCACCATGATCAAGTAGGCTTCATCCCAGAGATACAGGGATGGTTCAACATATAAAAATCCATCAATTTAAACCTCCATATAAACAAACTGAAAAAGAAAAAGCACACAATCATCTCACTAGATGCTGAAAAAGCCTTTGACAAAATCCAACATCCCTTCCTGACAAAAGCCTTGGAGAGATCAGGAGTAACAGGGTCATACTTAAACATGATAAAAACAATGTACAGCAAATCACCGGCCAACATCAAGCTAAATGGAAAGAAATTCAATGCAATTCCTCTACAATCTGGAACAAGACAAGGCTGTCCACTCTCTCCATAACTCTTCCATACTGTACTTGAAGTTATAGCTACAGCAATAAGACAACAAAAGGAAATTAAGGGGATACAAACTGGAAAGGAAGAAGTCAAACTTGCACTATTTGCAGATGCTATGATAGTTTACATAAGTGACCTAAAAACTGTACTAGAGAACTCCTACAGCTGATAAATACCTTCGGCAAAGAGACAGGATACAAAATCAACTAAAGAAAATCAGTAGGCCTACTATATACTACTATATACAGATGATAAATGGGCTGAGAAAGAAATCAGAGAAACATCACCATTTACAATAGACACAAAGAGCATAAAATATCTAACCAAACAGGTTAAATTACTTGTCCAGTAATAACTTTGAGTCCTTAATGAAATAAATTAAAGAAGACACCAGAAAATGGAAAAATCTCCCATGCTGTTGGATAGGTAGGAATAACATAGTAAAAATGGCAATCTTTCCAAAAACAAACTACAGTAAACATTTTTAAACAATATTTGGTCATCCTTATGTTTCTTTGAAAATATCTTTTTCTTCCTTTTTTCATTTTGAATCAAGTTATTATTTGCTATGAGATGTATGAGTTCTTTATTATTTGGGCATTATCTTTTTATCATATATGTGATTTGCAGATTGTATCTCCCAATTTTTAGAATAAGTTTTGTTGTATCTTTCATATATAGAAGTTTTATAGTTCTGTGTAGTTACACCTGTATATTCTTGTATAACATCTAAGCATTATGTTTAAGGTTCATTATTTGCAAATTTTCTAAAAAATATTTTATAGAAACAGCAATAGTCCCCAGTCTGCATATTCAGAAATTGTCAACTGGGGTCATGGGGGCATTTCAGTTAGGAAAGTAAACCTCAATTCCCAGAATCCACAGTAAAAAGCCAAATATATTTACACATGCTTGTTACATTCCAGTACTGGGGAGTTAGAGACAGGCAGAGTTCACTGGCCAGCCAACTTATCCTGACCAATTTTCAGTGAGACAAATGTCTTAATGAGAAATCTTGTCTCAGAAAAGACAAACAACAAAGTGAAAAACAAGGTGGACTGCTTCAGATGAACACAACACATGGTGCATACAAATATGGACCTGCCCACATCTACACATCCACATATATGCATTAACATACACAAAAAGGAAAAAGAAAAGAAATGGAGAAAATTTTTAAATGTGTTCCCCAATATATCACTTACGAATGGTAATCAAAATTCTAAGCAGCCATTCTAATTTTGCTATCCATAGCTTGGCCTTCAATTTTAAAACCACAATAAATTCTTGCAATTGGATCCTTTTTTCTTTTAATATCTTGTGTAGTATACTGAACTAAATGGATGGAAGTGCATTCAAAAGCTATTCTCTTCTGTCATTAGGCTTTTGAATAGAGCAGTCACATTCTATTCCCCCCAAACCCTTTGTTCTTCTTGGTCACATTTTGTTATATTGTTTTATTTTTTCCATTTTCTGTACAACTTCTCTGAAGGAACTTTGCATATTCTTCCCTGTTGTATCATGCACTAACTCTGCTTGTACTCTTTACACTTAATCTGGAATTTAATAACCAAATGTTTATTAAATTAATAAATATATTAATGGAAATGACAGCAGATGAAATCTGATAGAGGGTCTGGAAACTTTGAATGTCATGCTAAGTTTGTTTGAATTTTTATGCACACAATGCAGAGTCATTGATGGTTTGTGAATACATATGGTCTAAGCTTTTAATTTTAGAAAAACAAGTAGGTACTCTATAGTTTCTATGTTACTAAGATAATTAGAAAATTAGACTGTTAGTAAACTTTTATATGCTGAAAAACTGTCTCCAAACTCAGAAGTCTGTATTATCATTCAATTACTTTGAACAATGAGTCTGTTAGTAAGTTTCATAGGTTTTGCTTCAGAGTATAGGTGAAACAGTATGGGTGGTCTACAGTGATATAGGCATATGTCTCTCAAAAGTATAGTCTCAAGTCTGTCTTTATTATGTTTCTCATTCTTTTGTACCCAGCTAGCTACCCAAGGGAAGCTATTTTCCTATAATGGTCAGAAGCACAGGAGGTCAAGCTCAACTACAATAGTTTTTATCAAACTTCTGCTGCATCAGACAATTGACCAAAGTAGGTACAAAAGCAAGTCTAGCATCTGTGGGACAGAGAAATTACTCCTGCCTTACATGATAAAGGAGAAGGAGTAATCAGTTCTTAATAGTCATGTTATCTGCCTCAGCTCTTGTTACAAATAGGAGTAATATATCCCTCAAGTCTGGAAGAATGGAATCATAGCGTAAGAAATTTTGCTTCAGATGATAGACGATATGAGCTTAGAAAATGAGAGAGTGAAGCAACACAAAGAAAAGCAAATGATTGGATTCAGAATAAGGAGAAAGAAGAGTCAGTGATGTGCTGATATGTTAGATGCCAGACAACTAATAGCACAGCAATTGTTTGATGAAGATAAGTTAGGTCAAGAATTCACCATTTATGATCTTGAGATGATGTCCCTTATCCACAGACAAGGATAACATCATGTGGTTCCTACCCACATTGATCTTGTTGTCCAGGGAATAAAAGAAACTACAAAAGCATACATTTTCCTGTAACAATACTGTCAAAATGCATGATAAAAAAAGGCTGTGCCCGGTATAATATGCAGACTCTGAAAATATAAAAAGCAGCATAAACAAAAATATATAATTATGAGACTCGGGGATGCAAGTGAGGTGCAGTATATGAAAGGGTATGGAGAAAGAGTGCTAGGTAGGTATTCTTCAGGTCCATTTGATAGAAAGAGACACAAAGCCAATCTGAATTAGCTTAGGAACAAAGAGGAAATTTCTAGAAAATTAGAAAATGCTTTAAAGACTCACCAAATGGCATGCAACAGTCGGGGAAAATAGTACATACACAGTGTGACTACAAAGCCACAACATTACTGTAGTCACAGGTTGGACATTATAAAGGAACTTTGCAACTTAATAGCTCCTGCTTTCTCCCCTTTTTTGATTCTGATGCCTTCCTATCAAAACTTCCTGAATCTATAAACAAACGTCATTCATTATATATTTAATGTAGATCTAGAATCTTCCCACTTTCTAACTATATCAACTCCTGGCAAAAATTAAGGCCCTAATAATTCTGGCTGAGTGAATAAAACTGTAAGCTGACAGTTCACATTGCATGGCACAGGGAAAACATATGTGTGTATTGGGAGGTCTTCAGGTAGTGGGGATGGTAAGTATGGAAGTGCAGTCCTATGGTAAATCCATGTGTTTTGTGAGGTTTTTACCCCAGAGTAATTTTTGTTTTTGTGATGCCTGTCATTAGTTCCAGTTAATGGAACTCTTCTCTATATGCTCAACATTCTGTATATGCTCAACATTCTCTAAGCAACCCTGTATAATTTAATGCATTCATATACATTCTTTTTAATTAATACATTTATTTATTCTTCCCTCCTATATTACATCCTGACTTCAGTTTCCTCTCCCTCTTTTGCGCTAGGCCCTCCTCCTGAATTTCCTCTTCCCCAGATCCACTCCTCCTCCTTTCTCTTAAAAAAAGAGAAGGCCCCCTCGAGATGTCAGCCAAACATGACATAACAAGTTACAATAGGAATAATCTTAAACTCTCATATCAAGGCTGGACAAGGCAACCCAGTATAAGGAAAAGGGTCCCATAAGCAGGCAGAAGAGTTCGAGACAGCCTATGCTTCCACTGTTAGAAGCACAAGAATTCCAAGCTACACAACCATAACCTATAGTGCAGGTCCTGGGTCAGACTATATAGGCTTGCTTACACTGCCTGGAGGTCCAGGACCCAGAGGCTGGGTAGCCGAGAGTCCAAGCATAGAAGCAAACATGATTGGAAAGAGAAGAAATAAAAAGGTCAATATAATGATTCAGATACTTTCCTAACTGCTGCTTATGTATGTAAATCTGCTGGTCATGGCCTGCTCATGATGTTAGTAATTTTACCCTTGTGTTTTGCTCCTGGAGAAGAATGACAGTGTTGACATCCTTTAACCCTGGTCTGGCCGGAAATGGTGTACAACATAGGAGAAACACATGAGAATGTTTCACTGGGATACACAGGACCCAGCTGGACCAAATCCTTCTCTATTGTAATCTTTGGTTCATAAGTGATTATCTAAATTGTTTGTTCCCACTGACAAGTCAGAACACGATGTGAGCAACTTTCATTAGTCTTCTCTTCTTTCCCGAGATCTTGAACTCTGAGCTGCCTGCAGCCTTCCTTGTGGGCTGTTTCCCAAAGCTGCCTGACTTCAGAGCAATGTATTCTCAGATCTTGTGTCTAAGCAGCAACCCAATTTCCTCTGCTTTCTAACTTTCTAATCTCTTTATTCTTACCCCTGCCTGACTATTGAGCTACGTTCAGATCTTCTTATTGCAATAGGACCTCCTTCCATTCAGCAAATTATCCCTTTACTTAAATTCAGATTTATTTTTCATTCAGCATTCCTTAATTCATTTTCATTTTTCTTAAGGAAGTGGCCATGAAAGGATTGGTTTTGGAGACTCAGGGCCAGCCCTAGACCTGCCAGTGTAGACAATGCTATGTATATTCCTTGAATGAAATCATATGAAGAAATAAATACTACGTGCTGCTTTTGCAGTGTTTGTTTAGGAAAGTAAAGGCTCCTCCTTGCACTTTATACAATTCACAACAGTGATGCTTCTTTTAGACTCTGGAGTTTTATATTGTTTAAGCAAAAGTCTCACTTTGTCTCATTACCACAGAAAAAGTCTGCCATACACTGTCCTGTATTTCTCCCTATTCAGTAGTGATTTAAATTAGGAAGGACTGAAGTCAAGGTGTTTTTGCAGTCAGTTACCAGAGTTTGTACCTCCTTTCAACTCAGCAAGGCCCTTGAGAAAGGATAGGGGTTATTGTTTATAAAACCTTGAAACCCAAGCTAGCAGGAGTAATTCCTACTTCTATCAGTGGGTGTATCCTGCTAAGCTCAAATGAAACTTTTGCTGCAGGAATTTGTGCTGTTCTGATTCATTGCAGGCATGTCAGGGTTGAAGGAATTAAGCAGTGCAGATTTTCGACAGCTCTTAGCAAGAGAAATTCCCTTCACCCGCTAAGCTATTTCAACATAGGGTTTTTATGCTACCCAGTTTGACCTAGAGTCTGATTTCAAGGCACAGAACGAATGATCTTTATCTTTCCTTTGTTCGTCTTTTCAGCTTTGCCTCTTTCTCTGTAAAGAAGGGCCTGATTTCATTTTTTTTATTGAGAAATATCTGTTATGCTGTTTGAAAGAAGGGGACATGGTGAGCTCACCCATTTCTGACAACTGTGCTAACATTCAGAGGTTGACTTCTGTTTCCTCTTAAGGGCAAAGCAGAAAGGCTGGGTGATATTTTCAGTTGTGTATGGCTCTGAAATGATAGAGCATTGCAGTTCAAATATCAAAAGACTAGAAAGTGAGCCTGCTCTTAACTGGAGACTGTGTCCTACTCCACTCAGTTCACAGGAAAACTGATGCTCCATTCTCATAACAAAACACTTGTTGGGTCAAGACCAGGCTGGAGAAACCCACAGAAACAGCTGACCTGAATAAGGGGGAGCTCATAGACCCCAGACTGAGAGCTGGGAAACCAGCACAGGACCAACCCAGACCCCATGATCATGGGTGTCAGTTTGGAGGTCTGGTTAATCTATGGGGCCTCTAGTAATGGATCAGGATTTATCACTAGTATACGAATGGACTTTGGGAGCCTGCTTCACATAGAGGGATACTCTCCAAGCCTAGACACATGGGGGAGGATCTAGGCCCTGCTCCAAATGATATGACAGTCTTTGAAGACTCCTGGGTAGCAGAAAGGGGATGGGATAGGGAGTTGCTGGGGAGCAGGGGAGGAGGGGAGGGAAAGGGAACTGAGATTGACATGTAAAACAAACTTGTTTCTAATTTAAATTAGAATTAATTTGGCTTCATATCTGCTGGCAGATATAAAGACAACAATGCTCTGTGGAAAGCAGATTTGGAGAGAGAAGGGAAGCACAAGCAATTCCTTGCTTTACAAATTATGGAAGAGAAAGAGAAAGGTCAGTTTCCAATGCTGAGTGTTATTGAGTCAGATTGGCTTGGACCTCAGCCTGAAATGACAAGTGAGAAGAAGCCCATGAACCATTTGCTAAAGC
Source organism: Mesocricetus auratus (assembly GCF_017639785.1). Taxonomy (NCBI): domain Eukaryota; kingdom Metazoa; phylum Chordata; class Mammalia; order Rodentia; family Cricetidae; genus Mesocricetus; species Mesocricetus auratus. The sequence goes on along the minus strand of NW_024429188.1, from coordinate 109,665,412 downwards.
AGCATGCCCTTTCATAATTCTGAGGTTCTATATTTGACTTTTCCCTCATTTTATATGTGTGGAGGATGATAGAAATAATTGCTATGACCCCCTTTTTGATGAATTCAGAAAAAGCTACAAAATTTTTATTTTCATATTTTTATTTTTTTGTTTTTTAAATATTTATTTATTATGTATTCAGTGTTCTGTCAGAATGTATGCCTGTATTCCAGAAGAGGACGCCAAATCTCATTACAGAGGGTTGTGAGCCACCATGTGGTTGCTGGGAATTGAACTCAAGACCTCTGGAAGAGCAGTCAGTGCTCTTAACCTCTGATCGATCTCTCCAGCCCTATTTTTTATTTTTTAAAACAATCATTCTTTCATTTTACATACCAATCTCAGCACCCTCTTCTCCCACTCCCTCCACCTTCTCCCCCTACAGCCCCATCCCAGCATCCACTCCTCAGAGAGGGTAAGACTCTCCCATGGTAAGACAACAAAGTCTGTCACGTGACTTTAGGCAAGATCAAGGCCCTCCCTGTATCTAGGCTGAGCAAGGTATCCTTACATAGGAAATAGACTCCAAAGAGCTAGTTCATGCACTAGGGATAAATCCTGATCCCACTGCCAGTGGCCCCATAAACTGCCCAAGCCACACATCTGTCACCCACATTCAGAGGACCTAGTTTTGTCCTATGCAGGTTCCAAATCATTCAGTACAGTGTCAATGAGCTCCCATTATATTGGGTCAGCGGTTTCTGTGGGTTTCCCCATCATGGTCTTGACCCCATTGCTCATATATTCTCTTCTCCCATTCTTTGACTGGACACTGGAAGCTTGGCCCAGTGCTTTGCTATGGTTATCTGCATCTGCTTCCATCAGTTACTGGATGAAGGTTCTATGATGACAGTCACCAATATGATTACAGAGGAAGGCCAGTTCAGGCACCCTCTCCACTATTGTGAGGAGTCATTGCTGGGATCATCCTTGTAGATTCCTAGGAATTTTCCTTGTGTCAGGCTTCTTGCTAAACCCATAATGGCCCCCTCTATCAAGATCTCGCTCCCTCTCTCTCTCTCCCCCCCCCCCCCTCTTTCCCTCCCCCTTCCCCCAACTACTGAACCATCCCTTTCCCTCATGTTCTCCTGTGGTAATATCTTGTTTTGTGCAAATAAAGCATGTCTGAGAGAGAAGAAGGAGCAAGCCAAAGCCACCTTTACCTCACTAGTTTCCCAGGAGAAAAGAGAGTGAGTTCTGGTTTCCTCCTGTCTATAATACTCTCTTTGTCCAGTCATCTCACTTCCCGTCTGTCTGTACAGATCTCCAGACCTCTAAGGTTCCAACCTTTGATCATCAGACAAATTTTATTTATACAAACAAGATATCACCACATTCTCCTACTACTGTCTCCCCTCATCCTTCCTCCCTTCCAATCTTACTCACCTGCTCCCAATGTACTCTAGAGATCTTGTCTATTTTCCCTTTGCACGGGGGGATCCTTGTATGTCTCTCTTACAGTCTTCCTTGTTACCTAGTTTCTTTGGGCTTACAGACTGTTGGCTGGTTATCTTTTGCTTTATGTCTAATATCAACTTATGAGTGAGTACACACTGTGTTTGTCTTTTTGTGTCTGGGTTACCTCACTCAAGATGTTTTTTCTTCTAGCTCCATCCATTTGCCTGCAAATTTCAAGATGTCATTTTTTTACTGCTGAGTAGTACTCCATTGTGTAAATGTACCATATTTTCTTAATCCATTCTTCAGTTGAGGGGTGTCTAGGCCCTACCATTTGTAATGCTATAGCTGGTAATGATTGTATTTTATTTCCTTACATATACAAACTTGTTTGTCACTATGATAGGACTCAATATTATTTTATAGTCATTCCATTCTTTGTGGTGGCTCAGAATAAGGCAACAAGGAAATTAAATATTACAAGCCTTATAAGCTAATCTACACAGCAAAATTAAAATATTTCTTAATGCTCAGACAGAATTCACCAAAAGATGAATAAAAATTCATTTGTTACCAGGAGTGGTGACACACTCCTTTTTCTTTCAGCACTCAGGAGGAAGATACAGACAAATCTCTTTGAGTTCAGGTCAACCAGGTCTGCATAGTGGGCTTCAGGCCTGAAAGGGCTACATGGTGAGAACTTGGCTCAAGAAGAAATTATTTGTCAAAAGATTTTGGATATGAATAAGGTGAATTATACAAAATAAAAGTACTTATTACTACCCAAGGCCCCAGAGATTGCCGAGGCCTCCTCACTGACACTATATTCCGGGGGTGTGGATCAGTCCCCTGATGGCCTGTCAGCCGTCAGTCTGGGGTTCAAGAGCTCTCTCTTGTCAGGTCAGCTGTCTTTGTGTGTTTCACCAACACGGTCTTGACCCCTGGGGAATGGTGTGGGGATTGGGTGAGGGGCTGGGGGTACTGGTGGAGAGACAAGGGAGAATGTATGGGAGAGGGTGCTGGGATTGACATGTGAAGAAAGCTTGTTCCTAATTTAAATAAAAATGTTTATTAAAAATTACTTATTACATGAAAATTGAACATTAGAAAAAAAGCACCTTTTCATGCTATTTTTTATTAAAAGCAGTGAATAGATTTTTCTTCTTTACCATGCTTCTGCCTTCCACTTCTGCAAACTATCTTTAAAAGTCACTCTGGACTTCTCTTTTGTGGAATAATATGTTGAAACACTGTTGTATATTTGTTAGGTTTATTTTTAGCTTTCACTTTACGGCACATTGCATTTAGTCAGATAATACCCTGAGTTGCTGTCATCTATCCAACAGACATATCCCTTTGTGGGCCTAGAAAGCAGTAATACAACAATTTAAAGGTCAAGTATCGCTAATGCTTTTCTTGATCAAGGAAATCCCAGTACATCAAAGAATCTTAAGAAATTCTGGAGCAGTATGAATGATCCTGTCTCATAGTTCAATTTGTCTAACCATGAAAACAAGCAAACTAAAAAACTCAACGACTTTAGAGAAGTATACCCTTTGGTAATATCTTATGGAACATTTAGCATTAAGGAAACAAGAATTCTACACATATTTTGGCATTAATTACCAAATTCATTACCTGGTTTGTAGGGGTGAGCCCCACAAAGCTATCCGCCCTAAAGAAATTTAGGACAGATGGAGATTAAAGGAAGTGAAAGAGAAACGAATCCCTCTGCTTCTCTCTTCACCTGGAAGCCTGCCCTGCTTCTGACTCTCCAGCCTTTTGTGTGTACGTTCTTATTGTGGTAAATAAATATATTATATTCCATATTTCATTGACCTCGATCAACAAGGGTTTTTGCATTTTTATATTTTGGAAAAACACAATTAATTGATTGACTTAGTTAGACTTCTTCTTGGCTTACAATATATGTGTATCTAAGAATCATGATATTTAGCACCAATTAATACCTGCTATTAGGCTACTTCCTGGAAAAATAAACTCATTATTGCAACCTCATTCCTTATCCTTAGCAATCTTTTCAGATATTGTTATAATTTACTATAAATGTAATTAAGGAAAACAATTTCAAGTTTATAAAAGTAAAAAATTTAAAGATATAATTGGGCACTGTCAGAGCTGTGCTATCTTTATTCACAGGACTCCATTTTACATTTCTATGCATCAAGTGTCAGTTGTCCAACTAGATTCCTGTCATCTGTGTATTTATTAGGTTTTCATGGCTCAAATCAAATTATATTATTTCTATTTATACTGTTTTCGTAGCAAAAAAGTTGAAAAATAGGTGTTTCCATTCCTAATTACTGTGAATAATAATGTAAGGAACACAGGAGTGTATCTCTGATACAGAGCTTTCAATTTGGGGTAAATACCCAGAATTTGTCTTGAATACCTGTACAATGTTTTAGTTATTTTTTTGCAGAATTGAAATAGCAAATACACCACTGATTATTACCACAGGAATTCCAATAATGTCAATCTCACCAATGTTTACATTTTATGTATACTGGCTACCTTAAAAAGTATGAAGATTCCTTCGTTAGGATTTGACTTCCATTTCCTTGATGGTTAATGGTACTGGGCTTCTTTCTATGTACCTGCAGGTCTAACTTGAAGAAAAAAAATCTTAAACCTTTTTTAAATTGAATCATTTTAAGTTCTACTTGACTTTTGTTTTCCTTGGATGGGTTGAAATTGAGCTGTATGAGATCATCATCATATACTAAATCCTATGTAAAATATATGGCTTGAAAGTATTTTCTCCCATCCTCAAGGCTTCCTTTGCAAGCCTGTTGTTTCATTTTCTGTACAGAAAACTAAGTCTAGAAGTTTCGCAGTCTGCGTTTCCAGACACCATTATATCATGAAGGCTCTGATGCTATCAAAGGACTCATCCCGAGATAAATTCATAACATGAAGCTATTATTAACAGCTGTGCAAAGCAAGAGGTGGGGCCTAGAGCAGAAAACACAACATGGGGTGCAACACAGAAGAATTTATTAACCCTTGTTCACTTCCTGTATTTATTCTCCTTGTGATTTCTGTCCACCACTACTTAAGCTATTCGATCATAGTTCACCCTTTTAAAATACATGTGCAAATGAAGTTTATTCTTTGCACTATTTCTACTAGTTGCTTGGACACAAAAATGAGAAATTATGTCTATCTATCCTATAATCACATAGATTGCTGATGAGTAAATCATCTTACCAGCAGTTTCTACTCACTTCATTGGTAACTAATTGTATCTTCTTGTGAAATATTTCTCAGTTCAGAAGAAATGTCTTCATGCAACATAGCTGTGCTGGCATAACATCTTCAATGTCTCGTTGCTAATCCACGAAGTTTGCTTCTGTGTCTCTTTACATGCCATGCTTTCTTGAGACAGTAATATGCTCAAATTATATTCTATCAGTTGATGTTCTAGAAATAATAAATTAAGGAATAATTAAATCAATAGATTTTTCTTTACTAGAATTGAAACTATTAATTAGAATGCTGCATTTCTCTTTGGGAATGAAATACACAGTTATTTATATTAGCACTAAAAGCAGTTTTAAGCACTGTGATAAGATTTTTAACACACATCATATTTACTGCACAAAACACTGTGATAAAATGCACATTCTTACATGAAATTAAAAATAATGTAAAACAACTCTAAAGAATATCCACTTATGTAATGAATAGCTAGTAAATTTGAATTTCAAACACAAACTTCCTACTTGTATTTATGCTTTACTATGCTAAGTTATCTCTGGAAATAAATCCTCTGTTCTGAAGAGGCAGAAAACAATGTACTGACACATGTGCACAGTGATGGCAAAAAAGAAATTTTACACACACATATATATGATTCCCTGAAAAATCAATGAATATTAATATATATATATATATATCTTTCCCTCTCTCTCTCTTTCTCTGTCTCTCTCCCTGTCTCTCTCACTCTGTGTGTGTATGAGTGTGTGTGTGTGTGTGTGTGTGTGTGTGTGTGTGTGTTTGTGTATAAGAGAGAAGAGATGAGGAGGACATTCTTGAGGTTTGGGGGAGGGTTGTTTTGTTTTTTGTTTGTTTGTTTACCTGTTTGTTTTCTAAAGAGAGAGAGAAAGAAAAGACATGGAGTTTGGTGGATGTGGTAGTGGAATCTGAGAGGAGTTAGGGGATGGGAAAAGTGTGATCAGAATATATTTTATGAAATTTTTTCAATAATAAAAGAATCAGTGTTCTATGATTTCTAATTTGTTTTTCCTTTGCAGTGATCCTTTAAGAGTCTTATGTAACACAGATCATTCGTCGGGACTATTTAAAGTTTCAAATCCTTGTTAACTTTGATTATATATGATTTGGCATTTTTGTGATCAGCTACAAAGGCATAAGGGATGGACATTGCAGGAAGATGACTTTATTGTGCTGCCACACGAAGCTGAGCTGCTTTCAAGGGAATGATGGAAGCCTGAAAATACAAATGAATGAAAGCATTCAGTCTAAGAGATGTGAAGGAAATTCCAGTCAGGAAAAGGAAATTATGGCAAAATCAATAATTACCTATTGTTTTTCTTTCTGTAATATATGAATTCATTTACTGTAAGTATTCATGTGAAATTTTCTGTGCAGTTGATTTTTTTTCCTTTTTGAGTAGTAAATACATTGAGTAGGGTTATAGGATCATATAGTAGGTAACGGAACATTTTATTAAAAACTATCAAACAGCTACCCTTGTCAACTTTAGTATCAATGGCTGCACTATCGAACAATATATAAAGGATAGACATTTCAAATATCTATTCTAACAACTGGTATTTTCCATCTTTTCAGTCCTCCCTTTGAATATTATCAAGAAACTGCTTCTGAATCTGTCTATGTATGTGTCTCTTTCTAGTTCTTCTATACAGCTTAAATGCTGTATATCTACATCTTTGTGCCTGAAATATGGCTGCTTTAAAAGAACTCTACAACTGAACTTGCAGTTATTCCTTTTTATCATTGTATAACTCACTCTGGGACCTTTATATGTTCAAATACATTTTAAATTTCTATGGTCAATTTATATAAAGGAACCTATTAAAACTTCACTGAATTGCTTCAAATTTTTACATTAACTTAAGCAAAGTCAACAACTTTACAGGACTGCAAGTTGTAATTAGAGAATATTTATTTAACCATATTTATTGATTTTGATTATTTCTACTATGTGGTTTTAATGTATTTTGGTATTATTTAGCAATCTTATATTATTGTTTTGTAGATTATATGTTAATGACTTCCCAGTTTTACTTCATTAAATAGAAGAATAATTAAATGTTAAGAATGAAGCTTGTAAATTAAAAAAGACAGTATTTATTTATGTTATAGCATAATCTATAGTGTAGGTTCTACTGTGTATGTTCCTATCTAAGATCAAAGTGATACTTAGTATAAAAAACACTTGGTAGGATAATTGATGGTCCTGTGAATTAAGTAGAAGGATGACATTCACATCAGAGTTTCTCAATCCTATCAACCTATTAACCCTACTGGGATTGTGCTCTATTATCTATCTATATGTTGTAATTCCTGTATCCTTTTTTAGATTGTTAACAGTACAGACTTCTGAGACCAATTCCCAAAAATTCTATTTTTGCTCATAAGTTTCTCAAAACAATTTTTAACAAACACTCCAGGTGCTCTGAAGCATATGCTTTCTCCATACGTGAATTTTGGGAGCTAATTTAAGATTAAGTGTCAATAAAGTATGTAAAAAGCTGAATGTAATGACATACACCTGTATTTCCAACATTGTGGCACATTTGTCAGGTGAATCTTCTTGAGTTCAAGGCAAACCTGGCATACATATCAAGTTGTAGGCCAGTCAAGGGTAAATAGTAGTGAGAACTTGAGAATTCATCTTTAAAAAGGCAGTGGGCAAACTGTATAAAGGGCTGGGGTGTAGCTCATTGGTAGAACACTTGCACAGCGTAAGAAGGTCTTGAATTTCAACCTGAGAACCATGAGAAAAATTATAGAACTGTGTGTTCGTCTAAATATTCTGCATGTACCAGTTTCTAGATTTTGAATCAAGTCTTTTAAAGAGCTGGAGCAGTGTCTTCAATACTTATCAGGCAGGGAAGATAAAATAATCAAGAAGGCAGTTTTCCTGGGATTAGACTTACCTACTATAAGCTTTTGCTTGCAATTTCCCTGAATGTAGTGGACTTCCACTGTATAATTTGTTTCAGTGAGGGCCAGTGTTTACGCCTCTCTCTGACCATTAAGATAGTTTATAAAAAAACAAACAAATATAACACAAAACAAGTTGATCTGATAGGTTGAGTTATAAATATATGTCCAGAAACCACTGAATTAAATGACTTCCAATTCTTTCCAGCCATGATATCCTTGAATTGTTAGAACATGATTTTCCCAGCGTACTTTGCTGCATAAAGAGAAGCATGGTGTACAGAATGAGGTTTCTTATGGTTCCAAATATAATCTATGCTGATAAGATGAAATCAGTGACCCTGTACATAAATACGGTCATTGTTTTCAGAAGCAATAACAAAAGTAACAAGGTTAGAGGGAAGTGATGAAAGTGACAAGAATCTTCAAATATATGAAATTTTAGGGATTGTTGAAGGGACTAAAAGAATTTAGCTCTGAGTGAAGGATAAGTATGCGCAAACAGAGTTGCCATTTTCAAGTATTCATAGGGCTGACATGTTAAGTTTACTTTGTAGTACACTAGAACAAGGCGAGGAAAACCTCACAAGGGGAGCAATGCCTAAGGAGCATCTAGGCCAGAGATAAATTGAGACATTTTATGAATGCTATTAAATTAATGCTCATAACATACTTATAAATAGATATTGCAGAACAATTTAACAATTGAAGAATAAATTTCCACATGGTTATATAAGGAATATTGAAGTAGTTAAAGGCAGGTCTCTTTCTTCCATGAACATGGATTGAAGTCAGGACTGACCACATGATATTGGGGTGTGATTTTTAAAGACATTAAATGATTTACTGTATTTGCTTCCTTTGCCAAGATGAATCACAAATGTTTGTTGACTATATAACAAAACTAAGAAATGCATCCTTCTCATAAATGCATTCATGCTTATTCTTTGTTTTGTCTTAGCTGCAAGTTTTGTGCTGTATAAATTATTGTCATTGACTGAAATTTCTGAGGGTATTTTTGTTTTACTTCAAGATAAGCCCACACATTTTTCAAATACATTTACACGATATTTTGTTTCTCAAATTTGTGTTCCCACCATTGTAATATTTGCTCTCCCCAAATGAGAGCTTACTATTTTATTTATAGAAACGTTTAATGTCTTGTTGGAACTATTACAAATATGATTGACAAATAAGATATATAAATGGCCTATTTAAATTCTGCTATTCTATGATTTCTTGTGACTATATCAAGTTTGAAATTTCAAGTACAAAGGTGTATATATGTGTGTGGGTGGATATTCATGAACATGTTCTTCCATTCCATCTTTACTATGTTTCAGATGTAATCACTTTGTGAGAACCTTTTCTTGTCATACCTCAGTTGGTCTTGTCAATCAAAAAATAAAATTACTGCTTTCTACCTACCTGCCATAAAATTTGGCACAAAACTCCTAGTAACCTTTTAATTCTAATGCCTTCTAGAAGAAAATATACTTGCATTTCACATTGTTATTTTCTGGTGTATATTCTATCTTTAAATTTATTTATAATTGAGGGGTTGTAGTTGTCAAAACATAGTGAAAGTCAAAGTATCACTTCTCTAGTTTATGTTATAATGAGATTTTGGAATAATTTATGTCATGTGATTTCGTACCACTATAAACACTTTCAAATCATTATTAGAGAAGATATGGTGGTAGGAGTGATCTAATTAAATCCTGGACACATGGAAGAGTGCCTAGGCTCTGCCCAGGATGGAATGACAGACTCTGGAGATACCCCATGTAGGGCCTCACTCTCCCTGGGGAGAGGAGTGGGGATTGGGTAGGGGGTTGGGGTGTTGGTGGGCAACGGGGGAGGAGGAGAGGGAGAGGAAGCTGAGATTGACATGTGAAGTAAGCTTGTTTCTAATTTAAATTAAAATAGATAAAAAGCCAAAATATGAAAATAATCATGAAACATTTTCACTTTCTTATTCTCCTGTGCTTTAAATGCCTTAGTGTTTAAACTGAATAATACTCAGATAAAATCATCCAATTGCAGAGACCGTTTACAAAAAAAAAGTCAAACCACAAGTTTGTTTCCCTTATTATTAGAGACACTCTTAAAGATAGTTGAGATTATGTGGGTAATAAGATGTCTATAAAATCTTTCTGTAAAACGTTGGTACCAAATCTGAAGACACACTGCTCTGAAACTGAGCAAACACTTATTAGAAAAGAACCAACATCTTCACAATATTCTACCATGATGAATAGCATGTATAGTAAGCATTATTGTGGAAACACCATATCTTGTATCTTTAAAAGATATTTTAGTGTCTTTCAGTCTAATCAAACACATACCAGACAGTCATAGAGGTTAAAAAGTTAGCCAAATTATGTAGGTTACACTTGTTGGCAAGGTACTTCAAAATAAACAAGTTTCTAGTGAAATTGCCAATACATGTTCATGACTGAAAGCTTCAAAGATACATTAACCTATCGAAGGCTTTGAAAAAATTTAAAGAAAACAAACCTCTTTATGTGTGGGAGGGGCAGAGATGTCTCAGTAATTAAGAGCACTTTCTGCTCTTATAGAAGACATGGGTTTGGTTACCAATCTCTACGTGACAGCTCACAACCACCTGTAACTCTTTGGGTACCAGGCATGCACATGGTACAGATAAAACACTCATATATAAATAAAATAAAATAATATAAATAAATAAATATAAATAATATGAATAAATCTAAATAATAAATAACAAAGATTCCTCTATCAGTTATGACTGAGAATTAATCAAATGTGGGGTTTTTTTGCTAATGGAAGTGTTAATTTTTTTAGTCTATTTGTTAAAATTTCACTCATGTATACATTAAGATGTTACTATATCTATCACTCATGTCTTACTCTATGTCTCCCCAACACGACCCCCTATACCAACTTCATGACTTTTTTACAGGGAAATAGCCTAATGAATCAATTTGGTGCTTGTCAAACTGCATAGGTGTGAAGCCACTCAGTAGAGCATGGGAAAATTACCAGTGACCACATCTAGAAAAGCAAATAATTTTCCCTCCGCCAGCAACTATCCACTGCCAGTATCTCTTCACTGTGATTTGGAGCCTGGAGATGATGTACTCCATTTGTGCTGGCTTAATATTCTGCAGGTTAACATAGCTGCTATGATTTAACTATTGTGATAGCCACGTAATGTTCAAAATAAAGCATTTTAAGAGCACTTCCCCCCGTCCTCTGGCACATATATTTTTTCTGCCTCCTTTTCTTCAGTGTTTTTTGAGCCTTGGTGTGGTGGGATTAATGTAGATATCCCATTTGGCTGTAAGACATAGAAAAATCAGTCTCAAATCATTCAAGAAACTTCTCCCATGCTGGCTAGCTTACATAGTGCCAGAAGATGTTATTCAGCATGCTGGGAGAAAATACATTAGTAGTCTCATCTAGTACTAGGCACTGCATGTTGCCATAGTGACCTGCCATACAAGATCTATTGATGCTATAGTGGCATGAATGTTATATGATAACTCACCTCATTTTATGGAATTTGAGATATGCTTTACAGGAGGAAATTTCATGCCCGGTAGTGTACTGCTGATCAAAAGCCCACAGCTGATAAAGTCATACACTTTATGGTAGAACTAACTTGCTATTATTATTTTCCTAAATGTTCATTCTGGAAAATTGACTTATCAGCTATTTATATACATGTACGCCTTGGCTGCTTTCCCCCTTATTTAAAGAAGCCTCTTTTTGCAGGGTATGGCAATCAATGGAGATACGCATAACAACTCAAAATGCAGAGGATAAGAGGCCAATGAATACTTTCAAAGAACGTGTTCTATATGGAAACCAATGAAGGAATATATTTTGAAAGCTAGTTAAGGAAAAGGCAAGGTCTAAGTAAATCAACATTTTTATAAGTGTGAAAGAATGGTAACTTTGAAATAAAAATTCTGTTTTCTACTTGTATTGTCTAAGAAAATCCTTAATTTTTTTCTTTGAAACTCAACTTCTGTTTCTATAAAATGGTAATGAGCATGCTGAACTTAAAAGGGAACTGTATCCCTAGGAAGGCAATATATCTTGAAAATTAAGCACATAGATTTTAGTGCCACATACCTGGGATTGCAATTCAGGTTTCCTTTTCACCTGCTTGTGTGATGTTGGATAAATGTTATTAGCATCTTTATCCAACATGTAAATTGCATTAGTAATAGTGGTTAAAAATAGGCTTCTTCTAAGTACTAAATATAATTAAAATAATCCATTTGACATTCTACTAAACTTTTTATTTTATATTAACAAAATATGTAAATTTCTGTGAATGCTGAGTAAATGACAGTTAAATCATAATTGGAAGATGAAGTTTATATGACATTTAGAAGCAAAAAAATAAAAAGATGGCAAAGAGCACAGAAAAGAAAGTCCATGTTTTTCTACAAGCCTGGTGAATGGATATTTAACAATGTTTTTCCTTTTGATAGAGTAATACTATACATCACTCTGCCACTATACATTAGTGGAGGGGATATTGCCAAAATCTTATATCTTTACCTTCTAGAGAACTCCACCAACCAAATGGTCCACTGAACGACTTTTCCAGAAACACTCTTATAATGGAGAGACACAAATTAGAATTATCTCATTTTCAAGATCTTTGTCTCAGTGCCAGTTTCTAAGGTGCATTTAAATATACTTTTGTAATTGCTTATTTTCCAGAAACTGAAACTGAATACGAAAAAGTTCAAATTAGAAGTGCATTATCAAAGTGTGGTTTAGATAAACATCAGGAAGAGTTCAAAAACCAGAAAGATGGCACAGGTAATTATACCAGGAAAAAGAGGGGAGATATAAGTATTATTATTAAGCACTAATTTCAGGTATAATGTCATTAAGATCTGAATTTCACTCACTGTTCTGTGTTTTCATCCCCAAACTTTCAACTTTATAAAACTTAGGGTAACATTAGTCATTCATTCAATTTTGCTTTATTAAGTAATGGATTCAGTCATTACAAAGGACAGTGTATAAATGTTGAAATTCTCAATCTATGTTATTTAGTTTTCAAAAAACCCAATATGTATTTTATTACACAGATGGACATGGTTACACACACACACACACACACACACACACACACACACTTTTCCTTGTACATATATCAATAAGGATGGTGTCCTCTATCTGAGATCAATACACTTGATTATTTTTAACTCTTTAGTCTCACTTCCACAAACTCACTGTACGTTGTTGCTTTTCATCCTACTGAAAAATTGGAAGAGGTGAGACAAGAAATGCCCCAGATCACATATTGTCAAGTTCATTGAACTATCCTACTTGACTTCAAGTAGCCATTAACATAGTTCACCTTTTAGTCTTTCTGCCATAGTTTCTGAATAAATATTTTCACACTGCCGTACACTACCTAATTAATAAAATATTGATATCCTATGCTGATACCACATTTTCACCACCTTTCCCCCAAACTTCAGATGGTAGGAAAGTCCCACATTCTGCTATAAAAACATGGTTCCATTTATATAAAAAGAGATACTCCAAAGGTCCACATAATTAATCTGTCACTGGGATCCTGAATGTGTAGCCACATTTCTATACTTTCCTTTGCATCACTATATGGAAATAAATATTTCTATTTATTGATTCCTCTTTCTGTATTTTTTTCTTGAACCCATTCTAGATATACTTCTTGACAAAATCATACTTCTCTATTCTACCGAACAGCTGCTGTCAAGGTCAAAGGTGACTTCCTAGTTGCTAGATATAACAAGCAATGACTTTTGTTCTTCTTATCTGACTTGAAGACAGCTTTTTGAAAAGTTCATCTCTTGATTGTAGTATGCTGATTTACCAGTTTCTAGAACATCCATGTTCCTCGTTTCTTCTCTCACCTTATGATCATTTTTTTTGCTCTGGCTTGCATCTGGTGTTCCCTTCAAAAACACCATAAATTGAAATTCTGATCTCAAGGCATTCTGTTGAAGGTGAGGTGGGAAAACTTGCCTTCTTCTTTCTCTCTTTGTTTCTAGGGTACCATGAGGTGAAAAACTTACATATGTACAACATTTGGGGCAGGACCTGAGGAGAAAAGAGATTACTTAATATGGAGAGCCATTGTAGGTTTAAAGAGAAATCTGGCACTATGAAGATCCACAAGGATGACCCAAACTAAAAATCTAAGCAATATCGGAGAGAACATATCAAATGCCCTTCTCCTATAATGAGATTGATGACTATATTACATGCCTTCCTAGAGCCTTCACCCCATATCTGATGGAAGCAGAAGCAGACACCCAAAGCTAAACACCGAGTCAAACTCCTGAACTCCAGTTGTAGAGAGGGAGGAATGATGAGAAAAGGGGTCAAGACCATGCTGGAGAAACCCATAGAAACAGCCGATGTGAGTAATTGGGAGTTCATGTACCTCAGGCTGAAAGATAGAGAACCAGCATAGGACTGAACCAGATCCCCTGAATGTGTCAGTTGGGAGGTCTGGACAATCTATGGGACCTCTGTCATTGGAACCAGTATTTATCCCTAGTGCACAAATGGGCTTTGGAAGCCCATTCCCTATGGAGGGATACTCTGTCAGCCTAGATACAAAAGGGAGGGCCTAGGCCCTGCCCCACATGATGTGACAGACTTTGATGATCCACCATGGAAGGCCTCTCTCTCCCTGGTGAGTGGATGGGAGGGTTGGATGGGAGGTAAGTGGAGGGAGTGGAAGGACAGGAGGAAAGGGAACTGAGATTTCTTTGTAAAAGAATATTGCTTTAATTTAAATAAAAATTAATTAAAATACATATGCAACACACTAGCTACCAAATTATTTTGCCCTACTCGAGCATCAAAAAGTAACGATTTCTACTGACAGTGAACTGAAATTTTTGTCAGCAAATGTGAATTTTTCTTCCCTGAAATTTGCTTATCTCACATTTATGTTTTCTTCCCACATTATCAGAATGTTATCTAGTATACAGCTCTTTCTTTGTCTCCTTCCTTTATACATTACCAACCTTCCTGATCACATATAAGTCTTGGATCTACTTTTTCTTCCATTTACATACATTTCTTGAGTGATCCTTACCAGAAATATGGCTATAATATTATCTATATGCTGATTACATTTGCCTAAACTCATCTGAACTACAGATTTATGTATCTACTAACACTTTATGTGAGTTAAGTATTATTTTCAAGTGAGGTTGGTCAATACCAAACAAATAATAGGGCAAGATGAAACATGCCCCTCCTACTGTCTTATCCATATCAGTTAATGGCAGTTTTTACATTGAATTACAGTCAGCCTTATTTCCCCTTTCATTGCACAACACACAGAAATAAGTACAGTAAATCCTACCAGTTCTATCTTAAAAAACAATCAGAAAATATGGTCATATCCCACCAATCTATTCTCCATTGCTTCTACCATAATGCAAGCAATAAAATAAAAAAATAGGAAAGTAAAAATAAGCAAATAGTTTTTAAAAAATTATTACTCAGTTAACTCTCAGAGGCTTCAGACTAGTTCACTTGCTTCTTCTTTTGCCTCTGACAAATTTCTTGTAAAAACATCTTGTCAGCCAGGCGGTGGTGGCGCATGCCTTTAATCCCAGCACTCGGGAGGCAGAGGCAGGCGGATCTCTGTGAGTTCGAGGCTGGGCTGGACCGATAGCCTCCAAAACAATACAGAGAAACCCTGTCTTGAAAAACCAAAAAAAAAAAACCAAAAAAACAAAACAAAACATCTTGTCATGCTGGACAGTGGTGGCACACACCTTTGATGGGGGAAGTCCTTCTTTGTATATATTTGTCCTATTGGTTGATAAATAAAGCACTGTTGGCCAATAGGGAAGTAAGATAGGTGGGAATAGGAGAGGTGGAGGATTCTGGGAAGTGGAGGCACAGTGAGTCACCACGTAGGTCACAAAAGAAGTAAGAGGTCCGAACTCTTTCTCCAGTAAGAGAAGACCATGTGGAAATATTCAGATTAGCAATCATGGGTTAATAATAAAGCCAGAACTAGCTGATAAGAAACCATAGTAAACAGCCAACAGCTTCATAATTAATATAGTGTCTCATGTGTTATTTGGGGACAGAGACAGCAGTGGGACCCAGGCAGTTGGCAGGAAAGAGTACACGATAAACACCTTTAATCCCATCATTCAGGAAACAGAGACAAGCAGATCTTTGTGAGTTTGAGGCCAACATGTTCTGTAGAGCTAGTTCCATGACAACTAAGGCTACACAGAGAAACATATACTCGAAAAACAAAACAAAAAACAAAAATAAAAAAACAGAAAATAAAAACATCCAGTTATTCCCTAGCCTTAGCCTCATTATGTTGCAGCATTTTTCAATAACAATTTTTTTTAGGATTTTAAAAAGATTTATTTTTTATCATGGTTTTCTTTACTACAAATCAAAACTAAAACCTGTCAAATCAGCTTAACTGTCTAACAAAGGATTTTTTATTTTATTGCTGACAGTATTTTTCTGAATAGATTAATTTTTGTCTTCTTTTTATGGCAATGCATATTTTAAACTTAATCTGTGATTGTTTGATATTTCTTTTTTTTTACAAAGTGCATTTGTTATTTAAATTAGAAATATGCATGCTTCAAATGTCAATCCCAGCTCTCCCACTTCTCCGTCCCAGCCTGATCCCCACCCCTCCACCCCCAGCTCAATCCCCACATCTTTTCCCAGGGATGGTGAGGCCCTCCTTGGGGGGATCTCCAGAGTCTGCCATTTCATCCAGGGCAGGACTTAGGTCCTTCCCCATGTGTCCAGGCTGAGAGAGCATCCCTCCATGTGGAATGGGCTCCTAAAGTTCATTTGTATGCCATGGTGAGCACTAATCTACTACCCTAGGCCCCAGAGATTTCTGAGGTCTACTCACTGACATTGCATTCATGGAGTCCGGATCAGTCCTCTGTTGGCCTCTTAGCCAATAGTCTGGGGTTCAAGATCTCCCCCTTGTCCAGTCAGCTGTCTTTGTGGGTTTCATGAGCATGGTGTTGACCCCTTTGGTCATCACTCCTCCATTTCTGTCACTGGGTTCCTGAAGGTCAGTTCAGTGTTTAGCTGTGAGTATAGTATCTGTCTCTGCTTCCATCTGTCACTGGATGAAGGTTCTAGGATGTCATATAAGGAAGTCATCAACCTTATCATTAGGTAGGGGCTATTAATGTAGTCTCTCCGCTATTACTTAGTTTTCCAGTTGGTGTTATCCTTATAGATCTCTGGAAATCTCAGTGGTTTCAGGTCTCTTCTCAAAGCTAAAATGACTCCAACTATTATGGTATCTCTCATCCTGGTCTCCTCTATTCTTATCCCGACTCAACCTTCCTGCTCCCCCATGTCTTCTTCTACCCTCATCTTATCCCCCTCTCTTTTTCCTGGATCCTTCTCCTCTCCCTCCATGTTCCCAATCTGCTTAGTAGATCTTGCCTCTTTCCACTTCTCTGGGGTATAATGCATATCTCTTGGGAACCTCCCGGTTACCCAGACTCACTGGCCCTGGGATTGTAGGCTGACACTCCCCTGATCCATGTCTAAAATCCATGTATGAGTGAGTATATACCATGTTTGTCTTTTTGTGACTGGGTTACCTCACTCAGGATGGTTTCTTCTAGTGCCATCCATTTGCCTGCAAATTTCAAGATTCCATTGTTTTTTTCCACTGAGTAGTACTCCATTGTGTAAATGTACCACATTTTCTCTATCCACTCTTCAGTTGTGGGCCATCTAGGTTGCTTCCAGGATCTAGCTACTACAAATAATGCTGCTATGAACATATTGGAACAAACATCCTTGTTGTATGAATGGGCATCTTTTGTGTATATACCTAAGAGTGGAATTGCTGGGTCGTGTGGTAGGCTGATGCCCATTTTCCTGAGGAATCTCCATACTGATTTCCAAAGGGGCTGTACAAGTTTGCACTCTCACCAGCAATGGACGAGTGTTCCCCTTTCTCCACATCCACTCCAGCATAAGCTGTCATTAGTGTTTTTGATTTTAGACATTCTGACAGGTGTAAGATGATATCTCAGGTTTGTTCTGATTTGCATTTCCCTAATGGCTAAGGATGTTGAGCACTTTCTCAAGTGTCTCTCAGCCATTTTAGTCTCCTCTATTGAGAATTCTCTATTTAGTTCAGTCCTCCATTTTTTAATTGGGTCCTTTGGTGTTTTGGAGAATAGCTTCGGGAGTTTTTTGTAAATTTAGGAGATCAGCCCTCTGTCAGATGTGGGGTTATTGAATATCTTTTCCCAATATGTGGGTTGCCTTTTTGTCTTGCTGACTGTGTCCTTTGCCTTACAGAAGCTACTCATTTTATAGGTGCCTAAATTCTATCTGGCCTATAGAAGGTGTTCAGGAAGCTTGGATTAACACATAGAGTGAGTTTTCTTTATAATTCATATATTGAAATAACTAAATAATTCAAAACAACAATTCACTTCAGTTGTCTTATCATTCTAATATTTGTTGAGCCAGGCTATGGGTATATAAATGGTGAAAGTAAGTTTGTATTATATTTCTGGATTTTCATCATTTTCCTACTTTCTTCTCCATTTCCCAACTACCCATTATTCCAATCAATATATAGTCCCTTTTTCTGTATAAACCTTAATGTAATTTAAACACTCATTTTCTAGCCAGCCAGACCTAATTTTAAAGGATAATTTTGTATCCTCTTTCTTATGCCCTCAAATTCAGTAATGTGCAATGGCCAGGCAATTTTCTCAATGGAATCTCTATGATTTATCTTTTCATCACACGTCTACTGCCAAATAAATTCTACCTTCCCTGGCCTCACCACCACCACTTTCTCAGAACTCATTATCTTCCATGTAAAAAATAAATTCAATGGATTATCATGCCATCTTTCCTATTCTCTCCCCCTCTATGCTTTTCTCTAAACTGAAGTCAGAATGATGTTTTAAAATGCAAATGTGACCACATATCTCATCTGCTCAGAAGTCTTAGATGGCTCTCCATTCTCCTGAGGACAAAATTTACATATCTTAATATAGTATTTAAGGTCATAAATAATCAGCTCCTTACTTGCCTCCTTAGCATTATACTGTGTTGTTATATGTTTAGTTCACATATGTCTTTCTTCAAGAACCTACTCAGATTTATTATGCTCTTAAGAATGAGTAATCCATTTATACCATCAACCTAACCAATTTGCACCATATGACAGTGAGCATAGTGTCCAGGAGGTTTACAGAATTTCTCAAAGACATGTCAGCTATAGATGCTCACCATTGGATTTCAAACATCTCCCTTGTTAGTGTTAATGCCTTCTATCCCCAAATTTGCACTGTGTTTGATCTATCTCTTTTAATAAATTTCATTTATTACAGTTAGTTCTGCATTGTTGTCACTGTTGAAGTCTGCTAGCACCTGGAAAGCATGACTATGTGTCTCTTGCTATAGTCAACTGTCTACCATAATTATTTTTGAGTCTGTTTGTTTTCCAGGGTAGACACTGCATATTTTTGTTTTGTTTTATTAAATAAATTCCATTTATGGGCATTTGCACTTGAATTGCTATCATTCTGTTTCCTTCCACTTATGTCACCTCACCATTTACAATATACTGCTGTGGAATATAATTTGTTTTGTTTTGTTGTTGTTTTTAAACAATTGCTTGTTACTTGCTAGGTTTTGCTTCCCTTAATTTATTAACAAAACCACTAGAAACTGTTTATTAAACTTTTTACTGAAACTCAAGCATTGTTTTCCTGTTTAAGAATTTATTTTAGCTGGACAATGTTGGCACACATTTTTAATGCCAGCACTGGATAGACAGAAACAGTGGGTCTCTGTGAGTTCAAGACCAGCCCTGGTCTATAGAGTGAGTCCCAGGATAGGCTCCAAAGCTATGGAAAATCCTTGTCTCAAAAAACAAAATAAATTATTTTAATGATAAATTAATTTTTATGATGGTAAAACAATCCAATATGTAATCTTCTATCCCATATTCTCCATCCAGCTACCTTTGAAACAGTAAGTTGCATTGTATGTCCTCTGCAGCTACACGACCACTAAAAAAGGCAAAATACTATATCATTAGTCTGGATTGGAATACTTGAGTCTTATATGTGGCTTTAGTATTTTTATATTGTGGTGGATTTAATTTATTATATTTAGATCAGTTAATTCTCAAATTTTTCAGTTTATTTATTTTGTTTTTGTAAAATAGTAATCTTCTTTTCTGTGTGTACATGTTCTGGCATATGTGGAATTAAGTTTGTTCAGGTGTATATGCTTGCCTATAAATACCACAGAACAGCTTTTAGAACTGTTCCTCGGACATTTCCTGCTTAAATATTTTTTAAATATTCTTTATTTAAACTTTTATTTTATATGAATTTTTATTTTGCGTGTGTGCATGCTTCTGCACCAAGTATCTTTCAGTGACTGGAAGAGGCCATTAGATCCTCTTGAACTAAAATTATAGACAGTTGTAATTTTTCACAGAGGTGTGAGGACTGAACCTGGGTCTTCTGCAATTGCAGCCTGGACTTTTAACCACTGAGCCATCTTTGCAGTCTCATAGTTCTCAATACTATAACACTCAAAACGGATATGACAAAATAATAACAAAAGGTACTTCATCAAATAGGTCATGTATCTTTAGTAAATAACTATTTTGAAATATATTTCCTTTTCAACATGATTACAACTCTATTGTTAATATATTCTTGGTATTTTATTCCTCTTTGTGAACTCTATAATGCATTTTGTTCATATATAATCTATTCTCCTCTCAACTCCTCAAGCTTTTCTTTGTAGTTTAGGATATATTTGTCCCATCTCTATAGTACAGATGACAACATAATGAAGAGATGTTTCAGTGTAGGTCTGCTTTGATTCATTTGCTTTTTTTCTTGAAAAGCCAGGCTGCCCTGTCAGGATTGTTTTTCACTTTATCTGAGGTGAATTATTTTGTTTCATTTCTTACATGTAGATACAGCTTTACAATATACCAGGTGACTCCACTGTGTTCCTTACAAGTGTTTCAGTAGTTATAGTTCCAAGTCTTTCTATGTCTAAGGCTGCCTATTTCTCAAATATGATTCCCAAGATTACTCTGGGAACTAATGTATAGATGATTAACTAGGAAAAGAGTTAGTGATGTGGCATTGTGGGCTGTAACATGCATAACATTCCACTGACTAGGAAACAGCTACATGGTCTTATTAACTACAGTGGAGAGTACAGAAAAGTAGCCTAACTGTGATCAGAGGGAAAATAAAAAAAGTGAGATAACACATAATATTGCTTCTGTGGCAATTGACCATTATGCCATTTTAACCTTTTTAGAATTCAAAGAGGTAGATGACAAATATTAATATCTCCCTTTTAGAGATAACAGAAAAATATCTATAGTGAAGAATGAAATCTAAAACTATGTGTGCCTAGAGTTGGTAAAGGCCAAACCCATAGTCAAACTCAAAATGCCTGCTCTAATACTCTTTGTTTTTGTTTTCTTTTTAATTTTTGTGTTTTTACACAGGGTTTCTCTGTGTAACTTTGGATGTCCTGGATCTTGATCTACAGACCAAGCTGGCTTTGAATTCAGAGAGATTTGCCTGCCTCTGCCTCCTTCTTGCTGGGATTAAAGGTATACACCACCACACGTGACTCAAACTTCGACGTTTTTATAGCATAATCTGTTGGTCTCACTAAAGTATAATGCCTTCCTGTTAGGTGAACCAAATCGAAATGAAATATGTGGACTGTAGAGCAGAAGTATTTGAAGGAGCCATTAAAATTGAGAATTTTCGGTACCATGCTACTCACTGATTCACCATAAGCAGATGGGCAATACAGAGTACTGTTTGAGAAGTCCCAGCCTTATGAATTTATTGGATTTTCATCTGTATGCTGGAAAAAGAAAAAAATCAATGGTGGTTATTTAAAAAACACTTTTCACTCATGTATAATCTGTTCTCTGTTGGAAGACTTCCAATGTTGGTACTGATGAGAAAACATTCAGGCATGTTTTAATGTTAAATATAAATGATTTTCTTTCTAAAAATAGGCAGTGGTGATAGGGACGGGAAAGGCCTACAGGCAAAATTATCATTCATGAAGAGGGATGCTTAATAATGCTCACTATCTTTACTGGTGATTTGTCTAGAGGCTTGAAGCAAACTCTGTTAATTCAAAGGTTAAAAATGACTCCTTTCTTGTGAATTGGAGCTCTCTATGAAATTCTGTATTGATGCTTTAAGTTGAGACTTTTAGAAATAGTTCAGCTTCCTTCTTTTATGATACTCCTGAAGTTTTCTACAGATTTCACTGCACATGTGGCATAAATACTGTTTGTTCCATGATATGCCAAGTGTGAATATTTTATAATTATGAAAAAGATGTGATGATCACTCATATGATTTAATAAGCACCTAAATTTGCACCTTTGAATTCCAATCCCCTAAAATTTGAGAATTCTGATAAGTCTCTTAATTGTCTAGAATCTCATTTCAATGTAAAAATTATGTATATTTCACTTTCAGGTGGAAATCACTATTAATTTGAAGAATGTTTGATAAGCTACTAAATATCTCAGAAAACCTTAATAAGATCGCAAAAATATTTGCCTTTTTCCCCTTAAAGGTGACTTGTAGGCATTAGTTGCCTTAATTCTAACTGTAGCTTAAAATATCTTTCTGGTAACTAAAGCTTATTATGAATTATGTATAATCTTCAAAAGAACCATGCAGAGAGATATGCTTAATCATGAAGTGGTTATTCCTTATGACAATTTCAACCATCTCCTTGTCTTCCTGAGTAGCCCTTTTTTCTGCCTTGATATGTATATATGAGTTGTTGGTCCAACAATAGACACACTGGGAATAAGAAAGACCCACTCTGAGTCTTTTAAAAGAGGACAAATGAATGGGAACATCTATATTTTATTTTATCAATAAAGTAAAAACTCCACTGTAACATGAATAATAAAACCCCAGAGACAGATATTGTTGTTCAAGCTGAAGATCAGAAAAGTAAATCAGCCACAACATCAGAAAGTTCTTACCTCTACCAAGGCTGGGGTATTCCTGACCTCAATATGGCTGGAGACTCAGTGCCAGAAGACTTAATACTAAATGCCCTGTTCCTATTTTATATACCTCTTAAGTTCTGGAATTAAAGGCATGAGCTCTGTTTCTCTTTTAGTCTGAATCACTCTCATGTAGCCCTCAGTGGCCTTGAACTCACAGAAATCCATCTGCCTCTATCTCCTGTATTGAAGCTGAGCAAAAGCGAAACACATAGGGCTTATCCCAAGGATTCTTTTTTGAAAAGTATTTTTTACATTTTAAAATATTGGAAATTTCATGCATGTCTTCCACACAGAGCTACTGTTCTTGCACTACACCTTTGGATGTGTAATGATGCTCATGGCTTCTGTTATGTCCCCTTCCCAGATGCTAAGTGAAGATTTAGGGAAGAATTTCCATTCAGCTTGCTTTAGTTTTTATCTTAATTAGTTAACCAGAGAGAACAAACACTGTAAGACAAGCAAAAATTAATTTTATTTTGTTCTTCATGTTAATGGCAATTTTTTTCATATGGTCCAAGAAATTCCAATTTCAAAACCATGGTATCTTGTGACATATTACAAATTTGAGGTCATTCTCATATGTTTTGAAGATAATAATATTCTCCTATCATGGGTCAACAATTATATATGTCTAATTGTATAGGGTCATTTGTAACCTTAAAGTCTCAAGCTAATGAACCTTATAGTAAAAGCAGTAGCATTTTACAATACCAAGAATACCCAAGTCACCTATTCAGAACAGGAAGAAATATTTCACATGTTCCTCCTACAAGCACTCCATTGAGGATACAGTCCTTACTTAGATTTCTGGCTCTGCCTGACCTGATGTTGGTTGAAAACTGCCAGTGAACTAGAATATGTCAGGGCAGTAGTATCATTTTGCTGGGTGAATCCGGCCTAGTTCCTCTATAGTTCATCTATGAACCTGAAGTCTCTGTGAACCTGAAGTGGTAGGATCTGAAATCCTGCTTAACTATGCTGGAAAAGACAACCTCAAGACCTCTATCTTGGTTGTTTCGGCATGGGCCCTGGGGCCTCACAGGAACTCATGGCTACAAGTATGGCTATTAGTTACCTGACTGTATTCCACATACATATCCTGCACAAAATGCTCCGTGATGAGACTCTTCGACTTGCCCAATATGAAATTAAATATTTTGGGAGGCTTTATTTGGAGTTGGGCTTCCTCAGTCCACTCTCTGGTCAGATTTTCATTGTGGCCAAAACAGTCTTCATCCTCAAAACCTTCTAGAATGAGTCCTGAGTAGAGTCTCTAAGAACTGACTGAGCAAGGTACTGTTGCCTACAAGTAGGAACCTCCTCATACAATTTTAATCAAAGGAGTGAAACTGCATTATTTGGGGTCCCTCTATGCAAAAATAAAAAGACTTTTAGAAGCAACTCTAGGCTTTCACCTTGACACTGAAAGTGCAGCATGATCTTTTGTCTTCCAGGAATCTGACAAAATGGTTCTAAAGCCCCCACGTGCTTGGATGTAAATGTGAAAGGATGGGTCTGGGGACTATTCACACAAGTCAAAACTAAGGTGTCTTCTAACAGCTAGGAACCTTGCAAAATGGCTCTGAATCTCCCCAAAGTCTTCAGAAACAGAAGCTTGTAGAGGGTTAATTCCCACAACAGAGCCTGCGTTTGGTACAGAACCCTCAAAAAGTACAGTGTAGCTTGATTATCCCAGATTGTCTATCTAGGTGATCCTTCAGAGTCCCACTCAAAACTTGCCATTTTGTTCAGAAAACATTGTGTCCCTTCCCTTGGAAAACTCTGAATCAGCTCCTATGGACAGAATCTCACAGCACCCCCTTGAAGCAGCAGAATGGGTTCATTTCCACAAGGGACCCTATTCACTGTAGCATATATACACTAGTTGTATTATATAATCTGGAATCCCTATGTCCAGAGTCTAGCTTCCACAGTCAACTCTCAGGTCCCACTTTCCCCTGCAAGTGATGCCTCCCCACTTTCTCTCTGAGAATGTCTGAAAATGATGCTGATGAAAGAAAGGTCCCAGGCAATGGAAGTGCAAGGGGTTCAAACATACAAGTGGAACCAACTTAGAAATAGGCTGACCACAGAGTGAAACTGCATTATTTGGGAATGTTCAATCCTAAAAGTGGTTTTTGGGGTCCTCTATAAGTGCTTACCTTAGCTCTGAAAGCACAGCTGTCTCCCAGGAACCTCACAAAATGTCTCCAAGACTTCTACATTCTCAGATGTAGATTAGAAAGTTAATGAACAGACTCATTTCCACAGTCTCAGTTTGGTATAGGTCCATCAAAAGGATATAATGTAGCTTGATTATTCTAACTTGTTGATCTGGAATGGGGCATTTGATATCCACTCCCAGCTATTATCTTGAAAGTCAGATGGTCAACACCTCTCTGAGAAACACTAAAAATGAATCCTATGGACAGAATCCTCCACTACTCTACATAAAGGCGAAGGGTCTAATTATCATAAGTAAGCTCTATATTGTGCAGCATATGAAAATGGAATAACTCTGTAATCTGGGGTCTTTCTATCCAGAGAAGATCTTCTATAATCTATTCTCAAGTTCTTTCACTGTGATAGTTATGAGTTCCTATTTCCTGCTTGGAAAAACATACTTATAAAAAGTCTCCAGGTATTGAAAGATAAAGGTCCTATAACTCCATGTGAGCCATAATTGGTTATATGGTGTCCAAAGACATGGAGTACATTATTTTGGACCCTCTATCATGAAATGGACCATTACAGTCCACCTTAAACTCTCATATTCTGAAAATGCTTAATGGCTGTCTCTTTTCCAGGAACCTAAGAAATGATTGTTCATCTTCCAGCTCCCTTACATGTGAATGTGGAATAGTGGGGAGGGGACTAATTCCTGAAGTTAGCTCTGAGGCATCCCTCAAAAGCAAGGTAGTTCAAAAACGATTAGAAGTTTCCCAAGTTCTCTGATGAGTCTGCACAAGCAAACACCAAGTGAGTGTTTCTTCTCATCAGTCAGTCCCTTTGCTGGAGGACAGTCTATCTGGAATGGGGCTTCTACAACCCACCTCAGCTTTCATCTTCACTGTGTAAAGACCCAGGCCCCCTCCACTCTAGGAATCTTGGAAGCTGTCAACTATTCATAGAATCCTGGAATGGAAAAAGGAGATTGGGGTTTATGCAAACTATGGGTCATATCCTGATACCAGACTTACCACAGGGAGTCAGTGACATTAATTTTTGTCCCTGCATGTGGAACAGAAGCTTGGCAGTCCACCCTAAACCTTCACTTTAACTTCAGGTGGCATAGGCACTCTCCCTGTCCAGTCAAGGAAGCTCAAAACCAGGTTCCCTGCAGATAGAAAGGCTAAGTGGACTATTCCTCGAAGGGAGTTCCAGGTTGGTGGCTGGCTTACCAAACATGCAGTTGTGTTATTTGGTAGAGCTTTATCCATACAGGGCCTTCCTTGGGCCACCCTCTAGCTCTTACCTTGATTCTGAATAGGATCAGGTTCTCAGCACACTATGGACCTTAGAGCTTGTCTCCCACTTTCGTAGTCCACAGGCCAGCCTGGTTCACAGAGCAAGTTTCAGGACAGCCAAGCCTAGTCAGTGAATGACAGAAAGCTGGTGATGAAGTAACTGAATAAGTGTGCCATGTTCCTGTCTCAGTAAGCATCAGAAATTGGCAGCTTTGGTCATGTGGTTCTGGCTTTAGAATTAAGAATAGAAGAACCAGAATTTGCCTGCAAACCTAAAGAAATCCACTGAGCCCAGGCATGTTCCAGGAATGTCTCTGAATGGAGACGTGGTTATAGAGGCCATTGTGTGAAGCTGTGAAATTGAAGCCTGGGTATCTTTGGAGATCCCAAGATATTGAAGATGCCAAAGCCTTGGGAAACATGCTGAGGAAAGCTGCTAACAAGAGTTGAAACAATCACAATAGAAAGAAGTATGTTGCAGTCTACAGAGGTGAATGGATTTGGAGATCTGAAGAGCTGTTTTACATCAGAAATGGAGTTGCAGAGTTTGGAGTTTGCCCAGATAGTTTTTATTCTTTCTTTGATCCAGTATTTCTTTGACAGGTTCTCTTCCTTGTGTTTTAGAATAGTAATGTGCATCCTATGCTGTTGGAAGTATGTGATCTGAATTTTTATTTTGATTTTTGTAGGTGATTATAGTTAAGAGATTGCCTGAATCTCAGAGGAGATTTTGAACTTTGAACTGTAAAACATTGTTGAAACTTTAATACACTAATGGGACTTTTTGAGTTAGACTAGATGAATTTTGTATCATGTTATTGTTACAAGCTTATGAAAGGGTGTGGAATGTAGTAGTTTGAATGCCATTGTCACCCATAATCTCAGAGGTAGCAGCATTATTAGGAGGTGTGGCTTTGTTGGAGTGGGTATGGCCTTGTTAGAGGAAGTGTGCCACTGTGGGGGCAGGCTTTGAGGTTTCTTAGGCTCAGAGTATCACTCACTGTCTCAGTAACTCCCTGTTGCCTGCAATATGTGGGACTCTCAGATACTAATTCAGTACCATGTCTGCCTGCACACCAATTCCCCACCATGATAATAATAGACTGAACCTCTGAAACTGTAAGTAAGCCATCCCAATTAAATTTTTTACTATTGCCCCTGAATCTGGGTGTCAGTGAGGAAGCCTAGGGAATCTATTGAGCCTTGGGCAGCAGATCAGTACCCATCCCAAGTATACACACGGACTTTGGACTCCCATAGAACAATGTGAGGTGCACTCTCACCCGAACTCTTGGGGAAGGGTCTAGGCCCTGCCCTATATGAAATGACAGACTATGCACACCCCCATGGAGGGCCTCACCCTCCCTGGGGAAATGAGGGGATAACGGAGGGGGGGGGGAGGGCTCGGGAGGAAGGGAGGGAATGGGACAGGGACCTGGAACTGACTTGTGAAGCAACCTTGTTTCTTATCCAAATTTAAACTGGAAAATAAAATTTAAAAAATGTTTTGCATAAAAAAAAAAGAGTTGCTATGGTCTATACTGCACAGCAATATAAACCCAGACTGATGGGGGAAGTCCTGTGTATATGTCAATAAAGCACTGTTGGCCAATAGGGAAGCAAGATAGGTGGGACTAGGAGTCCTGGAGGAATCTGGGTATGAGAAACACAGGAGTCAAGATGTAACTGCCATAGAGATAAGAACCCCTGAAAGTTCTCTGGTAAGAGAAATACTTAGATTAACAATTATGGGATAAATACTTAAGTCAGAGCTAGCCAGTAAGAAACAAGCAAGGCCAACAGCTTCATAGTTAATATAGCCTCCTGTGTGTTTATTTGTGACTGATGTGGCTCTGGAACCAGGCTGGCGGGAAGGCTTCCCTTTACACCAGACAAAGACACTTTGATGAATATCCTCACTTTTGTGAACCTATAAGATACCATTCAATGGCTGTCATGTCTATCAGCAAACTGAACCATCTTGGTTTGAGGGCAGATGCCTTAGTTCATCTTATACTGCTGTGATTAAAAAAACAAAATAACAAAAACATGAACAATGAACCCTATGGTAGTATATTTGTATTTTAAATTATGTTTTCAAAAGGTTGAGGAGTTGGTAGAGCAAAGGAATATCTGAGAGCTCACATTTACATACAACCATCTAGCAGTTAGAAAGCACTGATAATTACATGAGTGATTTAAAACTTTTAAACCCACTCGAAGTGACATAACCTCCTATCACAAGTGTACAGCCCCTAATCCTGCTCAAACAGTTCTGCCAAACTGCTGACAAAGTATTCAAATATATGAGCCTATGATATTCACTATCATTCAAACCACCAAATCTGGCTCACTGCTCCTTTCTTGTCACTGTGGAAACTTCTTCCCTGAGCAACTAAAAAACCTAATGCCTATTGTAAGAAACCATACTGCTCGGAATGATAGAAGAGATTTAGAAGATAAAATAAAGATTTGAGTAGAAACAAATAAATAAAAATTGAACTAGGAACCTCCCCAAAGTTAGGTTTGTGGAAGGCTTTTATTTTTGTCTTTTCAAGAAAATGAAAAAAATGAGGAATTTAAGATCTTTGTACAAATAAGCATAAAAATAAGAAGGGAGAATTACCTGGAAAAATTACCAAGAAAAGAAATAATCTGACATAACGGCTCTCTGAAGTCTCCAAAAAGAATATGGAATCCCACAACCACAATACCACCAGGACTATGATAACACCACTAAACTGAAATATATTAACTAAGGATTGTCTTTCGACTACAAACTGCTAAGGACAATTTTCAAGTGGCTAGCAGACATGATCCAGCCTCACAAACTACTTTAGCCAGGACTTGAGACAAGTCCTTCACTTTCCCATTATTCAGAGTCTGAACAACAAATGATACAGCTACACTTCCCAGGACTTAACAATTAACCCAATTTTTCATTTCAGGATCCCCTAATGATGCTATTGCCCCCATATACAGCATGAAGTAAATTTAAGAACATGACACCAATATTCTCAAAAGGTGAAGTGCATTTGTTTGGTCTTTAATTGGGATATGGATATTTCCCATTGTTTAGGGGCTTGCAGACAAGTTGTTATTGTTTATGGTCAGGAAGAAAGTTGAACAAAGGGGATTAGACTCAGAGTTCTTGTTTTGAAAAGAAAAAAGGGTTACAGATATGCTAGGATAAAAGGGTAGATTATTGAATCTACTCTCAAAAGAAAAAAGGAAGGATATAGACACAATAGTACGAAAAATGTATATTATTGAATCTACTTTTAAAAAGCAACTACTAGTCTTGAATATTTTGCATTTTATTGGATTTTTGTATATTGTATACAAGTTATATATATATATATGTGTGTGTATATATACACACATTTGAGATTAATTTGGTTAAAATATATTAAACATACATTTCTAATCTTGTTCAAGGTATCCTATCTTTAAGGCTTATTTAACAATGTAAAACAAATCTTTAGTCCTTGAAAGTTATTATTACTAACTATAATGATTAATAAGAAAATACAGGTTAGCAATTGTCACCTATTGCAATCAAATTTGTAGTCATATTAGGTATGTTTACAAGGTCAAACAGAGATATATTTTAGATAGAAAGATAATCTTTAAACACAACAGAAATCTACAGAATATGCCATTTAAGATGTTTCAATAATGTATGTTCTTTTATTATTACAAAGTGACATGTCTGCCCCTGGCAGCACAATTTACTTCAGAAAAGATGGTGGTCATCAAAGAAATTCCACATGCAGCTTACTTTCTTTGTGGCAAAAGTAAGCCACTAGGTAAGTGCCCTTTCCTAGACTACTGATAGCATGCTGTCTAAATTGGACAAACAGGACACACAAGAGTGTGACTGCCAAACCATGACAAGACCAAACAGGATAGTTCTTCAGAAACCCTCCCTGCTTCACAGAAAAGTCTGTAAGACATGCTAGGTCTAAAGGCCAAAGATGGATGTCTTAATGTTGCAGAGGATCCTCGGTGCATGCACAGACAGCGAGTTGTTTCTTTCATTTCTCATATTATTTTGGAAGTCGGTTGTTCACACTTCCTGTCTACTTAGTTAATATTATTTCCTTCTTGAATCTCTGAGGGACTTGAAGACTTCATAGTTATATGTATAGTTTTCTTCTAACAAATGTAGAAAAGAGAATCACTAAAGTGGTGTAAAATGTATATGTATTAGAGATAGCAAAAGACAGTTTTGGATGGTAACACAAGTTATGATAGAAAGTAGATTAGGTACAAGACTTTGGACTCAACAAAAGAGGATAGATAATGGAGTATTTTCTCTGAATTTGTCAGTTGAAATTGGACAAGGCATTGTTGATATACTTATTACCTGCATGTATTTATACATACATATATATGTATATATATTCATGTTGTACTTATTGTAGTTTTTCTTATGTTAGTTATAGTTACTTTTATAATTTTATACAAAAAAGAGACATGTAGTGACACTTTGTTTGTAATCTAAAAAATAAAGATTTCTTGAAGATCAGAGTACAGAGCTAAGCCACTAGTTAACCACACACACACTAAGCCACTAGTTAGACACATACCTAAACTACTAGTTATCCATAGAGGACAGGCATTGGTGGCAACACCTTTAATCTCAGCACTCTGGAGACAGAGGCAGATGGATTTCTGTGAGTTCAAGACCACCTTGGCCTACATGAGAGTGAACCAGTCTAAAAGAGAAACAGAGCTCACACCTTTGATCCTAGCATATGTCTTTAATACCACCACTAGAGGGGAATATAAGGTAGGAGCTCAGAGTAGTCTCAGTGCATTCTGAGGTTTGGTGGAGAGCATTGTAGTCTGCAGTCACAGGATTGCCCCACTTTGGTCTTAGACTTGATAGAGGTGAGAGCTATCTAGTGGCTTTGCTGCTTTCCCTTTCTGATCTTCAACTTATACCCCAGTATCTGTTTCTAGGTATTCATTATTTGTGATATATGTGGCAGCCATTATCATTCTAACCAACATATCAAAATACACAAACTTTAGTCACCTCAAGTTCTTCATTTCAACATGAATAAGTTTCATCAAGTTCCTATGTTAACAGAACAAAAAAGCTGTGTGTGAAGATACTTTTCAAATATGTTGATGGGTATATCTTGTAGGTGGGTAAGCCGGTCTTTGTAAGACCTTAAATGATGTCTGACAACATTCATAATTGGTTTGACTGGTGGACACTGGAATCTGTTCACAAATTCCAAGTGTTTTTCACTGTTACTCAAAGGATATGGTAAAATGATAAGCCAGGAATGGCTATTGAAGAAGTTAAAAAATAGCCAAAGATAAATTATAATTAGGGTCTGAACCTATTGCATTCCTAACCTTCCACATTCCTGATGTTGCAATCAGTCAAGCAGATTTTGCAGATACAGCTCCTGTACAGGAATTTACTTTTACTTTTTTATGGGGTAGGTGTTCCTGTGACCTTTTATTTATTGTTAATTAATAAATATTTTATTGGAAATAGATTCTTCTTTCAGACAATACATCACAATCACAGTTTCCATTCCATCCACTCCTTTCAGCTCCATTTCCCCTCTCTTCCAGACCCACCCCCTCCAGCTCTTTCAGTCACAGTAACTACCAATAAACTGGATCGCTGAATTTTGTGGACTCCATTCTTTGGTATATCAGCTTCTTAGTGTAGGTGAAAAGTCATATGAAATAAATAGTCAAACAGAAATAAACAGAATCAAAATGAGTTGTAGCAGAGTGTGTGCAGTAGAATTTCAATATGTCTATCTTCTTTTCCTGTGTATTAAAAACAGTGTGCCTCCTAGCTAAGGTCTCAATTGTATGATCCTGGCATGCAACTGGGGCTGCCCTACTCTCCAGATGAAAATTTTTGGAGACTCTGCTATCACCCCCAAGATACTTGCCTGTGTAAGAGGGAATTCCAATGGAAAATGCCATGCAGGAAATATGTACATATTAGTCCCTGATTTTGAAATAAAACTAGATAAGGGTGATAATGAGACAGATTCTGTGTATGGGAGAATGAGGAGTAGACAAAGGCAGCTTTCCAGCCCTCCCAACGGCAACTACAGCCAAATTTACATCATGCTGAGCTTCCTCATGAAAATTTTTGAAACCCAAGTCAAAGGCTGTGCTTCATTTTGGGTAGTTTTAAAGCAAAAACAGTGGTTCACCAGAAGCCCTAATGACCAGAAAATGCAGTGATTCCTTGCACATCTGTTTTAGAGGGGTGAACTGTTGTGGGGGTGAGAACTCTATCTGTTCCTCTTAACAGAATGGCCAACATGGTGTGCACTTAAGTATCATACAGACAATTAGATTATACTTACTGTGTTGTTTCTAATGTAGAGAACAGTGAACCTTTAGTAGATAGTGGAACTGGGGATACCTTAGTCTACAGCAACCCTCAAAAACCTCAGTGTCAATAAGGAGTAATGAATTCCTTAGGAGAAGAATAGTACTTTGAGAGTTATACACTCCATGGCATACGATGCATATTTTCCTGAAAGGAAATATGCTGAGAGTTCCATGGTGAGGCTGCCTTCTTATGCATTATTGGTGTGTGACATGCTTGGAGATTCCACTCCCATATACAGGTTTGTGCTATAGTATTCACCGAATGTCTGATAAATAGATGTAGAGGACATGTTCATGTTGCTGAAGACATCACTCTAATGTCAGAAAGCAACTTGTAGATACTTGGAAAAGTGGCCTGGTCAAAAATAGACCCTGTGGGTACACACTCAGCATGCCAGGCAAGTTGTGAATGCTAGTGTAGGCATGACATGGATACAACTAGAGAAATCAACTCAAATTTAAGGCGTGATCCACATTACAGAAACCATGTTGGATACTGTGAGCCTAGGCAGGAAGCTATGACTGGTGAAAACACAGGTCTCAGGAGTAAACAATGCTGTGGTATTGCTTTGTTAAATAGACTTTTTAAAATGCCCTTCAAATTGTGCTCTACTTACCTGTTCTTATTCCCGTAGATTATTGCTCCTATTGACTAGAATGAAGGAAGCTTCTTTATTCAATTGCCGGTGATTACACCACTTTGAAAGCTTCTCTAGGCGACATTACTTACTGACAAATTCAAGGGTATTCAGGTTTCTCCTTCTGTCATACAACTGCATTTTTTGCTGGTCTCCCTGTTAAACTTGAGCTTATACCACTGAAACTAGTCTATCCACATCCTGAGGAATATTTCCAAAGTAAAACTCCAAATTGTCAGTGGTACATACGCCTTATTCTCATGATACATAATGTTTGACTTTTGGAGACATGGAGGCCCCTGTGCTACTGTTAGAATACACTTAGTTGTCTACCACAAACCACTGTCTTACTCCCTTTTCATGCCAGCTGCTCAGAGTCAGACCACCTTCCTGGAGTCCCTGGTACTCTGTTCCTCTCTTCCAGCTTTCTGGTACCTTACTAAGCCCTGGTACTTCCATGGCTTTCCCTCAAGTTTGAATGCTCCTGTGTCTTAAATATCTACTCAGTCTATAAATATGACACATTTGTAACACTTGAAAGATGTGTGGATCTATTGATGCACAAATCTCCAAGGCCATTTGAGCACTACAAGGAGTTTAGGTGTCTTTTACTAACATGCCAATACTCTGAAGTACGATACCCATAAGGGCTGCCAAAAGCATGCTCTGAGTGAGAACCACAATATGTATGCATTATAGTAAGGAAATTCCTCTCTCTTGGTAGTCAGAAGAGCTTTGAAATTCTTTCTATTTTTCCTGTACATTTTTAAATTTGTCACACAATATAAAATATTTTATCAGGCATTTTCATATATATTTTGTGTTTGCTGATTTTTCCCTGATTCCTTTCCCCTATCCTCTTCCCCTCCCTTGTCTCTTTCCTCACCTAGACATCCTCACCTCACTTCCATGCTTCTGTACTCTATTACTACTCTTATCCCTCACTACAGTTCCTTAACATGTCTTTTCCCCTCTCATGGCTTCCTTTTAACTTTCATAACCTATGTCACAAATACATGCATATACACACACATGTAAAAAATCAAAATGTAGTAATAACATATGAAAGATAGCATTTAGTATGTATCTTTCAAAGTCCGGCTTATTTTGCTTTATATAACATGGAAACAGCTATCAAATGCACCAAAAAGTGGCATCTTTAACTCTGGTGGTGTTCTTGAGTGAGCACCTCTTCCATTCTTGACAGGGAGTGCTAAACTTTTCTCTGTGTACAACATAGGCTTACGATTCTTTTGATGTTATTGGTACCATGACAATACTGAGAGGATTGCCCATGGAGCAAATATATAGAAAATTATAACCATTTCTTGCTCAGATTATGATCAAAGGTCAGGCTAAAGAAGCATTCACATTAATTCATCTGAAAAATCAAATATCAATGAGAAGTCAATGATCATGAAGTCAGAAATTAAGCTGATAAAATGATAAAAATCAGGTTTGTGAAAACTTAAACACCAGCAAGACAGGTAAAGTTAAAGAGTACGAACAAATTATCAGGAAAAAAAATGAGGGAGTGACACTGTAAAACCCACTGCCTTGAACAGAATACAACTAAATACAGCATTCAAAAGGGCTTTGAGCATTTTTTGTATCTGATTATACACTTCATGGTGTGACTCTGAGTATGTTGGGCTGATCTCTGTGATGACATTTTTACTGCCTCTATAGTCCCTGATTTTCCTTGGAGAGTGGTCGCATGTAAAACGAAGTGCACAACCTTTTGGGGTTCTTCCCTTTTGTGGTGGTGGGGATCTTATACCCATTCCAAGACTGGATATACTCTTTTAATCACACTGTGCCTATTTGCCCTGGTTTCCTCATGGTCTTCTCAGCACCGTTTTCATCTTTAGAATGATGGGAAACAAGTAAGCATTTCCCTTCAGGGAGGAAAATAGGGTTTTCTATAGTTTCAGTTACTCAGATATGAAAACTTTCCTTTGAGGCCAAGCCTGGTGTAGAACAGAGTATTTTGGACAATGTGTCAGACGACCACTCCTCCTTATCCTTCTGCAGGAAATAGCTGGGATCTTTGCATGATCGTCCCTATTAGAAGAAAAGGCTAATCTCATGGCAAATCTCAGGGAAGTGTTCCTCCCAAGATTTTGCCTACTGCAGTTGTTATGTCTTATATCTCACCTTATTGACCTCCAAATATTGATCTTTGCCATCACAGGGTTCCCTGTATATTATCCCTGGACCCTATAGATCCCAGGATCTAGTCTACATTGTAGAGTAATATGCTCCTGGGGTTCCATTGTCTTCACCTATCTTTCCCTCCCACTTGTCTACAGGAGTCTGTGATACATACTTATTCCTTCCTCTGAGCCGAGACAGAAATGCTGCTTTTCAGTTTATTTCATCTCACTTTTGCTTGTGTCAACGACAGAGACTTCCTAGCTCCTTCCATGTTCAAACTACACAGCAGGAAATGTATTTGGGAATTACAACTGAACAAGGTTCTTTTATGAAGAATACATAGGGCTGGTAGTCTAAAGAATTACAATGTGTGTCAAGATACAAAATCACACCAGGTTTCATTTCAATACCTAATAGAATTAAACCTGTTATTATAAAACATTCAGAAGATCTATGCTGAAAAATGTTTGGAATGACCTTTAGAAGGATGCCAGCTGATGAAAAAATTTGTTTAGAGAATTGTAACATATTTATATTCTTGAATTTTTGTTGCAACAATACATATAATCCAAATATTATGAAATATGTACAACACTAATTCATATCTGAGAGATTTTATATATACATATATATGTATATATATGTGTGTGTTTTATATATATAATCACAAAAAATATTACCTGTGTCACTTCCTGCTCAGATAGTAGGAGAATGGTGGTTGCAATGGACAAACTAGAAATTGTATAACTATTATCCCTGCAAACCAAAAAGTAACTACTATGGATTGTAACATGCTTGCATTTTTTGTCTTTTGGTTAGGCTTCTAAGACCAGATTTGCCCTGAAACTCATGTCTTATTCTATGTTCAATCTGACCATTCTTTGCCTGAACATTCCATCAGGTGTACTAGTCAGCATTGAAGACAGTCACAGGGAAGGTGGGATACTCTTTCTCACCTCCAGAGGAGGTAGCAGGAGGATCTGATAAAAGACAGGTGCATAGAGAACCCTGCTTGCTTCAGAGCACTGTCACATATTAGGCAGGGATTAGGAAAATTCCCAAGGCTGTGGGCCATGGTGCTCTTCGACTAGGAAGTGATACAACCTGTCTGTTAGGGCCGCTGGAATATGTGTTCTGAATTTGAAGGCACCAGTACAGTTCCTTAGTTTGGGGAAACATAGTGAAAAGTAGATGATTTCTTTTTATTATAATTTTATTCTAGCCTGTTCCACCCTAGGATCATGATGTTGTTCCCATTTTGCAGGATATATCAGAGAACATGTAGCCCAATGGGACACAGTAGATAGCCAGCCAGCCACAACAAAATTTTAGTAATAAAACTTACTAAATCTTCCATCCTTTTGGACACACATCAAAATCTGGGTGCACCTACATGGATGTTCCTAGAGTGTGAGTCAAGACCAGTTTCTCACTTCCATCCCTCCCAGAGGCTTTTCCAGGCAAACCACTACCTTCAATAGTTTACCAATTGCACTGCAGATAACTGAAGTAAAACGTTATCTTAGCGTTGAAGAGATGGATCAGAGGGTAAGAGTGCTAAATGCTCCAGTCTGACAATTTGAGTGATATCCCTCAAGACCACAAAATGAGTGAGTGCGACTGAAATCCTACCACTCCTTTATTGAGGTGGGAGATAGGGGAAAAAGTGGCCAGAATCTCTTAAAACTGCTAACCTGGTGTAAAAAGTACACCAGCCGTAACAATAGAGGCCCTGCTTCAACATGGTAGAAGGCAAGAAACATTGTGAAAGCTGTCCTCTGCTGCCTGTACAGTGGTATGCGTGCATCGTCCTCACACTGATACAATTCTTTTTTCAATTTAACTTCACATGGGGCTGGAGACCTCAGGAAACTCAGAGCAGTTGCTTCTCTTTCAGTGAATCTCAGATTTGTTTTCTGTACTCACAGGCTGACATTCTCATTCTAGTTCCAAAGGATCTGGCACCTAATTCTGGCCTCCCTGGGTACCAGGGACATATATACCTCACTTACTTATATGCAAACACTGAAATGCATAAGAAATATTTAAAGCAATCTTAACAGTTAGCCCTGTCTCCCCTGACCAAGGAGACAAAAGAGACCCTGTCTAGAAGTTCCAGGCCTCACTGTCACATGATTCCCAAATGTATGTTAGGAACCTCCTGTAAAGCATAGTAAACCACAGTGTGCATGAGATGTATTCAGTTCTAGCTCGTATTCCTGT
This sequence comes from Mesocricetus auratus, assembly GCF_017639785.1. Taxonomy (NCBI): domain Eukaryota; kingdom Metazoa; phylum Chordata; class Mammalia; order Rodentia; family Cricetidae; genus Mesocricetus; species Mesocricetus auratus. Next base: position 109,627,820 of record NW_024429188.1, on the reverse strand, counting down.
CCCAGGACAGAACCCTTCTCTTAATATTTTAGTTTTGTGTGCTGATTACGTGTGACATGAAAGTGTTTAAGCACTGAGTAACAAGCCCAGGCTTATTCCTCTATACTGAAGTTCACTGACAACAGGACCTGCTCAGAGCTGTTTTCCCTTCTCTTAGCCTTAAATCAGTCTCACCACGTGAGGGCCTGGCCTTGGCTACTTTGCAGTTTAAATTATATTTAATTCTCTCAGCCTGCCAAGCTGCCTTGATTTAAGACTCACTGGACTTTTCACCCCAGAAGAGCCCTTTGCAGTGCTTTTATACCGGGGCTTATGGTCTAAAAGGACTTCTGTCTTCCCCCACAGGGCTGTGGCTCCTGCTCTCACCCCACCTACGAGAAAGATTGGATCTGGCTTCTTCTAAGTACCAATTATCCACGGGTAGAGAGGGATCTGGCTTCTCCTACATCTCACTGTTATCATAGAACTTTTCAAAGACTGGGTCCTCAGTAAAGGTTTTAGGAAGAGATTCCATTTATCTTACTTTAGTTTTTATCACAAGTAGTTAACAAGAATGAGGGACCAAACATAGTAACACAATAAAAAATTAATCTTATGTTCTTTATTTTGATGCCAACTTCTTTTCTATTTCCCAAGAAATTCCAACTTTCACACCATCACATCTTATAACATATTATAAATTCAAAAACATTGTTTTCAAGATAACAAAATTATCCTAACCTGAATCATCAATAGATGCTTTACTAATGTCATTTTTATCCTTAAAAATCTCAAGCAAATTAACTTTGTAATGAAAGTAGCAAAATCTTAAAAATAATGAGCCTCCTCAAGTCACTCAAACAGAATACTAAGAAAGGAAAGTTTCACTCTTTTTCCCAGCATTTGACTACTTACTTTACTCCTCTGCCTGACCTAACAGGGATTGGAAACTGCTAGTTCAGTAGAACTTGTGCTGGTCAGAACAGTAGTGCCTTTTATCTGCTGGGCTTCTCTGCCCTAGACTCGCTCTTGCTGCTCCCTCAAAGCCTCTGCATACTTCTCAGGGTAGGATCTAGGATCCTGCTTAACAATGCTGGCATAAAATTCCAAGACTTTCATCTTGGTGGTTTCTGCATAGGCCCTTGGGCCCCACAGGAACTCATAGCGAGGGGGACAGCTGTTGGGTACCTGCCTGTACTCCACATACCCTTCCTGGACAAAATCCTCAGTGATGAGACTCCTGGGCTCCCCAAATATGAAATGATCCATCCCAGCATACAGCCCTAGGCTATTCAACACATTCCAGAACACCTCCTCACTGACACAATTGTCTTCTATGAAGATGATGCATAGTACAATTATAAGCAGGCCTGTCTTGGGTACACCTACAACCCCGTGCATCATCCCATCATAGGTGATTCCCAGGGTAGGATAAAGGAAATAGGAGTGGACAAACGGGTCCACTTCCATCATGTCAATACCAAAGATCAACCTCATACACTCAGAAGCCTTACTAAAGATCACAGCATAGTATTCCTCATAATCTCTCATGGCCCTATTCATCATTTCTGACTTGGTGGCTAGCTCCATCCTTCGAAACTTGATGAGTAGGAATCTCACCAAATCAACTATCTTTCCATTTAGTATACCCTGCGAGGGATACTCAGGCTCAGCCACCCCTCCTGCTTGGTTGCCAGAGGCCTCACCAGAAGCCCCTCCCATGGCAGTGGGAGGAGAGGAGGCTCTCTCAGCACTCTGGGGAGAACTGAGTGTTCCTCCGGCAGACACATTCCCTGAGGTGCTTGCAGTAGCAGCCACCTGGCTCCCGGCAGCTATGGGGGCCTGGTCACCCTCCAGGCCCCTTTCCTCCCTCTGGGCCTGAGGGCTGGCTGGAAGGTTGAAGAAGCTCTGGCTGTTCTCAGTAGGATTCATCTTGAGCTTCCTTGGTAACAGCAAGCAGAATACTGTCCAGATCACAGGGCTGAAGCCTCACAAGCCTGAGAAATAAAGGAAAAATGTGAGTGGACTCTAACTCTGTCCCTGTGGCAGCTCTCAAAAAAGCTTGTTACAGGGGTTTGCTTGGGTGGTACTCTAAGGCCAAAGGAATATGGTATTGTATGTACTCCTAAAAGGCTGAAAGAGAAAAAACACAGCTTCTCCAGGTGGTGACTTATCTTGCCTGAGGGAAACACCCAGAAATTTGGTATCTCTGAGATACAACCAAGGAAGCAAAGGAACCTCACACCTCCTTATACCAGGTCCGGAGACAGTGAAAAAAGTAGACCAAATCAATACAGACTGACTTTCCTAGTACATGAGACCAGCCTAATCCTCATTTTAATAAATGTGTAAAGGCAGAGGCTGTTCCATGTGGCCCCCATGTCTGCACTCCTTAAGGCAAGACACAGAGGGAACAAGAGGTGAAGGAAGGGAATCCACTAAAAGTGCCTAAGTTTTCTCACTGCTGACAGGAGGGCAGGGAGGTACTGAGTCTCTTGGGCTGATGGTACTCCCTTAGGTCTCACCTTCAAACTGATGCACCTGGTCTTCCCTGTGACGTGAGTCAAGCTGGTAACAGATCCTTCAGCTCCTTTAGACTAATACCTGCAAATAAGACAGGGAGTTCAGACTGACGATCTGGCAGAGGATTGTTACAGAGAAAGGTTCAGAGAAGACCTATGTCTGTGCTATGAGCTGGAATTTCCTCCAATCATACTCTGGAGTTCTTACTAGAACTTGCCAGATCCTGGGATTTATGTGCTTAACCAAGGTCTCCTCTTCTGGTCACATTCCTCACAGCCCTGAGATCCTTAAAGCTCTAGAGAGCAGGATTCAGTATGGACCTCCTTTGAGGACTATGTCTAAAGTGCAGAGAAAATGTACTGTACAGACTATGTGTGCCCTGGGGTCATGGCTCAGGAACATGGCTGAGTGGATTGCTTACTTAATACTGTCTCAGGCAGAAGTTGAGAGTCTGCGGGTTGATAAGGTCTGAGGGAAAGGAAAAATCTGAAGGATAGGTGATTTGAATCTCAGGTGCACTTAGGGAACCCATATCTTAGCAGAGATGAGCCCAATACATGTAGTCATCACCGGAGATCCCACATCAGAGTGGATGAGATGTGTCACCAGCTCACGCCTCTGTATGTAGCTACCTCATATGAACTGACATTATTCCTAGGAGCAAGTAAATCTTCTCCCAGAGAATGATCACCAATAGGCATACAACTGAAATAAACTTTGAACCCTAGCCACTTATCCAGGGATGTCCAGGCATAAGAACTGAGCAAAACAGACTTTGTTAGCACATGTTAAGCCTTCACCATATTTCTCACCTGGATTGCTGGCAGACACTGGACACCTCCCTCTGGTAAACTAATGTCGTTCCAGATGGCTTTGATGATACAACACACTGCACAGACTCACCTTCCTGAGGAGGAAAAAGAAATGAAGACAAAGCCTATCTTGAGAGCCCTGGGGGATTTACAAATACACGTAGATTCTCTTTTAAACCTTTGGCCATCACTCAGAAACAGGATACATTAACTGGGAAACCTCAATCTAGTAAGTGCCTCTGCAGTGCAGTTTCTCCTGGCACCTGGATTGATAATTTGGCCATCTCCCCACCAGGAACCTCATGTGCACATGTGTGGGTTAGAGCAGGGACATGATGAGGATTGAGGGCTCATTTCTACAAGTCATCACTAAATAAGGCATTCTATCAGCATCAGAAACCTGGGCACATGGCTCTAAGTCTCCCCAAATCCCAGGAGGCAGTTACTGAAAATAGGAGAGCGGATCATTCCCACAAATCAGCCTTGGTCTATAACAGTATGGTGAAAAGTATACAATGCAACATTTTAATCTTAGTCTATCTATCCATGGACCCGTTTTTCAAACTACTCCCAGAACCCCTATTGACTGACAGATGCCTGGACCCTGCCTTTTTGTGTAGGGTCCTGTGGACTCATTGAAGTATGTGAGGAAGCAACTAGCTCCCTGAGAACACTCCAGTTGAATTCCCCCCGGAACAGTGGTTCTCGACCTTCCTAATGCTATAACCCATACAGTTCCTCATGTTGTGGTGACCCTTCCAACCATAAAATTACTTTTGTTGTTACATTGCAACTGTAATTTTGCTACTGTTATGAAATGTAATGTAAATATCTCTGCGTTTACATGGTCTTTAGTAATGCCCGAGAAAGGGCTTTTGATTACCAAAGGGGTTGCAAGACCACAGGTTGAGAATTGCTGATCTAGATCACCCCGCCCCCCCCACACACACACCAAGGAAAGCAAAAGTGAAGTTGCCACCCAACTAAAGATACCTCTAATTTTCTCTCCTCTATATTTATCTTTAGTGAGCACATGGCAAAGGACTTATTGCCAAAAGTGGATCCCCATTTAGTTCAGTGCTCATCACAAAGGTACAGTTTTAATATTGTGGGGCATTCTAACTGAATCGTTTTTTTTCTAAGTCCACAGGCCAGTCAGACTTTAATCCTGGACAAGAGCTGACTTCTTCCTCAAAGTCCAGAAAATGTTCCCGTTCAGTCCCTAAGATGGGCTGAACAAGTGGGTTGTGCCTACAAGAAGGCCCCATTCAGTATCATATTAACCAAAGGGGGTCAGACTACATTATTTGGGGTCATTTAATCCTGAAAGTGGATTTTGAACCCACCCTCAGTTCTCACCTGAGCTCCACAGGAACGGTGAGACCTTCTCCCTTCCAGGAACCTCGCAAAATGGCTCTGAGCCTCGTTAAGTACCCGGAAGCAGATTCTGCTGACTGGAGTTCCGCCTTCCAGAAACCTCACAAAATGGCTCTGAGCCTCCCTGGTCCCCGGATGCAGAAAGCGCTGAGTGCAATTCCACCTACAAGGACCCTCACAAAATGGCTTTAAGCCTCCGAAGTCCACGGATTTTGAAAGCGCTGAGGGCTTGCCCCTTACAGAATGTTCACAAAACGCCCCCGAGTCCCTTAAGTCCCTGGATATAAAAAGTACTTACCTCTTCCAGAGCCCTCCCCAAAGGGCTCTGAGTCCCCCAAGTTCCTGGATGCCAAAATTTGGTGTGCTGGCACTGAATTGCCTAAGTTCCTAGATGCAGACTGCGCTGAGTGGACTTCACCCTTTCAGGAGCTTCGCAAAATGGCTCTGAGTCCCTAAACTACCGGGATGTGCATGTGAAGTAGTAGGGAGGGTATCCGTTCCACAAATCAGCACCGAGGAATCTTTTAGCCTCCAGGAACTTCACAAAAGGGCTGTGAGTCATGCAAGTCCCAGTATACAGATGAGGAAGTTTGGGTACCCACACACTGCTACAGCTTGTCCTCGATTTTATATAAGACCCCTAAAATGATACAATGTAGCTTGGTTATCCAGACTTCTCTATCTAGAACAGGTTTCTGATATCCACAGCTAGCTTCTATCTGGACTCAGAAAATCACATTGTCCCCTTCTCTCTGGGAAACTGAAATGGCTCCTATGAGCACGTTCTCCCCACCCCCTGAGGGAGAGGAATGGGATCCTTACAACAAGTCAGTCCAGTTTAAAGAAGTGCATGTCACCCTGGAATAATGATATTATCTGTTGTCTCTGTCCAGAGTGGGGCTTCCACATTCCACTGCCAGGTCCTCCTTTTGCTCTGCAAGTTAGGCACCTCTCTTACCCTCCAGGGATGATATTAAACAGTGCTTCTACAGAGTCTCTAGTAATGAAAGCAGAAGGGTCCCATTTTCCTGTTTGCTCCACTGAAATCTAGGCTGACCCTGGGCAGGACACTGAAATATGTGGGGAACTCCTGTTCTTAAAGAGCCATTTTAGTGCACCTTACACTCTGATTTACATTCTGAAAATACCATACAGAATGGCTGTCTCTTTTCAAGGAACCTAAGAAATGATTGTTCATCTTCCAGCGCCCTTACATGTGAATGTGGAATAGTGGGGAGGGGACTAATTCCTGAAGTTAGCACTGAGGCATCCCTCAAAAGCAAGGTAGTTCAAAAGCGATTTCCCAAGTTCTCTGATGAGTCTGCACAAGCAAACACCAAGTGAGTGTTTCTTCTCATCAGTCAGTCCCTTTGCTGGAGGACAGTCTATCTGGGATGGGGCTTCTACAACCCACCTCAGCTTTCATCTTCACTGTGTAAAGACCCAGGCCCTCTCCACTCTAGGAATCTTGGAAGCTGTCAACTATTCATAGAATCCTGGAATGGAAAAAGGAGATTGGGGTTTATGCAAACGATGGGTCATATCCTGATACCAGACTTACCACAGGGAGTCAGTGACATTAATTTTTGTCCCTGCATGTGGAACAGAAGCTTGACAGTCCACCCTAAACCTTCACTTTAACTTCAGGTGGCATAGGCACTCTCCCTGTCCAGTCAAGGAAGCTCAAAATCAGGTTCCCTGCAGATAGAAAGGCTAAGTGGACTATTCCTCGAAGGGAGTTCCAGGTTGGTGGCTGGCTTACCAAACATGCAGTAGAGCTTTTTCTGGACAGGGGCTTCCTTGGGCCACCCTCTAGCTCTTACCTTTGTTCTGAATAGGATCAGGTCCTCAGCACACTATGGACCTTAGAGTTTGGCTCCTACTCCTACAGTCCACACATGAAATGTAGGGGAAGAGCAGATATGTTCCTCTGAAGCCATTTTGCAAAGTGTAGTAAACTTGGCTATAGCCAGATTATTTTGTGTCACTCTGTGAGCTGGTGCTCTCCAGTCCACTCTCAGCTCTCCTTGACTTTTGCAAGTTCCCAGGCTCTTTCTGTTCCATATACCTGAAATTCTGACCTTTAATTAATATCTTCACCTCCCTCAATTCCATGAACCTATGAAGCCCCACTCAGTGTCCACATTGTCTGAAAGCATGCCTAAGTCTACCCTGACTTAACAGAAGTTTGGAATAAAAAATTTCCCACTTCCTCCCATTAACATATTCCATTCTGTGGCGAACACTATTCTAATCCCAGTGGACTTTGAACATTTCCCTACCTGGGGTTTTCATATGCAAATATTTGCTTTCTAGAAGTGTGATGTGGAAAAGAGCCCTTGCATATCTGTGACAATACTGTTTCATCCCAGAATCTTTAAATTCCTTTCTGCTCTTTGCATAAGCTTATTTAGTCAAGAAGGCATTCGAATTCATTCTCTGTTTTTGACTAATATTTCCTTCCAGAATTTAGTAAGGTATTTTACTTTCCAACATTCAAGTCAAAGCTCAGTAAGTCCTGAGATAGTGTGTCCATGACCATACAAGGCACCTAGTGTTCCTCTACCACCACATCAAACAATACCCTGTGCTTTTTTCCTCTCTCCACAGGCCACACTATCTACAATTGTTTCATTTGTTGCATGTTCAACTTTTCTGTGGCAGAAGTAACCTTTTATTCCCTGAAGAATGTTTCTACCATATTTGCAATTTAATATGTTCAATATATTTGCCAGAAACAATGAACCCTCAATCCACACAACAGAACACATTTAAGTACAAATGCAGGAAAATTTTCTCCCAATTCTGACAGAAGCCCACTTAAAGCACTCACCTCTGGACTGTGGTAGAAGATATCTCTTGCTCTCAACAATCACCTTCTCATCCAACTGAAGATACAGGAGGCAGCTCCTATATCATATTTTTAGAACCACTGTTGCTTCCATGAATAATGACAGAATTTTTATTTCCAATCCTGGGGACATTTATCCAGCTTTTCTTTCAGCACTGGATTCAGGCAAAATCTGTCTCTAGCATTATCTAGTCCTTGTTTTCTCTCAGTCCCAAAACCTGAATGAAAATAGTTGTTTGGCAAGTGATTTAATCTCTATTTTCATTCAATCTTGATCAAAGTAACATGTCAAAGCACAATGACCTGTTGTGGTCACTGCACAGATAAATTCTGCCCAGCTGTTTTTGGGACAAGAATTGTCAAAGGATTCATGAGAAGGAAGTGGATGGCCATCATATGCTCAAAGCAATGACTAGTCATACTTGTCTACATCTGGCTCATTCAATTTTCATACCTATAACACATTGATCAGCACATCAGTCCTCTGCAAATACTGGAAGACTATGTTGCAGTGTGCCCTCTACTCTTAACTACTTCCTATAGCTGTGTGTCTGGGTGATCCAAAAGGAAGCTCTTATGTATTGAGATCACAACGCCTCACAACAAGCAGCCAGGTACTGAAAGGATAGGAACATCTTCAATAAATTGCAATTTCCCTACTTTCCAGACCTTAGGAGGAAGAATAAGGTCATACTCAGGAAACCCTCACTCATGACTTGAAACTGCTCTGAGAGAGTGTTCAGCAGACAAGGAACCCAATAGAAGATTACAGCACAGATCAGAATCTAGGTAAGTGATACTTAATAACCTGGCAGACTTCACAGAATCTAAGCCCCTTGCCTCACCTCCACGTGCTTTTTTTCCTGGAGCTTTTTCAGGGTAAGAGCAAGGTGCATCTTTCTAGAAAGGAGAGTGTGTTTACTAAGTAGTTACTGTGTCCTGGGAACCACACTTACATAAATAAGAGAAAACAGGCCTTGGCTGAGAGGAACTCAGAGATTCTGTGTCAGAACAGATTCTGAGAAAGCAGGTATAGCCCCAGGTGTTTTCCAGGGGTCTAATGCATGGTTGTGGGGGAGGAGGGCAAATGAAACTAGAATCCAGAAACAAAAACGTCTAAATCTCACAAGGAATCAGCAAGGGTGCCATTTACACTGTGTCTTTAATGAAAGGGGCATCCAGGACAAAATGGGGAGGGCTAGAATTGTGTTGGAAAATTCTGGTTGAACCTGTTGGGTCAGGGATAAGGGAGTACAGCACTGCAGGACCTTAAAAAGTAGAGTCTGCCTGGTTTGAAATCCAATGCTATTGTCTAAACACAAGAATGGTTGACAAGGGAAATGGCTTAGGTATGAGATGAACAAGGATAGGTTTGCAGTCCACAAATTGAAGAAGTATATATAGGAAGGGTTACAGGGAGAAATTCAGGAGGCTGGCAGTGTTACCCAGCTTCTCAGAGGGGAGTTCAACAACAGATGAGGACTATCCTCAGGAAGTAAGCTAGGAGCACTCGAGGAGAAACATGCTTTTGCACAGGTATTGTAGAAAAAGAGACCTGGACCTTGACTCCTAAAGACAATGTGCAGGACTCTGTAAGGAAGCATGGAAACAAAGCATAGGGGTTTTGAGAGAAACTGTTGTTAACAATTGCAATGGGGAAGACAGGAAAGCCAAGCTTTGTGGTCATATTGGCGATGAGAGTACTGATTTTTCTCCTGCCTTATATATTAAGCATTAACAAGAAGGTGCTTAGTATCCATAACACAAGCAGTTATGGACAGTAGGACTTGGAGGAAGGAAGGATAGCTTGAGAGTTGAGGCCTTGCAGTGTGACTCCCTGCCTAGGGCTGCCTGGATCCCAGGAAGAGCCCATGCCTTTGCGCCTTCTGTGGTGGACGTATAACACTATTCCTGAGGAGACATGACCAAATAATAGGGAACGTAGGATAAGTCAAAGTAAGTCTACCATCAAAGTGTCCTGTGGTGAACTAATGAGTTTTAATGGAGTCACTCACATTTAATATGGGCTCCTTCATTACAGTTATTGTGCTGTGATAAAACACCATAACATTCGAAAAGCCAAAAAGAAAAAACAAAACAAAAACAAAAACACCATAACAAAGGCAACTTATAGTAAGAAGGGTTTACTTGGGCTTATGGTTCCAGAGTGTTAAGAATTCATCACCATAGTGAAGATACGTGACAGCAGGCAAGCATAGAAATTGAAGGAGCAAGCTGAGAGCTTAAATCTGGTACCATAAACCAGAAGCCAAGAGAACACACTAGAAACTACCTATGGATTTTGAAACCTAAAAACATATCTGCAGTGACACATTTTCATAAGCAAGACTACATATCCTAAACCTACCAAGTATCTACAACTTTAGATTATTCAGATTCCCTAGAATATAGGGAAATCTCATTCAAAATATCACATTACTCTCCCTGTCTCCCAGAGTCTAAAGGCTATATCAGGCTGCAAAGCGCATTTAACTCAACTTCAGAAGATCCATAGTCTTTCACAATTTCAACAGTGTTTAAAAATCCATGGAATCTTCTAAGATGAAAGGCAATCACTTTACAGTGACTTCTTGGAAAAAAATCAAAAGGCAAGTTACTTACATTCAACATACAATGACATAGAATATGTATTTCTATTTTAAAGCAAGGAACACAGGCATTAGGAAATAAGGGACCAAAACTAGTAGAATAAACACCACAGCCCCTTGACCAGTGACTGTGGCTTTAGTTCCACAGATATTAGATGGCTCTACTCATCCTGCTTTGTCGTATGCCACTTACATCTCTCTTGAGCTGGTTTTATGACTTGTGTGCAGCTATCTTTGACAGAAGTCTCTTGACTCTGGCATCACCAGCATCTTGGGGTCACCATCTCAACCAAGTCTTCAATTTCATAACATAATGACCAGTTATGGCTTTGTAATGGCTCTCCTTTACATGCTGCCTGGCCTCATTAGCCATCTAAAACCCTGTTGTAATTTAAGAAAAGCAGCACATGAAAGAAAGATGCCATGAGATAGGATTCAAGCAGAGTTGTTTTTTATTAGGGAAAGGGAACATAAAAAGGGGGAAAGGGAGTGGGAAGACTGGCCTCTGGAGACAGTAGCATCAGGAGAAAGGAGAGAGGAAAAGTGGGAGAGGGAGAGAGAGCGTGGAACAGAGAGAGGAAAGATAGAGAGAGAGTAGTTGGAGCTAGACAAGGTCATTTTAAAGGGAACATAGTGAATGTGCACAGGTGGTGCTCTTAGTGGTTTCAGCTGCGGTCATATCCTGTCAGAACCCCAAGGACAGGCCAGTACAGATGCCCGGATACCAACAAATACCATGTGGTCAATATTGTCAGGTTAGACTGCCAGTTTAGGATGGAGCTTCAGCCAAATAAGCAGCTTTTTTATGCAGCTGTGTTCTTGAGTCTGAAAACACCTCCAACTCTTTATTCCAAGTTGGAATTTAAAATGGGTGACATCTTGCTCTTAGAGTACCTTCCTATTCCAAATCTAAACTAGGAGGCTTCTCATTAATGAAACTAATCTCTTTAGCAAGTAGAGTCTCTTTACCAGCACCTTTCTTGGGATAACATTAAGCTTCCTATAACCCTTTTCCCTCTAAACCATATATTGTGTACTTAGTTTAACCTCACTTGTTTTTCATTGTTGTAGTCATTCATTAGAGTTATTAGTAACAGCTGTTAAAACAGGTTTATTATTTATGCAATCTTGACACTTATTCCACCAGAAATATTAGGTCATTTCTATGCTGATTACTTTGTTGTCTAATTGAAATAGCTAGAGTTTTCTAGGCAGAGGGAACCACAGTTGAGGTATTGCCTCCATCAGATTGACCGGTTGTTCTGTCAGTGGGGCATTTTCTTAATTAAACTCATGTAGTAGGGTCTAGACCACTGAGCAAGGTGTCATCCCTGAAAACTGGGACTAGGCTTTGTGAGTAAAGTAGCTAATATTAAGTTAGTAAACAGCATTCCTCCACTGTCTTTGCTTCAGTTTATGCCTTGGCTTCCCTCAGTGATGGACTGGATCTTGTAAGTTTAAGCCAAAGGAATATTTTCTTCCTGCATGGTCTTTACTTAGTTTTATCATAGCAAGAGAAAAATGAACTAAAAACTACTTTTTAAAATGACCCTTTTCTAAATTGTTATAACATGGACAAAAATCAACAGTTTCTTTGCCATACAAATGGATTTTAGCCAAGTTTCTACTAAAACGCTTTTCCCCCTGTGAAAACTCATGAGCCAGACCTGTATCATTTACACTTATTTTAATATTACTATCATCAAGAATCCTACTACAATGACCAATTAGTCTCTTCCTACAACATTTGACTTTTATAATCCAAACTTCTAAAGTCTTCCACATTTCTAAAAAACAAACAAACAAATAAACCAATACAACAACAACAAATAAACCAAACCAGTATGTTCAGGGTTCAGGGTCTTCATAGTAACACACAATTCCTGGTACCAACTTCTGCATTACTCATTTTTTGAAGTCATGTAAAATACCATAATCAAAAGAGACATAAAGAAAGAAAAGTGTATTTTGCCTGCAGTTTCTCAGAAAGAGTTTGTAATTGCTGGGGAGGCATGCAGTAGGCAACCAGATCAGAAGAAACTGGAAGATCATATCTTCAACTGAAAACATGAAGCAGAGAGCCTAACCCCGATGATATACTTCCTCCATCAAGACCATATTCCTTAAAGATTCAATATCTCCCACAAACAGTGTTACAAACTAGGCACCAAGTATTCAGAATCCTGTTCCAATGGGGAGCATTTTTCATTCAAACAACTGCACACTCTAACATGTTATAATGCAAAGATATTCAATTTTTATCCTAAATTCTGAGAAAGGATAGTAGGAAATTTGAGTCAAAGCCTTGGCTTTCTATAATCACATTATTATGGTTATTCATGAGCTAAAAAATTTATTTGCAATAAAACTACTGTAATTACTAATATATAATAATTTCAAATGTGGCACCATTCAGGTAGCATTCATTGCTGTTGTGTGTTGAGACAGAGTTCATCGTGCAAAGTGCACACATTATGTTGACAGCCAAGTTGCAATGACACCTCATAATGAAACATGTGGAAGCAATAGCAGAAACATGTCCGGTTCATTACAGAGTTGCTTTGAATTAACTTGATTACTGTCATTTAGAAACACTTATAATGTTCATAATTTTATGACTTCAACAATCAGTTATGTGGCCTAAATGGATCTTGGCTTACTATTTAATATTTAATAGAAAGGGTCTAAAATGATTGTCTGATATTACTTTACTATATATATATGTTTACATATTGGATAAATTTACATTTTAGTCACTTAAAAATGATATACCACAAGAAAAAATAATCTAGTAGAACACCAAGCAAGTAGGAGCACACTAGTAAAGTATGTAGAGTGAGATAAAAATCCAGTGTAAGATGCATTTTGAGAAATGTCATGCTTTCTCTTGAATCCCAGTTCTATCACTTGTAAGCTCTGTTCCCAAACATGAAAATGTCTTTGAACATCATTCTCTCATCTGCATAGCCAAAAGAGTATAAACAGTATATGTATGGAGGATCATATGTAACATACTTAGAACTGTGCTGGACACATAGCTATGACTAATGAAATATCAGTAGAGCCAAAGTAAACAGACTTTAGAAGAATGTAATGGCCAAAGCTGTCAAATGCTTACAAGAGGAAGTATTAGACACAGACTGCAGTGTATTCATTAGGTTTAGCAGCAAGGATAATTACAGTTTTGTAAGATTCTTCTTCAGTGGAGAGACAGCTATAGAAGAAAGAATAGATGAATTAACGTGGAAAAAAGAACAATGAACAATAAGATTCCTTTAAGCATTCTTTATGGCTGATCTCACTCACAGTGATTGTTTCCATTTTGCAGCTGGGAGAAGTGAGGCTTAAGTAACACCGGAACGTTACATTTAACAATTGGTATAGCAGGATCACAAGTACAATACCTTTTCACAGCCACCATGCTAGCAGAGTGAAATGTTAGAAAGCTTTAAGACATTTATTTAACAGCTCCCTCAGTTTATAAGATACTGTGTACTTTAGTTTTCTTAGCACCAGGGCTTTGAAGAGAAAACACATAATAAAACATCTTTTAACCTTGTATCGCTGAATTTCAAATCTAGATCTTTGAACCCAGTCCTCTACACATGTGCTGTGGTGATTAAGGCTTTTCAGATCCCCAACGATGTGACTGTAAGGAAGTGCTGATTGAGCTGTGGTGCCCTGAACTGACCTACTCAGAACAGTGTGAAGCATTCATCTACAATCAAAGAGAACACACACTCAAGGAAACTTTGTAGTAAGTGTTTTCTAAAAGCAAGACCTGAGACCAGGAAACACATATGTTTTACCTTTCATTTAGGGATAAGTTCTGGATGTAGATCTTTCTACTTGAATTTGCTTAAGAAACAATGCTTTGGTTGAACCTACATTCTGATCCACTGAATTAACTGTGGTTCTTTCACACTGACAGTGCCCTAGTGAAGCCATCTGTGTCTTAAAATGGCAGCAATCAAGATGTTGGAATCTATTTTATTTCTGCATGTGATCATGGCAGGATCTCAGAAAGTGCTGCTAAAAAACAGAATAGAGACTCATGGAGAAGGAGGCTTACTGGTTCCAAAGAATGACATAGTAGTGTTTCTGATGAAACCAGGCCGGCATAAATTGATAAGAAATCTAGTAAGACAAACTTCCCTTTGGAAAAAAAATTGGGGATGCTGATATGACTGATTATGTAGTAACAAAAATGATTAGTCGATTTTAGTCTTATTTCCATTAAGTATTTATGAGTAAGTTATTAATTCATTTAGAAAAAAATTGTGTAGAGTGGGTTATTATCAGGTTTAATGTATTAGTTGATTATCCTACAAAATTTTATGCATCATAACTTAAAAAAATTCTTGAGAACTAACTCTAAAATTCATCTAGAGAGCACACTATACATTTCCCAAGTTTTTTGTCACTATATTTGTCTGTTTAGGCATCCCAATATGTTTAAATTCTTTTCATTCACTGATATTGATACTCATCTATGCAGATCTGTATGCAGACAGACACCATTATCATGAGTGTGAGCTTTGAATTTTGATAAATGTCCAACAATAATGGTGAAACCTCTACCCATTGGTTTAGAGGGCAGCAATCTGGGAAAAGATAAATCATGGAAACATGTAATAGATATTGTGTGAAGCTCACACTAAAAGTATCATGAGAAACAAATAGACAAGAGTAGGAAATATATAAAAGGGTTATATTTAAAACTTAAGATCTTATTTTAGCAATCAATCCAGTAGAAACTTAAGTTTCTCCCATACCTTAGTAATGAATAGCAAATGTTACCTGAGTGACAGGTGAGGTCTTAATGTTGTGGTTTGCAATAAGTTATCTTGAAATCTTACTAACTAAAATAAGAACTTTTCTTGGCAACAGTGGTTATACTTAAGTGATGTCAAAGATCAGATATTTCTGAAACTTTAGAAATATAAGATGTAAAAACATGCATTATTCTTCCTATAAATATTCCTTGGGGTGACCTTAATGTATAGACATTTTATCTTTGGAGGCTGACTTATCTGTATGTCTCTAAAGTGGAGTTAAACAAATGTAGAGAACAGAATGCATAAATTTTTAAGGATTTATAGTCAATACACATGATGTCTCAGCAGCCCTATTTTCTATAAAAAGAATGAGAGAATAAATATCAGGATTTAACAAAGTTGGCTTGGGAGATGGCTCATTTGGTAAAGTGTTTGCTGTATAAAACATGAAGATAAATAATAAGCACTCACAATTAACTGAGCAAGGCAGCATATTTAGGTAACCCCAATGCTGGGATAGGAGTAAAGAATTGGAGTGCCTCCAGAGACAAGTGCTCCTGAGAGCTCACTATCTAAACCATCTAGCTAAAATGGAGTGCTCCAGGTTCAGTAAGAAACCATGTTTCAAACAGTTAGATGGGTAAATGAGTGCATGTGTGAAGGCCAAAAGTGAGCACCAGTCACACATGCACTCATTGATAAGCATATGCACACATATACATATCACACAAAGAATTACCTTTCTTACTATACAAATGAATCTGTAAGAATGCTTACCTAGAATATTTGTAAGCAATTCTACAGACCATATAGAAATACCTCTCATCTATACACATAAAAATTGTAGACATAGTTTCTTGTTAGCCAGCTTGTTACTAAATAGTTCCTACAACTTGAATTAAGCCATTTATATTAATCTACATCCTGCCACATGGCATTACTCTCTTCCATCTTGCATCTCCTTTTTCCTCTCCATATCACCTGACATCTCCCACACATGTCTACTTTACTCCTTCTATTTCCTCTGTCTGCCTGGAAGCCCCCCCCCTATACCTCATGTCTAGCTATTGGCTGGTTAGCTTTTTATTACACCAAGCACAGCAATACACCTTCACACAGTATACAAATATCTCAGAACAAAAAATCAAAACAGAGTAAACATCTTAAATAAAAATTTGACTACTCCACGAAAAAAATCTTAAAAACAAGTATAGGCTGGGCGGTGTTGGCAAATGCCTTTAATCCCAGCACTCGGGAGGCAGAGGCAGGCAGATCTCTGAGAGTTTGAGATCAGCCTGGTTTATAAGAGCTACCTCCAGGACAGCCTCCAAAGCCACAGGGAAACCCTGTCTCAAAACGCTCCCCACAAAAAAATAACAAAAAAGTGTAGCACTTAGTCAACTTCTGTCCTTAAATTGTTTGCTTTTATGTTTCTTTCCTCTCCTCTTCAATTTTCACAGATATTTCCAAGCCTTTCTCTTTTCATGTATATATGTTCCTCAACTGAAAGAATTAAACTTTTCTGAGCCTCTGTTCTCTGCTATGCAAAACGGAGGAAAAAATAGACATTGAATGACATGTTCGCTTGATACTAGCTACATTATCAGTATGTATCTATATGAAACGTTATTGTAATGAGATTTTATAAGTTTTCTGTAGCATCTGGTATTTTACATCACCTTTAATTAAATAGTTATTGCACATCTCAGACCACTTAAAGACAAAGAGGAATGGGAAATAGTTTCTGTTTGTTCTCTTTCCTTGCTCCTTTTCTCCCCTTAAAGAAATACTAATCTTGCAGAAGAGATTTGAAACAAAGCAAACTTGTGAAGAAAATGAGCTCTTGGAAATAAATATAAAGTACGCATGTACAAAGACATTGATTTTCTTGAACAATTTGTAAATATCATTGCTTGTTTACAGATAAGCTTACTGATACACAGAAAGATAATGTTACCTTTTAAAGTCAATCATTGACTTATTGCTTATTTATTTCCGCGTTTGTCTGTATTATTTTTGGAGTTAAAATTATAAAAAAGTATTTTTTGTAAAGGATCATCTAATGTTTTGTAATCTTAGACTAGGATTTTAAAATAAATTCTGAGAGTTTTATGTGCTTTCGTTCAGAGGGAATGGGTATTATTTTAGTTTTTATTTCATAATGTATTTGAATTAACTAAGCAGACAATTGTTTTTGCAAAACTAAAAGTGACTTTGGCACTGGAATATTCATAAGATGATGAATATTTGACTTAATTGTCAATAGGTTCTCTGCCTCTTGTACTTACTTACTCTTGCTGATAATCTTGAGCAGTTATCTAAGTGAGGGGATAATTGCTTGTGCTTTGCACAGCCTCTAGCATATATGTCTGGCGTTTCTGACTTACAGACTCAGAGATCTCTATCTTAGTGCTAGAATCCTTACTGAGCTCACACCATAGACAATTGTGGGAAAAGAGTTTGCTGAAAGAAGAAATTTTCCACTTGCTTTCCTAGTTGGTTTTGATTAATTGTGAGGTAGAATTACTAGTGAATTAGATACCTTTATCTCTTTGAAATAAAGCCTCTCCAAGAGGAGTAATTATGTATCTCCACAACGGAAGTATCCAGATATTGATTACATATTGTTTAAATATATTAAAATTTAGTATATTCTCAAATAATGACTACCAGAAGTAATGATTAACTGTGTGTAATGTTCACATTCTTCTCACAGAATCAAACTGTGATGAAGAAATGAAAGAAATGCAAACACTCATTGTGTCATTCCATTCATTTCAGCATTCATGAATTCTGTTTTGTCCTCATCACTACCACCATTTCCCATTTTGTACTAGACAGACACACAGACTCACACACAGGCAGACACACAGGCTCAAAAACTGACAGACACATGCTCACAGACAGATAAAGAGAATTTTGTTCACTATGAGCTGAGGAAGTAACAGCATGGAGGAGCTAAATGCTTAAAGTCACAATCCTAAAGTTTGTGAAAGTGCTGGAATTCAAACAAACATTTAATTCTACTTTTCCCCTTTAAGGATAGTATCTCCTAGTGTCATAAGCATATAAATAAAGGTCTGTGGGAGTTTAGAGGAGGAATTGGTTAATTCTTTCTCAGGAGTCAGAGAAGGTTGCTGATGGTTGAGTAGGCTTTGATTGGCAAGGAAGGGGGTGACATGAAGTTGAGAAGGTGATAGACTATAAAAGGTCTAGAAAATAGTGTGAGTAAAATCAGTATGGAATTAATGTGCCTGATGTTTGCAAAACAGAGAATTGAATAGCCTTTGTGGATGCCCCATAAGTTGATGGCGACATAGGAGACAGTACTGGAAAGGAGAGCTTTGGGCTTCACTGCGTTGAAAGGAAAAGACAAAACTTCGCTTAACTTTTATATGAAGGCCTGTTGATGGCAAAGAACAAATTTGAGAGATAACAGCCTGAAACCAAGCAGTGACAATAAATATGAAAGAAACTGACATGATTCCAAAGCTAGTTACATGGCAGAATTAGGTGACTTTTGTGAATACTGCTAAGGAATAGGAAGAAGCCAAATTGATGCTGAGGTTTCAGATTTGGTAAAGAGATGTTGGCTTCAGGTTTTTCAATTGCAACCACCATCTATATAACCATGCTACCTCTATCCTGTAATGTTAAACAAAAAAGCAAATTTGCTTTTTCAAAGACATTCTTCATGCTGGAAGTCCGAAAGTAGATGTTTTATCGATTCAGGACCTCTAGATTAACGAAGCTGTTTGTATAGCATATAGTAGTATATTATAGGAGCTAATATTGTATCTGAAACTCTAATATACTGAAATGCCTCAGTTTACCTTATTAGACTTTTTGACTAAAAAGCGATATTTTTATTTCCTATTCTAGGTGATTTCTTCAAGAGCTATTTAGAATTACCAGCTATCAATGCCTTAGAGATAGTCACTCTTTTAACCACTGTGTACCAACTTCAAAATTTGTAGAAAATATTAATAACAGTTTACCACCTCTTGTCAACTCCACCTGCTTTTTAAATAACTTTCTTGTGATAGAGATTGAGAAACATGGTTTTATTTTTCAGGCTTCAAAACCACAAAGCTAAAACTTTGACCTAATAATAAAAGATATTGAAGATCAAGATGTGGCTGTGGTCATGGGAGTTTGCAGAGTAACTTCATTTTGACTGTGTTGCCATGGAAACCATTGCCATTGCTAGTAACAACACAAGGAAAGAGGACAGAAGTACAGTCATTCACAGCCTTTGTACTTGTAACCACATGGTAAATGAAGGTAGGTAGGTGATAAATACATTTTCATTGAAGAAGTTGTAGGGAAGAGGTTCAACTGAGAGCTTGTCTGTAGATGATGACATAAAACTTGTGGTTTTATGTATGATCAGGAATTGACCTGGTGTCTGGGGGTGATATTACAACACCACCTTTAGGATAAAGGTTCTTCATTGTCAGCAATGGATACTGGAGTGAATTGCATTCTCCAGGGACTACTTAACCTCCACTGTCTTTATAGTGCAGGGTATCCTTCTGTCTCCCTTTTCCTGAGTTTCATTTTTCATACCCACTCATTTTACTAAGGACCCTTCAAGACTCCCTGACTCCCTGAAGGAATGATCTCTTTTCACTGCTTCCTGTGAAGTTCTTTAAAACTCCATCCATGTAGGCCCATCTCCTCTTGGACCCATATGTGCCTGAAGCTCAGTATTATCTTCTTTTCTACATGACAATTCTTGTCTCCAGCGTCGGTCTTTGCACAACCCAACATCTGCTCAGTCCTGCAATAGATAACAATACTGTACTCTGACCTTTCTTACAAAATCCTGGCCCAGGCATCTGAGAGTCTGGGCTTCTGTTAATGATGCAATTCTGCTGCCTGGAGTCATCTCTGTGTCCTTCTGCTGCAAAGGCCTTGTGAGGACTCAGAGACAGACTGGCTGTGCTAATCTCAAAATAAAAATTGCTGCCTTCTTGTGCAATTCTAAGCTATCAATATCTGTGTCCAATCTGTTGCCATCAGTGCCCAGTTAAGAAGCCATCAAAAATGATTGACAGTGGTGGGAATTATACCTGTGCACTCCATACTCACTGGGAGTGTTAGGATGATGACTTCAATTATTTGTGGAACTCGGATAATCTATTTTGTTTAATTAGGAAGTGCACTTCTCCTGTATGAATACTTCCATTTTCATTAGAAGAATAGTGAGTTGCCACAGTAACAATTAGTAGTCACTCACAGAAGGCACAAACACAGCTCCTGTTCTTCAAGCTATTATATTTTCCTACAGAAATTTTTATAGTACCCCACATTGTGATCATGTTCTTTTTGACACAATGATACCTTTATTTATGGGACATTATTCTCTCATGATTTCACTTTTTTCTCTCTTATGTCATCCATATTTGCCACTTAATTGGGGAGCCTTTCTCCTCTGTCAATACTTGAAATTTTGTATTTGTGACTTCTGTCTGGTTCCATTTGTGCTTTTGCTCTTCCTGCTTTATAGTCCCTGTGGCCTCCATAGACCTGAGAACTACACATCTGAACACTTAATTCAATGTTCTTTTCCTAAGAGTCTCATGTCTCCAATGGTTTGCTTCCTCAGCCACAAACTGTCATGTATAGAATGGTTCACCTGTCCCTTCTGTGGATGAATTTACTTTGACTGTGCCAGGAAAATCATATGGAAAATCATGCTGCTTGACATGATAGTTTGGTTACAATCTGCTTCCATACAGTTTTCAGATCTGAGAAAGATTGAAAGAGTCCCTGCTTTGTCTCAAAGTAGCAACAGAATAAATGTAGTCACTCTCAGGCAAGTTCAATGCACACACATTCAGTCAACACATATATGTTTGCTAAGTTGTGGCCTTGAGATGATGAAGGTTTGTTATGAATTTTAGTGCTCATGTGGATCCCTGTATCCATGAACACTAGGTAGGAAAGAGTCCCATCACTATCATAGATTTTCTTGTTTCTCTTTTGGAGCCAAATTGAAGCCCAGCAGGAAGTTCTGAGACAGCAAGGATCTGGACTCCCTTTTTTCTTGTCTTTTCAAGACCACAGAGATTCAATGCTGACATAAGCAGTCTGTTCATTTTTTCTTTTCTCTTTTTCTCTCAGCATAAGTATCTAGACAATAATTCAAGTAGCTTGTGCCACCAGTACTTTTCTCTAAGCATTATTCCATATTATAGACATAACACATTCCAACCAGCAGTTACTCTCTGTTGTGTAATTTTCTCCAAATTGAAACATTTCCTTCTGGAGAATGGAGGGAAGCTCACAGAACTCAGAAAGCTAAGAAAACATAGGAGGTTTGGGAGTCCAGGAAGTCACAACATTCACGAGGCCTGTCCCCAAGACCATACTAAGTATTAACAGTCACAGGGGAGAGGAGACTAGCTTTGATGGAGATGATTGTAAGTTGTGCAGGAAGCTACAGGGATGCAACTTTGATGAGTCATCATCCTTGCTGGCATGGTATTTCTGGAGAAGCAGCTGCCGTTGAGTAACCTGGATTGTTGGTAACCTCAGGAAACCCACTGGTTCACGGTGTGAGGCCTGAGTGGAATGGCATCTTTGGTCTGTTGTTCATTTCTCCCCAAGAAAAGTCACACAGCACTCCTCCATTAAAGGTGTTTATGTTGTTTGCTGTTGATGCTTGATGGTAATTAGGACTAAAATTGAACATTTTACTCAGCATAATTCTCTAGACAATTATTCAAGACTCCATTCATTCCCATTCAGATTTTTTGTAATTCACATGGATAAACCCCTCCTCTCCTCTCCAATGTCTCTGCTCTTCAGGGAACACACAAGTAGACTCTGCTTAGCTGAATCCCAACAAGATCTAGTGCAGCCCTTGGTTCTTTGAAGATTCTTCGTGTTTATAGTACTTGAACTGTATTCTGGTTACTCTGGGAGAATATCAGTATAAATAGCTGTGAAACAATTTGAAGAAGTAATGATGATCTATGGGGGCAAAACTTTGTGTAAGGGTCCTGAACTCCAATCTGACCAGTCAGACAGTGTGGCTATAAGTCCTTCCAAGTCCATCTTTGTCCATATGTTCTGTAAAGAAAGGAAAGGGAGTGGATGAGAGGAGGAAATACAAAATCAAGGTCTGAAGCATATGGAGAGACAACAGAAATACATGGTGTATGATGAGCATAAGAATAATGAATGGAAGAGGAACATTGATAAAGGACAGTTGGCTGACATCCAGGGTATGGAGAACACGGCTAAAGTCAACTAAAGTCAACCTAGGCTGCATGCCACAATGACTCAGTTCCAACTGACATTTGTTCAATGCTGATGACCCTGGGGCCATTGCAAGCTAGACAAGTTAGACAAGTACTGTTCTGTGAGCCCTGGTCTCCTAACACAGACTGCTGTGCAAACTAAATGTCATCCACAGATCTATAGTAGCTTTTGATTCTCATTTAGCTGAAAGGATTCAGAAGAAGGTAATGAGAAGGTGAAAGACAGATTGTCACCTTCCTGGAAGGAACAGAGCATCTCTGTTAGCAATGGATATCTCTGTGCTATACACTCACCCAACTGCATGATAGAGTACACTATCTCACTGAATAGAAGTAGGAAGGAAAATTTAGATTCTTATGCTCCCCCAAGCCTTCAGAAAGGTAAATATTGCTTAAGAAATGAAGTGATGTGTAGAAGAGAATATTATGTTAGTGAAAGTTACATGCAGGTAAAATAGTAAATTGATTGAAAAGATGAACCTAAAAACAATAAACAGCGTCTTATTTATGTTGGATTAGGTAATGAGTATGATGGTTGTCAGCCATGACAGGGATGCATCGCCATCCTGCTGAGACCTACAAAGTGTATCTACTCAACATAACAGGAGACTGGACAAGTCAATGATCACTTAAAGGAGACTTTCCTTACCTGAGCCCGAAGTGCTAGTACAGGGATGGGGTTTTGTAATGTGGTTCGTTGGGGAAACTGTCAAATTTGAAACCATGACTGAAACAGAGATTGTGTGCTCAAGATATCATCTATCAGGGGTGGAGGTGGGGTTAATAAAAGATTGCAGTCATTTTCAACACTTAACTATACCATGTTCCCACACTGTCAAACATAAAATGACCCAATTAAAATGACAGAATATACTGAAATCAAGAGGCAAAAACATTAAATATCACGTTTTTTCTCATCTCTTTCTAAATACCTAGTATTGATTTCAAGCAAAGATTCCCAGAAGTGTCTCTTGAATGAAAGAGTATCCTGTCAAGTTGTCTTGCTGTAGGGTGATAAAACATCACAATGCTTTCCCACTCCCTTTGATTTGCACAATTGCAGGTATTTCTCATTGCAAACTCTCTCCATCTACCATGTCGCATTGAAATACTTTCCATATTAGGCACAGTAATAGGGGATCACACTCCTTAGCCTTAGGCACTTCAGAAAAAAATATTAAAATGCTGGATGGATGTTCTAGAAACTCTTTCACTCCTCAGACTGCCTGATCTGAAGTACTCACTTTTTATGAAGATAGAAACTACTTAATTGTCAGTGTTTTAAATGATATATTTGATGTCTAATGCCATCTGCTAGTGTATATTTAACTGTTGTTTGTTCATGCAGAGTGATATTTTTGATGTCACTTGCAATAAAGAGATCCTCTCTCTCCAAGTAAAACAAAGTGTGTTTATAAATGTTCAAATAAGTGGAGGTAATAGTCACTATTATACCTGGTATTCACTAAGAAGCTATGGTTTATGCCCCCTCTGTCATTGCTGTCTATCATGGGGGTCTCTTTCAAGCCTAGCCTCTAAGCTAGCTTTGAGGGAGAGGAGTTGGTGAGTGGGGTAGAGATCTCTGACATAGATCTTCATGGAAGGTCCTTAGGCCCTTGGTGGTATTCCCACAAAAGGGATTGTAGTGCCCCAGTCTCTGACTCTTCTTTGTCTCCTGACTTCTGAGTTGAGCAATTGATTCCACCACTTGTCTGCACTCTGAAAGTGTTATCATGCAAACCTAAAGGTAATAGGTACAATTCCCCTTTGACAGAAATCTCTAGAATGAGAAAAGAAGTAAATCCTTTACCATTTTAAGGTAATTGCCTGAAATTTTTTCCTTGTAGCAACTAAAATCTAATAAACCTTGGTAGCCCCTTTCTCCGTGCATGGACAAACATTGAGACAAAGCATCATGTTCCAGTCTGTTTTGTTGCTAGTTCTGTTTACTTTTGTCCTTTACAATATGCAAATTCTAAAGGAAATGGGACCAGTGTCAAGCCACTGGAAAACTGTGTTAGCATGCAATCCTTATTCTTGTCCCTCTTTCTTTTGAATTCAAGACTTTTATTTTTTTGTCCAGAAACAATTATATACTCATAATATTAGGTCTCTAGAAATTCGCTTTCCCAAAGTATGGCATTTTAGACAAAAGTCAGCATTCCCTCAGGGACTTAAAAAGATAGTTCCTACTTTATAAAAGGAGTTATTCGCTTTATTTCTGGCAAAAGGGACATATGGCTCTTCCATTATCCTATGCCTTTCTTGCCCATTAGCATACCAAGGTCTGTGCTATCCTCTAGGCCCCTCACTTCCTACTCATAAGTATCTGTTAGAGTCATCATGACTGACATACTTTCCTCCTACCTACACCTCCAGCCTCTGAGCTTTACTTACCTTCCTCCAGTTTCTCAGATGCCTAAAAAACCCAAAAACTTTGGATATTCAATCTCTTTGGTGCTCATGGTCTTTCTGTTGGTCCTTGACGCCTGGCTTAGTTAGGGTTTTATTGTGGTGAAGAGACAATATGACCATGGAAATTCATAAAGGAAAACATTTCATTGAGGCTTAAAGTTCAGAGATTCAGTTCACTATTGTCATGGTGGGAAGCATGGCAGCATACAATAAACATGGCGAGGTAGCTGAGATTTCTATATCAAGATCCACAGACAGAAGGAAGAAACAGCCACACTGGGTATGGCTGAGCAACTGAGACATCAATGCCTGCCCCCAGCAACATATTTCCTTCAACAAGGCCACACCTCCTAATAGTGTTACTCCCTATGAGTCTATGGAGGCATATATTTTCAAAACACCACAGCTGCTTTCGTGGCCCCCTCTCCCTTGTCTTCTTCTCTTGCTCAACATCCCCTTTCTCCTCTCATGGCCAGATTCAGTCTTCTGGCCATTTTCAGTGTATATGCTTCCAGATGCCTCTGGCTATTTTCTCCTTCTTATCTGCAATAAACCTTCTCCTCAATTAATCCTTGGGACAGTCATGTCCTCAATTTCTCATTCATGCTTCTTCACACAGTAAAATCTTCAGCATCCCATCTGAGTATACTCTACCAACTACAGTTCTAGTGATGCTGCAGCTCATGTAACACAGTCTGTTTCATGTGTTAAATACACAGATTAACTTGAAAAGAATTGATGGCTTCCAATTTTGTATCTTCTAATCTATAAATCAAGAATATATCTTCATTTATTAGTTTAAGCCATTAATTTGTCTCCGTGATGTTTTTCAGTTCATGTTTAGGTCTAGTAGATATTCAGTCAAACTTATTCCTAAGTATTTCATCTTCTGTGTGATATTTTGAGTCACATTGTCAATATCAGTGCATGCAGTTTCAGTACCCATATATGAGTACACTTTTCTGTGCTTTGATCTTGTATGTATTTTCTGTTACAAGTTGTGGTTGTTTTTCTTCAGGTGTATTTTTCTACATAAACTATGATGTATGATTTGAAGAAGAATTCTCCTTTTTTATGTTACTATCCCATTTTTCTCTTACTGGACTAGATTAAACCTTTGCTGCATATGTGAGTAACATCTACTCTATCTGTACACATTCGTCTTCAGTTGCAATATCCTACATGGAAACAAGCAGGGGAATTTCTATTATAAGGATTAACTGCTTCCTCAATATGGTAAAAATTGTGCCAAAAAGCTACATTTAGGACAGGGAAGTTATCACAATGTGCTGATTTGAAGCAAGATCATATTTCCCATTTTAGAAAGCTTATTCACTGAAGTATTGACAAAGGTTATGATTTCATAAGGCAAGAAAAATACTGAGGAATTCCACATGGAGATGGAAAAGAACCAGACTGGATGGAAATACAGTGAAGATATAATCAGTAGATAAATTGTCTTGAAGGTGTGTCTGAAGTTTGACTACAGAATTTTGACTACATTAAGACAAAGGATTTTAGCCGGGCGTTGGTGGCGCACGCCTTTAATCCCAGCACTTGGGAGGCAGAGACAGGCGGATCACTGTGAGTTCGAGACCAGACTGGTCTACCGAGTGAGTTCCAGGACAGGTTCCAAAACAATAGAGAAACCCTGTCTCGAAAAATCAAAAAAAAAAAAAAAAAAGACGAAGGATTTTTATGAAAGATACCCAAAATACTAGATAATAGGATGAGGATACAACAGTATGATCCTTGTAATAAGAATGGCCCCAAGAAAGGCTTGAAGGAACCCATTCCTGGTAATGTGTACAATGAATATTTAACATAGGGAGATGAGCAAGTCAGCTGAGAACACATAGTTTAGTGTTGATTAGCCACTACAGCTTCTTGTCTTCCTCCATACTACCCCAAGCCCACCACACCCACGAATGTGTAAAGGTTAGGCCTTTGTGACGCCTAAACCATCTGAACGCTCCATTGGCTGGAGACTTGGTATGACCCGAGTGACCTAATAAACCTTGTGGGCGTGGCCACTCACTGCTCTGGAGGGGGTATATAAAGGGCAGTTCAGAACCCTGTGGTTCATTACTGCCTGGCATTGGCATTGGCTACAAGTAGCTATATACTTGGGGGAGTTAGTATAACTAACGATCACCAGGAAGATGGAACAAGAAACTACACAAAGTAAAATCATGGAAAAGACTGAGGTGGAAGAACCTGCCGCTGCTGTTACAGAAGAACCTGCCGCTGCTGTTACAGAAGAACCTGTGGCTGCTGTTACAGAAGAACCTGCGGCTGCTGTTACAGAAGAACCTGCTACTGATGCAGAAGAACCTATTCCGGGAGAAAACAAATGGGATGAAAAGGTCAGACTTTCCTAAGCTCCTCCCCTTTTCCCCATGGGTCTCTGCTCCCATGAAAGCCTCCTTACAAAACCCTTCCTGAACTTCCACTCCCTGTTATAGAGCTCTCCTTGCCTGCTAGCGATTCTCTACACCTTACTCAAACTCTCCTTTTTATTAAACAGAGGGAGACCATAATTAAGAAAGTGAAAGAAGTGGTCGAGAAGAGCACAAACAAGGCCAAGAATCCGACTGTGATTGTCATTTGCTACAGAGGCAAGAAGAAGCGTAACCCGAACCAATCAGACAAAAAGGAAGAGACTCCAGACAATTCTTGCAGTCCAAATAACCAATGAATGACTGTAATCACATACCTCAGCAGCCCTGCACGATCTCCAGCAGGCTGCAGAGATCTACAAGACTGGTCTGATCAATAAAGAAGGAATAAGATATAGCAGAAGAAACTTTGTAAGAAAGTTCTTTGATGGTTAGAAAGAAGGCAGCTGGGGAAACAGTAAAAGAAAGCGGAAGAGATGGGGAGGGGGAAGGGAATGTTGGGATAAGAAAAGCTTGGGGAGTGAGGGGATAGTTGAAGAAGGTAGAGAGTGGTAGGAATGAGGGGGAGGCTTAGAAGAGAAGAGAAGGTAAGAAGAAGAAAACCATAGAGAACAGCATAGAGGAAGAGGGGAGAGAGGAAAGAAGTCAGAAGAGAACAGAGAGTTGGCTGAGGAAGGGAAGAAGGAGGGGCCAGAACCAAGAAAGAAGGATAGGGGAAGAAGTGGAATGAAGAAAGGGAAAATTAATGAGAGAAAAGGACATGTAATTTTAATGGAGGGAACAGAGATGGGAAAGGAGAGGGCTAGTAGAGGGAAGGGGAAGGGAAGGGGGGGAAGGGGAAGGGAATGGAAGGGAGGGGAAGGGAATGGAGGGCAAGGCAGGGGAGGAAAAGGGAGGGGGAGGGGAATGGAAAGGTGGGGAAGGGAAGGGAATAGAAGGGTGGGGAAGGGAATGGAAAGGATGGGAAGGGAATGGTGGAAAAGGGAGTGGAAGGGAAGGGGAGGGGAGGGGAACTGAAAGGAAGGGAGGGGAGGGGGAGTGAATGGAAGGGAGGGGAAAGAAATGGAAGGGAGGGGAAGGGAAGGGATGGGAGAGGCAGAGAATGGAAGGGAGGGGAAGGGAATGAAAGAGAGGGAAGGGAATGGAAGGGAGGGGAGGGGAAGGGAATGGGAATAGAATGGAGAGGAAGGGAGGGGAGGGGAAGGGGAATAGAATGGAGAGGAAGGGAGGGGAGGGGAATGGAAGGGAGCGAAGGGGAAGGGAATGGAAGGGAGGGGAGGGGAAGGGAATGGAAGGGAGGGAGGGGAAGGGAATGGGAATAGAATGGAGAGGAAGGGAGGGGAGGGGAAGGGGAATAGAATGGAGAGGAAGGGAGGGGAGGGGAATGGAAGGGAGCGAAGGGGAAGGGAATGGAAGGGAGGGGAGGGGAAGGGAATGGAAGGGAGGGGAAAGGAATGGAAGGGAGGGGAAGGGAATGGAAGGGAGGGAGGGGGAGGGAATGGAAGGGAGGGGAGGGGAAAGAAATGGAAGGGAGGGGAAGGGAAGGGATGGGAGAGGCAGAGAATGGAAGGGAGGGGAAGGGAATGAAAGGGAAGGGAAGGGAATGGAAGGGAGGGGAGGGGAAGGGAATGGGAATAGAATGGAGAGGAAGGGAGGGGAGGGGAAGGGGAATAGAATGGAGAGGAAGGGAGGGGAGGGGAATGGAAGGGAGCGAAGGGGAAGGGAATGGAAGGGAGGGGAGGGGAAGGGAATGGAAGGGAGGGGAGGGGAAGGGAATGGGAATAGAATGGAGAGGAAGGGAGGGGAGGGGAAGGGGAATAGAATGGAGAGGAAGGGAGGGAGGGGAATGGAAGGGAGCGAAGGGGAAGGGAATGGAAGGGAGGGGAGGGGAAGGGAATGGAAGGGAGGGGAAAGGAATGGAAGGGAGGGGAAGGGAATGGAAGGGAGGGGAGGGGGAGGGAATGGAAGGGAGGGGAGGGGGAGGGAATGGAAGGGAGGGGAGGGGAAAGAAATGGAAGGGAGGGGAAGGGAAGGGATGGGAGAGGCAGAGAACGGAAGGGAGGGGAAGGGAATGAAAGGGAGGGGAAGGGAATGGAAGGGAGGGGAGTGGAAGGGAATGGGAATAGAATGGAGAGGAAGGGAGGGGAGGGGAAGGGGAATAGAATGGAGAGGAAGGGAGGGGAGGGGAATGGAAGGGAGCGAAGGGGAAGGGAATGGAAGGGAGGGAGGGGAAGGGAATGGAAGGGAGGGGAGGGGAAGGGAATGGGAATAGAATGGAGAGGAAGGGAGGGGAGGGGAAGGGGAATAGAATGGAGAGGAAGGGAGGGGAGGGGAATGGAAGGGAGTGAAGGGGAAGGGAATGGAAGGGAGGGGAGGGGAAGGGAATGGAAGGGAGGGGAAAGGAATGGAAGGGAGGGGAAAGGAATGGAAGGGAGGGGAAGGGAATGGAAGGGAGGGGAGGGGGAGGGAATGGAAGGGAGGGAGGGGAAAGAAATGGAAGGGAGGGGAAGGGAAGGGATGGGAGAGGCAGAGAATGGAAGGGAGGGGAAGGGAATGAAAGGGAGGGGAAGGGAATGGAAGGGAGGGGAGTGGAAGGGAATGGGAATAGAATGGAGAGGAAGGGAGGGAGGGGAATGGAAGGGAGCGAAGGGGAAGGGAATGGAAGGGAGGGAGGGGAAGGGAATGGAAGGGAGGGGAAAGGAATGGAAGGGAGGGGAAGGGAATGGAAGGGAGGGGAGGGGGAGGGAATGGAAGGGAGGGAGGGGAAAGAAATGGAAGGGAGGGGAAGGGAAGGGATGGGAGAGGCAGAGAACGGAAGGGAGGGGAAGGGAATGAAAGGGAGGGGAAGGGAATGGAAGGGAGGGGAGTGGAAGGGAATGGGAATAGAATGGAGAGGAAGGGAGGGGAGGGGAAGGGGAATAGAATGGAGAGGAAGGGAGGGGAGGGGAATGGAAGGGAGCGAAGGGGAAGGGAATGGAAGGGAGGGGAGGGGAAGGGAATGGAAGGGAGGGAGGGGAAGGGAATGGGAATAGAATGGAGAGGAAGGGAGGGAGGGGAAGGGGAATAGAATGGAGAGGAAGGGAGGGAGGGGAATGGAAGGGAGTGAAGGGGAAGGGAATGGAAGGGAGGGAGGGGAAGGGAATGGAAGGGAGGGGAAAGGAATGGAAGGGAGGGGAAAGGAATGGAAGGGAGGGGAAGGGAATGGAAGGGAGGGGAGGGGGAGGGAATGGAAGGGAGGGGAGGGGAAAGAAATGGAAGGGAGGGGAAGGGAAGGGATGGGAGAGGCAGAGAATGGAAGGGAGGGGAAGGGAATGAAAGGGAGGGAAGGGAATGGAAGGGAGGGGAGTGGAAGGGAATGGGAATAGAATGGAGAGGAATGGAGGGGAGGGGAAGGGGAATAGAATGGAGAGGAAGGGAGGGGAGGGGAATGGAAGGGAGTGAAGGGGAAGGGAATGGAAGGGAGGGGAGGGGAAGGGAATGGAAGGGAGGGGAAAGGAATGGAAGGGAGGGGAAGGGAATGGAAGGGAGGGGAGGGGAGGGAATGGAAGGGAGGGAGGGGAAAGGAATGGAAGGGAGGGGAAGGGAAGGGGAATGGAAGGGAGGGGAGGGGAAGGGAATGGGAATAGAATGGAGAGGAAGGGAGGGGAAGGGAGGGAAGGGGAGGAGAAGGGAACAGGAAGGGAGGGGAAGGGAGGGGAAGGGAGGAGAAGGGATGGAATAGGAAGGGAATGTGAAGGGAGGGGAGGGAAGGGGAAGGGAGGGAGGGGAATGGAAGGGAGGGAGGGGAAGGGAATGGAAGGGAGGGGAAGGGAATGGAAGGGAGGGGAGGGGAAGGTAATGGGAATAGAATGGAGAGGAAGGGAGGGGAGGGGAAGGAGAATAGAATGGAGAGGAAGGGAGGGGAGGGGAATGGAAGGGAGCGAAGGGGAAGGGAACAGGAAGGGAGGGGAAGGGAGGAGAAGGGATGGAATAGGAAGGGAACGTGAAGGGAGAGGAAGGGATGGGATAGGAAGGGAGGGGAGGGAATGGGAAGGGAGGGGAAGGGAATGGAAGGGAGGGGAAGGGAATGGAAGGGAGGGGATGGGAAGGGAAGGGAGGGTAATGAAATGGGAAGGGAAGGGAGGGGAGGGTGGGAAAGGGAGTGGAGGGGAGTGGAAGGGAAGTGAGTGGTAGGGGAAGGGAACAGGAAGGGAGGGGAAGGGAATGGGAAGGGAATGGAAGGGAGGTGAAGGGAGGGGAAGGATGGGAAGGGGAAGGGAATAAAAGGGAGGGGAAGGGAAGGGAAAGGAAGGGAAGGGAGGGGAAGAGAAGGGTGGGGAAGGGAATGGAATGGAAGGGAAGGGAAGGGAAGGGAGGGACAGGGAAGGAAAGGAAGGGGAGGGAAATGGAAAAAGGGAAAGGGATGGGTAGGCGAGGGAAAGGGAATGGAAGGGAAAGACGGGGAAGGGAAGGGAAAGACGGGGAAGGGAAAAGAAGGGGAAGGGAAGGGAGGAGATGCGAGGGATAGGAAAGGATGGGAAGAGAGGGGAAGGGAGGGAAGTGAAGGGGGGATGTAAGGAGAGGAATTGAAGGGATGTGAAGGGAAGGGAGGGGAGGGGAAGGAAGAGAAGGGAAGGGAAATGGAAGGGAATAGAAGGGAAGGGAGGGTTGGGAAGTGATGGGAAGGGAAGAGAAGGGTGGGGAAGGGAAGGGGAAGTGGAAGGGAGGCATGGGAACGGAAGTGAAGGGGAGGGAGGGGAAGGGAAGGAGAAGGGAGAGGAATGGAAGGAAGGGAGGGGAGGGGAAGGGTATAGAAGGGAGGGAAAAGGAAAGGAAGGGAGTGGAGGGGAAGGGAAGGGGAATGGAATGGAGAGAAAAGGAGGGGAGGGGAAGGGAAGGGAGAGGAGGGGCAGGGAATGGAAGGGAGGGGAAGGGAATGGAAGGGAAGGGAGGGGAAGGTAATGGGAAGCCAGGGGAAGGGATGGGATGGGAAGGGAAAGGAGGGAAGGGGAAGGGAGGGTAGAGGAATGGAAGGGAGGGGAAGGCAATGGAAGGGGAAGGAGGGAGGGGGATGGAAGGGAAGGGAGGGGTGGGAGGGGAGGAGGATGGAAGGAAGGGAAGGGGAGGGGAAGGGAAGGGAGGGGAAGGGAAGGGGAGGGGAGGGGAAGGGTGGAGAAGGGAAGGGAGTGGTAGGGTGTGGAATGGAGGGGAGGGGAAAGGAAGGGTGGGGAAAGGAGCAGAAGGGTGGGGAAGGGAGTGGAAGGGAAGGGAATGAAGGGGAAGGGAAGGGGAAGGGAATGGGATAGGAGGGGAAGGGAGGGGAAGGGGTGAGAATGGAAGGGAGGGGAATAGTGGGAAGGGAAGGGAATGGAGGGGAGGGGAAGGGGAAGGGAAGGGGAAGAGAATAGAAGGGAGGGTAATGGAAGCGAAGGGGTAAGGGAAGGGAGCAGAGGGGAGTGGAGGGGAATGGAAGAGAGGGGTAGGCAAGGGAAGAGGAAGGGAAGGGAGGGATGGGGAAGGGAGGCAAGGGGAAGGGAGGCAAGGGGAAGAGAGAGTAGGGGAATGGAAGGGAGGGAAGGGGAAGGGAAGGGAGGGGAGGGAAATGGAAAGGAGGGGAAGGGATGGGTAGGTGAAGGGAAGGGAATGGAAGGGATGGGAGGGGAAGGGAAGGCGAAGGGAAAGGATGGAAGGGGAGGGTAAGGGAGGGAAGGGATAGGAAGCAGAAGGGAATGGGAATTGAAGGGAAGGGCAGGGAAGGGAAGGGAGGGGAGGAGAGGGGAAGGGAGGGAAAGGAAGGGAAGTGGAAGGGAAGGGATGGGAAGGGATAGGAAGGGAGGGGAAGGGAGGGGAGTAAAGGGGGGATGGAAGGAGAGAAATTGAAGAAAGTGAAGTGAGGCAAAAGGGAAGGGAAGGGAGGAATGGGAGGGGAAGGAAAGAGAGGGGAAGGGAGGGGAGGGAAGGGAGGGAAGGGAAGGGAAGGGAAATGGAAGGGAATAGGAGGGAAGGGAGGGTTGGGAAGTGATGGGAATGGAAGGGAAGGGAAGGGAGGGGAAGGGAGGGGGAATGGGAAGGGAGGTATGGGAACGGAAGTGAAAGGGAGGGAGGGGAAGGGAAGAGAAGGGAAGGGAAGGGAAGAAAAGGAGCTGCTGGAATCATGAGAAGGAGATGGGTAGAATAGAGGGGAAACTGAAGGAAAGAAAATGGGAAGAAACTGTAATGGGGGCATGATGAGTGGAAAGGGAAGGGCTAGTAAGAAAGGGAGATGGGTGGGGAAGGAGGGAAAGGGGTAGAGGAAGAAAGGAGTGAAGGGTGGGAGAAGAGCAGGAGAAGAAAAGAGGTGAGTTCTCAAGGGGGGAGGGGAAAGGAGAGGGATGGGAACTAGAGGCAGAGATTGGAGGCATGTGAGGGGGGAAAGGAGGTGGGGAATAGTTGGATAGGAGAAGTGTCAGCGATGGTCAGGGTACTGAAAAGATGGTATAGAGGGGAATTTAGAGAGAGGAGAGAGAAGAGGAGGGACAGAAGACATGTAGAAGGTGATAGAGAGGAAAAGGAATAAGTGAATGGGAGGGAAGTAGGAAAGGTCAGAGGGCTGAGAAGGAAGAGAAAGGTGAGATGACAGTGGATTTGGGTGAAAGAAGAATTATAGGGTGAAGAGCTGGTGGCAGAGAATGGAGAACAGATGGGGAAGAAGTGAAGAGGGATGTAAAGGAGAGGAAGGGATGAGAAGAGATGAGAATACAATAGAATAGAGGGGAGAGAATTAAGATGGATAAGGAATGAAAAGGCAATGATGGGCAATGGATAAAGATATCTCTTAAGGAAATGTGAGGAAGAAATGGAGAACTGGGGACATGGATGGCAGCAGAGGTGCCTGGGAGGGGGGAGGTGGGAGGGGAGGGACAGGAGGGGAGGGAGGGAGGGGAGGGGGGAGGGGAAGTGTGTGGAGGGGGGAGGGAGAGAGGGAGAGGGAGGGAGAGAGAGAGAGGAGAGAGAGAGATAGAAAGAGAGAGAGAGAGAGAGAGAGAGAGAGAGAGAGAGAGAGAGAGAGAGAGAGAGAATGTGTAGAAGGGGGCAATGAGGAAGATCTGTGATGAGTGAGGGATGCTGGTGACGTATGAACAAAAACAGACAACAAAATCATGGTAACTTGTGCTATAATGTAGCACATATGAGGATACAAAAAGTTGTAGTAGAACCAAAAAGTTTACCTCTGTCTTTGTTAGAGGTTTCTATTTCTGTGAAGAGACTCTTGCAACTTTTTAATATTTTTTTACTCATTTTACATACCAACCACAGTTCCTCCTGCTCCCACCCCCACACACACACCATCTACTCTTCAGAAAAGGTAAGGCATCCCATGGGGAGTCAACAAAGCCTGGCACATCAAATTGAGGTGGAACTAAACTCTTCCACCTTGCATCTAGGTTGAGACAGGCACCCACCAAAGGGTATGGCCTCCATAAAACCAGCTTGTGCATGAGGGAAAAATTCTGGTCCCAGTGCCAGTGGCCCCACAAACAGACCATGCTATAAGGAGGTATTCCACATGCAGAGGGTCTTGTTTAGTCCCCCCCCCACCAGCTGTCAGTCCAGAGTCTGTGAGGTCCCACAAGCTCAGGTCAGCTGTTTCTCTGGGTTTCCAGTAATGATCTTGACCCCCCTTACTCATTTAATCCTTCCTCCGTCTCTTGAATTGGACACATGGATCTCAGCCTGGTGCTTGGCAGTGGATCTCTGCATCTGCTTCCATCAGCTATTTGATGGAGGTTCTATGATGACAATTATGGTAGTGACTAATTTGATTACAGGAGATCAGTTTATACACCCTCTCCACTATTGCTAGGAGTCATAGCTGGGGTCATCCTTATGTGTAGGAGGAAAACAATGCCGCCATTAACCATGTGACTTACTAGAGGCACACACAGATGAGGTAATAAAAGTGTGGTTTACCACACCACTAAACACACCCACTTTAGGCATGAATAAAGATGTATACGGATGTAGGTGGTGAACTTTGTCACTAGCCAGGCCCACTTTTGGGCATGGCTAGGGGCGTTACGCAGGAAGGTATAAAAGACTGAACAACGGAAGTCTCAGTCTCTTTTTCTAGCTTTCTGCTTCCAGTTCAGTGGTGGAAAACTACTTGGCTCATCTGGGTTACTTGTTTGGTCTCTTTAAGTGTGCCATTTATCGTTGCAGCATCATTTTGGTGTCAGAAATTTCAGAACTCGGATCCAGGAGCCCAGAAAAGCGGCTGCACCTTGGCCCGACCAGGCACACATGGACTCTCCTTTCACTAAGTTCCCCACCACTATGCTTGGCAAGGCACTCTTCCTGCTGCCGGGAACCAGCACCTGCCGGTAAGGTTAAGTGGTATTCCGAGATTTCTCTTTCGGCCACATGCGCTTTTACTGGTGGACAACGCATTCCTAGAAATAATGCTTTCACCAGGAATGCATCAAACAGAAAGCCTCAGCCTTCTGGTCTCTGCAGGAGGTGTGGAAAGGGCAGGCATTGGACCAAGGAATGCTGTTCAACTACAGATATACAAGGTAGACCTTTACAGCCAGGAAACGTAAATAGGAGCCTCAGGAAGGGCCCAAAAAGCAAGATTATCCAGTCATTCCCAGTGAAAGTGGAGGACAGCCTCTCCCAGGACAATTAGAAGATCCACTGCCCATTGTAAATAATACAGCACTGGATAATACATTAGCTCCAGAGGATGAATCAATTATATCAGGAAGAAATACAAAACATATGTTTTGGCAAAATTCTTTTTTTTTCCTGTTACTTCTCTGACTTTTGGACTATTTCAAATTTTTTTATTGCTACATTTTTTAATTTATTTTTCAGTTTAAATTTAGATAAGAAACAAGGTTGCTTCACAAGTCAGTTCCAGGTCCCTCTCCCTTTCCCTCCCCTCCTCCCGTGCCCTCCCCCAACCCCCCCATTATCTCCTCATTCCCCCAGGAAGGGTGAGGCCCTCCATGGGGGTATCCATAGTCTGTCATTTCATATAGGACAGGGCCTAGACCCTTCCCCAAGAGTTGAGGGTGAGAGTGCACCTCACATTATTCAATGGGAGTCCAAATAGACCCAAGTTACAAGTTAAAGCAAATAATATGGTGATTAATGGCACTTTGGACACTGGAAGTGACGTCACCATTGTTGGGGAAGTCCTGTTATTTGCCTGTTATTTGTCAATAAAGTACTGTTGAGCCAATAGGAATCTAGATGGGACAGACTAGGAGTCCAGGAGGATTCTGGGAAGGAGAAACACAGGAGAGTTCTAGATGTAACGCCATGGGGTAGGGGGCTCGGAAATTTCTCCGGTAAGAGACATACTTAGATTAACAATTATGGGATAATTACTTAAGTCAGAGCTAGCCAGTAAGAAACAAGCAAGGCCAACAGCTTCATAATTAATATAGCCTCCTGTGTGTTTATTTGGGACTGATGCGGATCTGGAACCAGGCAGGCGGGAAGGCTCCTCTCAAGGAAAGCTTCTCTTAACAACCATCATTAATCAGAAGTCTTGGCCTCCAATTTGGTCTTTAAAAGAGGTTAATGTTCAACTCTTAGGGATTGGAACCCTATCTCAAGTTAAACAGAGCATTAGATGGATTGACTTTATTGGGCCAGAAGGACAGAGAGGTAGGTTAAAGCCATATGTTGCAGATATTGCTATACACCTCTGTGGTCGTGATCTATTACAGCAATGGAATTCACAGATTAACAGTCCTCCTGTATCAGCTAGGAATTATAGACAAGCTCTTAGTGGTATAAAGAGTATTGTAGAGCATTACAGAAAACAGATGCCAAATGTTCAGGCTGTACAGAAGCAGGATGCTAGTGCCAAACCTACAGAACACCAAAAGCTCTACTTTTAAAATGGCTAACAGATAAACCTGTCTGGGTGGGTCAATGGCCTATGACATCTGAGAAGTTAGAGACTTTGGAGAAGTTAGTTCAGGAACAGCTAGATCCTGGACATATTGAGGAATCAACTAGTGCATGGAATTCACCTGTTTTTGTTGTCAAGAAGAAATCTGGTAAGTGGAGAATGGTTACTGATCTTAGAGCCATCAACAAGGTAATTTAGCCTATGGGGTCTCTACAACCTGGGATGCCGTTACCTTATCTAATACCTAAGGATTGGCCAATTATAGTTATAGACTTTAAAGATTGCTTCTTCACGACAGAGAAAAGTTCACCTTCACAGTACCTACCTATAATAATTCCCGACTGGTATAGAGATTCCAGTGGAAGGTACTACCTCAAGGTATGTTAAATAGCCCAACTTTGTGTCAATATTTTGTGCATAAACCTCTAGAAATAATTCGTAAGAAATTTCCACATTCATTAATATATCATTATATGATGACATATTACTGTCTGATTCAAATAAGGATATTTGGAAAAGATGTTTGAAGCATAAAGGAAACTTTGCCTTGCTGGGGATTACAAATTGCCCCAGAAAAAAATACAAAGAGGAGATTCTATTAACTATTTAGGTTACAAAATAGACTCTCAGAAATTTAGACCACAGAAAGTACAGATCAGAAGAGATCGTTACTGGACTCTTAATGATCTTCAAAAACTATTACGAGAAATCTCTCAATTACAGACAATTATCGGTGTAGAAGGGTATGATTTAAAACACCTGAAAATGGCTTTAAAAGGAGATAAAGACCTAAACAGCCCATGAGTACTATAAACTGAGGCTGAAAAAGAAGTAGAATGTGTAGAAGAGAGAATATTAGAAGCACATGTCTACTGTGTGTGTCCAAAGCTGGACTGTACTCTGGTTATTTTACCATCTGGAGAATACCCCTCAGGAATTAAATGCAGAGGGAAGACATCATACTGGAATGGGTATTTCTGCCACATAAACAGAACAAAAAATTGAAAACATATATAGAAAAGATCTCCGATTTGATATTAAAAGGTAAGTTAAGGCTTCGTCAACTGACTTGGAAAGACCCAGTTGAAAACATTGTACCTTTAACAAATGAGGAAATTTCCTCCTTATGGAAGGATAATGAGTATTGGCAAATAGCTTGCAGTGACTTTTTGGGAAATATTAGTAATAAATATCCCAAACAGAGAGAATCAAATTCATAAAGAAAAGTTTGGATTCTTCTGTGTATCATGAGGCGTATCATGAGGCGTATCTGCGTATCATGGAGTTCTTATCTTCTACACGGATGCAAACAAAACAGGTAAGGCAGGGTATAAATCAGGAAATATAAGTGAAGTAGTTCAAAGCCCTTACAACTCCATACAAAAGGCAGAGTTATATGCCATTCTCATGGTACTTAAAGACTTTACAGAGCCTCTCAATACAGTCACAGATACTCAGTATGCAGAAAGAGTTGTCTTGCACGTTGAGACTGCAGAATTTGTTCCTGGTAGTACAGAATTAACCTCATTATTTTTACAATTACAGGAAACCATCAGAAACAGGACTCATCCTATATATCCATAACACACATCAGATCCCATATAGGTATTCCAGGTCCTCTGGCACAAGGCAATGATGAAATTTATCGTTTATTAATAGGTAATGTGTTGGAAGCTTCAGAATTTCATAAGAAACTCCATGTTAACAGCAAAGGTTTAAAGAAAGATTTTTCTATCACCTGGCAACAAGCCAAAGAAATAGTAAGAAATTGCCCCAGTTGCTCATTCTACAATCAAATTCCATTACCAGCAGGTTGTAATCCTAAAGGTATTCACAAAAATGAACTTTTGCAAATGGATGTATTTCACATCCCAGAATTTGGCAGTCTGAAATATGTACACCATACCATAGACACATTCTCAGGCTTCCAATGGGCTACTGCCCTCAGCTCTGAAAAAGCTGATTCTGTTATTACACACCTCTAAGAGGTGATGGCTGTTATGGGTATACCTAAAACAACAAAAACTGACAGTGCTCCAGCATATGTCTCCAGTAAATTGTAACAATTTTTCAAATATTATAATATGAAACATGTAACTGGTATACCTTACAATCCCACAGGACAAGCAGTGATTGAAAGATCTAACCGAACCTTAAAAGAGATGCTTCATAAACAGCCAGGGAGAACAAAGACCCCCAAACACAGGTTACATAATGATTTACTTAATGGTGAATTTTCTTAATGCTGATGAAAAGGGACAAACTGCAGCAGAAAAACAGTGGACTACAGAGAAGACTTCTGAACTGAACGAACCAGTGTATTTTAAGGATGTTATGACCTCAGTCTGGAAACCAGGTTCTGTGTTATGTTGGGGAAGGGGTTTTGCTTTTGTTTCCACAGGAGAAGAAAAACTTAGGGTTCCATCAAAATTAATTAAGATTAGATCAGAACAGAAGACATCTCAGGAGGAGGAAAGATAATAGTTCATCCACAAAATCATATTCTACCATGGGTAAACTGACCTACTAAAAGGAAAGAGAAGTGTTTTGGTTTTTGTCTTCACAGGTAAACTCAGCAAAGAATACTGGACATATAGATTCCTGAAGAAAAATGAATAGCTACCCTGAGGACCATCAAACAACAGTAACTCACTGTGTGGTATCAAAGTCTAAATCTCTCTACATTGTTTTTTATAGTACCCTTTTATCTTTGTTTCTTCATATACTTTAGTCCCCATTCATTTAACTGAAGCTGGCTTGGAGTTGGATTCGCTCTCCAACTCTAAATTCAAACATATTATTTAAACAAAATTCAGAATTTCTGTATTATACCAAAGAGCCATTGATATAAGACAGAAGAAAATAAAATTAGGGACTGTTATCTGTGGATTTCTTTTTCTGAAAAGTCTAATTTCCTTCATGTTTACCATCTTCCCTATTGTCACCTCTTCCAGTATGCATACATATAAAAGTTATAATAATTATTTTTTAACATTAATGTTTGAGTTTTCCAAAGAAGGGATTTCCTGACAGCAATCATCAACTGCTTCAGAAAGAGAATGAGGATCCACTTCCTTGACTCCACCTGATTCGACTAGAAGCATCTGAACTGCCCCACATCTTCGACTCCACCCGACAAGCACTATATTGGCTTGAAACTACATCACTCCATACAACTCCGGACCGAGGAGCTGAAACTGCACACCTTCTACAGTCTGACCAGAGCTTCAGACGAGAGCTTAATCAACAGTAGAACTCCAGTCAGGAACTTCAATCAAGCATCTCCTGCCATACGGAGACTGTCTGATCTACTGAAGATTTTGTTACACTAACAATTTTCTTCTCACAGGTCCCCACGAGATTGTCATCATCCCATCTCAGCAGGAAGTAGTTTTGAGAATTCCACGCCCTCTCTCCCTACTATTGATATTATAGGATAGTTTACACCTGTTAGTGTTAGTTTTCAATTATTTTAGGGTTGGGTTTGGAAAGAGGTGTTCAGACTTGGGTGTTTCTTTCAAATAAGTTTAGGTTTAGATGGGATAGATGTTTGACACATTTTGTTCATTGACACAAGCTAGTTGTTTTAAGTTTAAATATCCTTTTTAGACTAAAAGGGGAATTGTAGGAGGAAAACTATGCCGCCATTAACCATGTGACTTACTTGAGGCACACACAGATGAGGTAATAAAAGGGCAGTTTACCACACCGCTAAACACACCCACTTTAGGCATGACTAAAGACATATATGGACATAGACGGTGAGCTATGTTACGGACGAAGGTATAAAAGACTGAACAACGGAAGTCTCAGTCTCTTTTTCCAGCTTTCGGCTTCCAGTTAGGTGGGGGAAAACTACTCGGTTCATCTGGGTTACTTGTTTGGTCTTTTTAAGTGTGTTGTTTATCATTGCAGCATCACTTATGGATTCCTGGGAATTTCCCTAGCCCATATAATGGCTTCCTCTATCAAGGTATCTCTTTCATTGTTTTCCCTCTCCATACTTCCCTCAACTCACCTATCCCATTCCCTTATGTTCTCATCTCCTATCCCTTCCCCAACCTACTCCTCACCCCCAGTATACCCAGAAGATCCCATCTATTTCCTCTTCCTAGGAGGATTCATGTGTCTCTCTTAGTGTTCTCCTTGTTAAATAGCTTCTTATAAAGGAAAATGTTTAATTGGGCCTGACTTACTTTTCAGAGGTTTAGTTCTTTGTCATTATGGCTAGAATCATAGTGACATGCAAGTATACATGGTTCTGGAAAATTAGGTAAGTCTACAGCATCTGGATCTAAAGTCGACAAAAAGGGACCGTGACACTGGGCCTGTTTTGAACATCTGAAAACTCAAAGCCTACTTACAGTGATATTCTTACTCCAACAGGGCCACACATACTGAAACAAGGTGGAACCTCTAATAGTGCTACTGCCTATGAACCTATGGGGGGCATTTTCTTTTTGAAATACATTTTTATTTAAATTAAAATTTTTATTTTACATACCAATCCTAGTTCCTTCTCCTTCCTGTCCTCCCATGCCCCACACCAGCTCCCCATTTCACCCCCATCTACTCCCCAGGAAGAGTAAGGCCTTCCATGAGGGATCATTATAGTCTGACACATCATTTAGGACAGGACCTAGATGCTCCCCCATGTATCTAGGCTGAGAGAGTATCTAGGGAATGGGTTCCCAAATCCATTCATACACTAGGGAATAATTCTTATTTCACTACCAGAGGCCCTATAGACTGACCAGGCCCTCCAACTGATACCCACATTCAGGGGGACTTGTTCAGTATAATGCTGGTTCACCAGCTGTCAGACTGGGGATTGTTAACTTCCACTTGCTCAGGTTAGCTGTTACTGTGGGTTTCGCCAGAATGGTCTTGACCCCTTTGCTCATCACTCCTCCCTCTCTACAACAAAATGTCTAACATTTATGATTGCATTTCTTCTGGCAGAACACAGACCTCTGCTCTGTTTTTTAAGCTTGCTTTCACTTACAGAATATTTACAATGTAGGCAAGTTTGTGTGGTTACTTTACTGCTTGCTACAAAACACTGACACTTGACATTGTTCACTAAATTATCAAGGCATAGCACAGAATCTGACTTACAATATGCAATGAATAAATATTTAAAGAATGATGGTACAGTCAAGAAAGTGAAGAATACTACAAAATTAGGTAAAAAGACATTGGTGAATGCTAGATGTAATTCTAGTCCCTGTTATGCCTGTAACTTTTAGTATGATTTGGAGCTAGTTAAGTTACATTGAAGGTTTTATCTAGTTATATCATACTACAAAGATATTATCATTAAAAATTTGGGTCTCAAATTCCTACTATTTAGTATGCCTATCTCAGTGTAGCACTATTCTATAGTTGTCCTACAATATAAAGTTGGAATT
This sequence comes from Mesocricetus auratus, assembly GCF_017639785.1. NCBI lineage: Eukaryota > Metazoa > Chordata > Mammalia > Rodentia > Cricetidae > Mesocricetus > Mesocricetus auratus. The sequence continues at coordinate 109,585,512 of NW_024429188.1, read as the reverse complement.
TCCATCCAAAGGGATATTCTAAATACACACAATCTATATACTTATATACAATATTATTTTCATCTTTAAAGGGGTAAATTTAAAGATACAATAGAAGAATAGTGTTTTTTTGTAAATCTCAAAAAGTTCATATTAAATGAATAATTTTCCTTTGGATCAAAACAGATCCACAATCCCAAAATTGCACTAATGATAACTATTTACAAACTTTTCAAGTAATTATGTTTAACATTTATTAAATGTTATGTACTTTTTGTGTTCTGTACAATATAACCTGCATAATCTACCTTTAGATCCTAATGTGTTTTTAAATATATTTTTCATACTACATATTTTGATCACTTATTTCTCTCCCCCAACTCTTCCAAGATCATCCCTGACTACACAATTCCACACCTTTCTTTATTCTCTCTTTAGAAGCAAAAGCAAGGATAAATCATAAAATGCACACACATAAACACACACACACACATACACAAACACACTAAAATCACAAAGTTAAATACCATAATATACAAGGAAAAGACCAGTGCCTTAGTCAATGTCCTATTACTGTGAAGAGAAATCATAACCAAAGCAAATAATAAAAGAAAGCATGTAATTGATGGCTTTTTTTCAGTTTCAGAGATTAGTTCATTATCATAATGGCAAGGACCTACTTTCGGAGGCTATAATGAAAGGTACTGTTTCTCTGATTTCCTTTTCAATCTGCTTTTTATTTATATATAGGAAGGCTACTTATTTTTGTGTGTTAATTTTGTATCTTGCTATTTTGCTTAAGGTGTTTATCAGCTGTATAAGCTCCTTGGTAGAGTTTTTGTGTGTTTCATGTACAAAATCATATCATATACAAATGAAGAAACTTTGACTCCTTCCTTTCGAATTTGTATCCCCTTGATCTCCTTTAGTTGCCTACAACCTCAATTAGTATATTGAATAATTGTGGAGGGAGGGGACAACCTTGTCTTGTTCCTGATCTTAGTAGAAATGCTTTACTTTTTATTGTTTGGTTGATGAGGTTGTGATGCGGTATGTTCTTTGTGTCCCTTGTCTTTCCAGGTTTTTTATCATAAAGCATTTTGCTGCATCTAATGAGATTATTATGTGGTTTTGGTCTTTTAGTATGTTCATATAGTGGATTATATTTATCAATTTATATATGCTGAACCATCCTTGCATCTCCGGGATGATGCCTACTTAATTGTAGTGGATAAAATTTTGATGGATTTGGTTTACAAGTATTTATTGACATGCTTTGCATTTGCATTCATGAGGGAAATTGGTCTGTAATTTTTTAGTAGTGGGTCTTTTTGTGATTTGGTTGTTGGGGTTATTGTGGCCTCCTGAAACGAATCGGAAAATGTTCTTTCAGTTATATTTTGAAGAATAATTCAAGGAATAATTTTATTCTATGATTTTGTTAAAATATTTTCTGTAACTTTGACTCATTTTTTCTTCTTCCTCTATTCCAACTTTTTTCTAGATTCTATCTTTTTTTTGTTTTTTTGAGACAGGGTTTCTCTGTATTGTTTTGGAGCCTGTCCTGGACCTCGCTCGGGAGACTAGGGTTGGTCTCGAACTCACAGAGATCCACCTGCCTCTGCCTCCCCAGTGCTGGGATTAAAGGTGTGCACCACCACTGCCCAGCTAGATTCTATCTTTTAATAGTGTTCTAGATTTCCTGGATATTCTATGCCTGGATTACTATAGATTTAACATTTTGTTTGTTTTTAGCAATCTTCAGTGTTTGAAAGTCTCTCTTCTAATTATTGTGCAATATTGGTGATGCTTGCTTTTTAACTTTTTGTTTCACTTCCTTTTTATTTCCATTTTCAGTTTGATTTCAGTTTAGTAATTGTATTTCTACTTTCGTGTCTTGAACTGTTTTTATTATTTCATTCCAGTGTTTGTTTGTGTTTTCAATGACTTCATTAATGAATTTATTCACATCTGCTTTAAGGTCCTTGAACATATTAACAATAGCTATTTTGAAAATCTTGCCTTGTACTTCAAATACATTACATTTCTCGTGGCCTTCTTTGGTAGAATTACCGGCTTCTGGTGGGCACGTATTGTATTACCTGTTGATATTTTTGTACTGGTGTCTGTGAATCTGAAGTTAGGATGATTGAAGTGATTCTAGGTATTGGATCTGGTGTTGTCTTTGTTGAGTGTGTTTTCAGTACCTTGGTTTCTGTTGCTCTCTCTAGATCTTAGGAAATTGTGGTGGCTATGAGTTTCCTCATAGAGAATGGTTTCATGTATAAAATATATTTTTACGACTTTCCTCTTTTAAGATTAAATGAGAAAATTCTTTCCATTTTTTTAGATTAATGATCAGTCTTTGATTTGGTAAAGATGGCTAGCTGATTATTTCTTATGTTTTATACAGAATAAGCTTATTTATTTTCTTATGAGAAATTTTGTTGGATAAAAGGCACCTTAAAAAGTAGTAACTGAGCCAGGCCATGGTGGTGCACACCTTTAATCCCAGCACCTGAGAGGCAGAGGCAGTGTATTTCTGTGAGTCTGAGACCAACCTGGTCTACAAGAGCTAGTTCCAGGACAGACTCCAAAGCTACATAGGGAAACTCTGTCTCGAAAAAACAAACAAACCAAAAAATAAAGTAATAACTGTGAGATCTAACACTGTAGAGTATATGTATGAGAGCCATCATTTTGAAGAGCCTCAAACAAATAAATTCTATAGCATAGGAGAAACTGCTGCCATCTTACCCAAGCCAGAGTTGACCTGCCCAAGTGCCCAGGCACTTCCTCCCTGAACCAAACCTGCCTCTATGCCCAGAGACAGCTGGGGAAAAGACACCTGACTGGAGAGATACCAATGAGGAAAGGACAATGTAGCAAACTCAGCCACCTGGCTTGAGCCAATAGGACCTTGGGAAGGGATATAAAGGCAGGCCTAACTTCCTTAACAAAGGAGTCTGTATCATGCTTTGCAGCCTCTTCTCACCCACTCCCCCAGGGGTGTCTAAGCAGTGGAACATAAACTTTTTTACATGAGAGATTCAGCCCTGTTAGAGTAACTTATCCACAAAACCAAGTGGAATGGTAAATGACCACAAAGTATACATTTTCAAATAAATGAGAATTGAAACTGTCAGACACATCAGAATAGTGAACCCTCTTCCACACCTGATATCCTCAAAGTGAAACTAATAAGCTGGCAAAATTCCAACAGTCACAACTTATCATTATTTACTTCTGGAATCTTGTTGAAAATTGCAAACAAGATAAAACTTGGTGATGACAGAAGCAGCTATGTTTTAGTGAGACAGGGCTGTGGTATTTTTAAAATGCAGTTGCATTTCATGTCTTCACAGCAGCCAATACTTCACTCATTGTACATATTTGTAAGTACCAGGGAGGCCAAGGAAACTTTTATTCTTTATTTTCTCTTCTTTTAATTTATTTTTATATATTTAATTTTTTATTTTTAAATTTAAATTTAAGTTAGAAACAAGGTTGCTTCACATGTCAATTCCAGGTCCCTCTCTCTTTTCCTCCCCTCCTCCCATGCCGTCCCACCAACCCCTCCAATATCCTCTCTTTTCCCCAGGGAGGGTGAGGCCCTCCATGGGGGTGTCCATAGTCTGTCATTTCATCCAGGGTGGGGCCTAGACCCTCCCCTAAGAGTTCAGGGTGAGAGTGCATCTCACATTGTTGGATGGGAGTCCAAAGTCCATTTCTATACCCGGGATAAATACTGATCTACTACCCAAGGCTCAATAGATTACCTAGGCCTCCTCACTGACACCCACATTCAGGGGGTCTTGATCAGTCCCATGCTGGATTCCCAGGCATTAGTCTGGGATTCAAGAGTTAACCCTTGTCAGGCCATCTGTTTCTGTGGGCTAAACCAGCCTTTTGCATACTAACTCCAGTTATCCTTCCCTCCCCTTCTCTCACCCCCTGAAATCTTCTACCTCCCCTCCCCATGTCTACTCCTCAGAGGGGGTAAGGCCTTCTTTGGAGAGTAAACAAAGTCTTTCATAACAAGTTAAGGCAGGACCATGCCCCTTCCTACTGTACCAAGGCTGAAACAGGTATCCTACCATTGGGAATGGGCTCCAAAACCCCAGTTTATGCACCTGAGATATGACCTGGCCCCACTGCCAATGTTTCCCCCCAACAAATCAAGCCACAAAACTTTCAACCACATTCAGAGGGTGTAGTTTTGTTGTGTGGCTGTGTTCTGTACAGTGGCTTCCAGAAATCCTGCCAGAAGGCATACTTTGTTTTGCTCAACTTATAACATGTTCTGGGACAAAATTTCTTGCTAGGGGGCTTTTCCTGATAGCATTTAAAGGAAAAATATTCAGAGTTGTCACATCAAACACAATTCCACATTTGAGAAGAACACAGATAAAATATCTGTGAAGGAAGGCACTGGGAAAAAAGTACAAGTAAACTTGAAAATTGAGAAAAAGTTATGGGTGCAATCGGTGTGAAATGTAGGTTTAGAAAAGATCTTAGAAGACTCCAAGATTTTACATCTGACTGTAATTAGTCTCTTGATAAGTGAAAGCCAAAACTGTAAACACCTTGATTGAGTTGTGAGTTAGTGTCACAATGCAAAGCTAATCTGCTGATAACAGCGAAATATTTCTTCCATTCATTTTATCATTGTTGTCTCTAGGTACTTAAGATCAAGTAGTTATCTGACCAATAAGGAAACAAAAAAAAGTGGCCACACATTAAGGCTGTTTATTTTCCAAAGAGAGATTTAAAACTCAATAAATATACTAAATAACAATATATTAAGTATAAGAAAATAAAGTGTATAGAAAGAGGAAATTTGATTGCTGTAGCAAATATCTATTATTAACAAAATACGACACATGAAAAGGAAAAATATGTGTATTCACTGGAAAATGTAAAAAAATAGAAACTTCCACTGAAGAAATGTGTTATATTTCCAGACAATGATTTTAAATTGACTATCTTAAATATACCTAAGTTGTTTCAAATAAAACATGCATAAAGAGGTAAGTATGCATAAAGAGGTAACCTGTGCCTGGTACTGATATTTCCACTTAATAAGTCATGTCTTTGGGAGCAGTGTTGTTCTTTAATGTGGAGTACTTCTGTTTAAACTCCTTAAAATTGAATTAGCTGACAAACTACTGGGGTTTCATAAAGCTTCTTTAAGCATCTTTAGTTTTGTATAATCTATCACTATTATTTTGTTTCTTGTTCCCTTCCTTCCTAAAATTTTAGCTGCCATTATCCTCCATATTTTTACATCACAAATATTCCCTTTTACATCTTATTATTTGGACTGTAAGACCCTAGGTTCTGCATTAGCTTCTTTATGAATATTTCATTGTGTTAAAGTCTTTACCTCATTTCATCAACACCATCATTCTATTGCATGCATGCTTCTCTCTATTTCAACATTATGGCATCTCTCTATTTTCATTTTATCCATATTGTGCTACTCCCCTGCCTCAAAACATATTCTATACAAGTACTCCTTTTAGATTTCCTTGGCTTCCACATATTCTCTCTGTTAAACACTAAATATTTGAAGCTACGACTTTCATATGAGAGTACGTGATACAAGATCTGTGAAGATTACTTCAGTAAAAAAATCTCAGACTAGACTGTGGAACAAAGATCCTAAGCCTTATATCTAGCCAAGAAGCTATTGTCAGTTGATGACTATTGACAGTTAATGGCTGTTGGGAGAAAGAGTGCCTGTTAGGTTATCTGTGCCCCAGTGCATTCATACACATTTGCATATAAGTAAGACTATTTGAACCCATTTGAGTAAAAAATAGAGTAAATATGAGAGAAGGATATGATGGGAAGTAGATGTGATGAGGCTCCTGGGGGGAATTGGATAGAGGAAGGAGGGATGGATGTGACTATGATACATTATGTACATGCACAAAATTTTCAATGAATGAATTGAAATTAAGATTAAAATAATATAAAGAAACATACAGACATGGTGATATATGACTTTTGATCACAGATTATTTGTGAGGTATAAGTTTACAGATCTCTAAAATTCAATGTAACATGAGTTCTAATAGTTCATAATAATAAAAGCATGGGGTCAATGATAAAAGATAGAGAGAAAGGAGCAAGCCAAAGCCACACCTTACCTCCTCAAGTTCGCTGCCAAAAAGAGACTGAGATCCAGTCTCCTCAATGGTTCACTGCAGAAACCTTAAACAGTTTAAAGTCATATACAGCATACATGTTTTTTTTCTGTGTCTGGTTTACCTTACTCAGGATGGTTTCTTCTAGTTCCATTCCTGTGCCTCAAAATTTCAAGATGTCATTTTTGGTTTTTTTTGTTTGTTTGGTTACTTTTTTCTGAGTAGTACTTCATTGTGTAAATGCACTACATTTTCTTTATCCATTCTTCAATTGAGGGGCATCTAGGTTGCTTCCGGGTTCTGACTATTACAGTTAACACTGAACATAGTGTAACAGAGGTCTGATGGGGGAAGTCCTGTACATTTGTTAATAAAGTACTGTTAAGCCAATAGAAATCTAGATAGGAGGCACTAGGAGTCCAGGAGGACTCTGGGAAGGAGAAACACAAGAGAGTTCGAGATGTAACCGCCATTGGGTAGGAAGCCCGGAATTATTCTCTGGTAGGAAACATACTTAGATTAACAATTATGGGGCAATTACTTAAGTCAGAGCTAGCCAGTAAGAAACAAGCAAAGCCCAACAGCTTCATAATTAATACAGCTTCTTGTGTGTTATTTGGGGACTACAATGTGGCAGAGCCCAGGCGACTGGCGGGTGATATACCAAAACAGCTATCAAAGAAATAGCTTCTCTTTACAGAGGTCCTTGTTGTATGAATCAGCATCCTTTGGGTAAAGGCTTAAGAGTGGGATTGTTAGATCTTGAGGTAGACTGATTCCCTGTTTCCTGAGAAATCACCATACTGATTTCCAAAATGTCTGCACAAGTTTTCCTTCCCACCGTCATTAGAGGAGTGCTTCGCTTTCTCCACATCCTCTCCAGCATAAACTTCCATTGGTGTTTTTGATTCTAGCCATTCAGACAGGTGTAAGATGGTATCTCAGAGTTGTTTTTATTTGCATTTCCCTGATGGCTAAGAATTTTGAGCAATTTCTTAAGTGCCTTTCAGCCATTTGAGATTCCTCTATTAAGAATTCTGTATTTAGAACTATACTCCATTTTTATGTGGATTATTTGGTGTTTGGTGAGCAGCTACTTGAGTTCTTTGTATATTTTGGAGATCAGCTCTTTGTCAGATGTGGGATTCATGAAGATCTTTTCCCATTTTGTGAGCTGCCAGTTTGTCTTGTTGATTGTTTCCTTTGCCTTGCAAAAGGTCCCATTTATTAAATTGTCAAGTTCAGTGTCTATGCTACTGGAGTTATGTTCAAGAAGTGGATAACTTTGTGACAACATTTGTAACTTAGGAAAAGCTGTCAAAGTTTCAAAATAAAACCAAAGGATTAAGAGATTAGTGGCAAATAATTTTTAATAATAATAATTATTTTTATTTAGGTTAGAACCTATCTTGTTTCACATGTCAATCCCAGCTCCCTCTCCAACCCCTCCTCCTCCACCCTCCCCACCAGGTCCCCCAGTCCTCTACCCAATTTCTAGTCAGATCCCCAGGGAGGGTGAGGCCTTCCACAGTGGTCTACAGTGACTGTCATTTCATCCAGGGCAGGGCCTAGGTTCTCCCCCAAGAGTCTCAGCTGAGAAAGCCTCACATATTGTGGGCATGGGCACTCAAAGTCTATTTGTACTCCAGGGATAAATACTACCCATGGCCCCATAGATTACCTAGGCCTCCTCACTGACACCTACATTCAGGGGGTCTGGGTCAGTCTCATGCTTTCTACACAGGCATCAATCTGGGGTCCAAGAGCTCTCCCTTGTTCAGGTCAACTGTTTCTATGGGTTAAACCAGCCCAGTCTTAACTCCTTTGCCCATCAGTTCTCTCTTTATGACACTGGATTCCAGGAGTTCAGTTCAGTGTTTGTCTGTGGGTATATGCCTCTGCTTTCATCAGTTTATGGAAGAAGGTTCTGTTTCCCAGACTCTCTGGCAGTGGGATTGTATGCTAGCATCCCCTGGTACATGTCTAAAATCCATAAATGACTGAGCACATGCCATGTTTCTCTTTTTGTGTTTGGGTTACCTCACTCAGTATGGTTTCTTCTAGTGCCATCCATTTGCCTACAAATTTCAAGATTCCATTGTTTTTTCCTCTGAATAGTACTCCATTGTGTAAATGTACCACGCTTTCTCTATCCACTCTTCAGTTGAGGGGCATCTAGGTAGCTTCCAGGTTCTGGTATTACAAATAATGCTGCTGTGAACACACATTTATACAATAAGGATGTCTGTTCTGCTGTGTTCATAGTCCCTTAATTTTTGTTGATTTTCTGTCATATATCAGGTGGCAATTCTGGCATAATTCTGGTTTTTACTTTAACAAGCATGCCTGAGTTTCAAGAACTGGATAGCCACACTCCAATTTCAAAGCCAGTTAAATTTTTAATTGGACTGAGATTACACAAAGACCATTTGTATTATATGTCTGTAGAGAAAATCAGAAACAAACATTTGGAAAAATTTATGAAAAATTTTCTTCTTTGAGATGTGATACACTAAAAGGCCAATTCACTCTTGTACTTGGGCCATTTTTCTTGATAATTTGTACTTTTTCTCATTTGTTCAGTGGTCTTCAGAAATCATAACTGGATGCCTTTATTCTCTTGAAAATTCAAAACCAAAATCCTTCTCCCACCCTAATTGTGGAGAGATTCACATATGTCAAGTTATATCTTACCAAATAAATAGCATTTGTTAGATTTAAAGTTAGTTTAGACTGAACAGCCATTCTGTTTGATTAATTATCACTTCCCCTAATCAAGTAGTGTCTCCTGTTCAAATCCAATCTTTATCAATTTTGATGGTATCTATAGTGTTTCTTCTATTGTGGAAACAAAAGCAAAACAGATTCCCTGATTTCCATTCTGAGGTCGGCACATCTTTAAAGTTTAGAGGATGATTTAATTCTGTAGTTTTTTAAAATCCTATGTCTTTCCACAGATGTGGTTGTTTTTTCCTTATTAGAATTAAGCATATAGAAAGTTAATAAAACATTATGAAGTCTATTTCTGCGAGTCTTTATTATCCCTTCATGTTTATTTAACATATCCTCCAGAATTCTATTTGACCATTCTATAACTACTTGCCCTGTAGGATTCAGTGTTATACCTATAATATGCTTTATGTTGTAATAGGCAAAAACTCTTTCATTTTACTAGCAACATATAATGATTTTAATTTTCCAAATTCTACAAAATGAAACACATCATTCTTTCAAATTTCATTCTTTTGTGTACCCTGTGGGTTACTTCCTGAAGGTAGTGGAGTTTGGTTCTAAAAAGAACAAGTGGGGCATTTACTTATAATTTACTTGGCTTGTTGCCAAGTGATAGAAACATCTGTTTTCAAACCTTTCATATCAATATGATGGTTTTTTAAAACAAATTCTGAGGCCTCTAGAACATTTTCTGTCAATAGTTGATCAATTTCATCATTACCTTGTACTTCACGGTGTAGAAAAAAAGTATGGGATTGGATGTGATATATATCACACATATGTTGGATGATTCCTATTCCTGGTTATTTAGTGTAATTTAATACATAGTAAAGTCAATTCTGTGTCATCTGGTATAAATTTCACAGTTTTAATAGGCAAAGCAACTCTTTACATACTGTGAATCAGTAGCTGTTTTGAAAGAGGTTCCATAAAATCCATTAATTCCATGAGAATAGCTTATAATTCTGAATTTGGATAGAATTATATTGTATTTTAGCCACTTTACATAAATTTTCTGATTTACAACCTTCCTTTCCTGGTTTATTTGCATTGGTATAGAATATCAGTCTGGGCCTCGGATGTTGGTATTCCCGATAGATACAATGAGAAGAAGGATCCAGTAAGTTGTTTGTATCAATTGAATTCTCTTGCTTATGGTATGATTGTTATTAGCCTCTCCCTAAAAATGACTGGAAGCTCTTTGGCAAAGTTCACCTTCTGCTCATAATTTGTCAATTTCATCATTATTAGAAAGGTACTACAACTTGTGGGAAGTCTCTCCTGCTCATTGACAAAGTCTCAAGTTTCACTTTAGAATCACCTCAGACATCTTTTCCACATAAGTTTTAAATGTTTTTACTCAGTTTATGTGGTAAAAATAGCCATTGTAAGATAATAGCTTACCTCTGTATAATATTCCCATAGGATGATGCTTAGAGGGCAAAATAATAAAAATGCAACCAAGTTTTGGTTCCATATAATACATATGTGCATTCTGTAATTTGTTTTTAACCAAAGCCAATTTTCTCTTAGCTTCAACTGAGAATTTTCTTGAAACTTTTAAGTCCTTGTCTCAACCTAAGATTTTGAACAAATTACCCAGTTCACTTCTGTGTACCCCTATAGTGGGCCATAGACAGGCAATATCCTACTAATCTTTGAAGATCATTGAGCTTCAGCAATTGGTCTTTCCTAACTTGTACCTTTTAGGGTCTAATTTTCTGTAGACCCATTTCATATCCTAAGTAATTAATATAACATGGTCTTTGTATTTTTTTCAGGAGCAACTTGTGATCCCCAAGAAGGCAAAAATTTCTTTGCCTCTTCAAACATTCTTTCTGAAGTATCTACATTTGAATCGGCTAATAAGATGTCACCATGTAATGGTAACCTATAGAATTAGGAAATTGCTTACATATCATTTCATCTCATTTCCAAGGGCTCTCATAAACAAATGTTGGCACAAGTTGCAGCTATTTAATTTCCTGTGGGAGAACCTTCCACTGATATTTCTTAACAGGCTGATAATTATTATAAGTAGGCACTGTGAAGTTAAGTGTTTCTGTCTTTTTCTTGTGGAGATGCAGTTTAAGAATTCTTTTAAATCAATAGCTAAAAGAGGTCATCATTTAAGTAATAAAGAAGGCAAAGATACTACAGACTCTAGAGAGACCATTGACTGAATCACATTATTAACAAGTCTTAGATCTGTTACCATTCTCCTTTTCCAGATTTCTTTTTAATAACAAATATAGGAGAATATCAAGGGTTGGTTGATTGATCAATATTTTGAGCATTTAGCTGCTCCTGTACCAGCTATTCTGAGGCCTGCAATTTCTCTGTTGTTAAAGGCCATTGCTCAACCAATATGGGTTTGTCCAACCTTACCTAGTAAAGTAGGTATGTTAGTGCCTTTGAAAGATCAGCAGCTGTTGTACCCTCTTCTGGTACAGCCTGAATGCCTGGTGAGCAATATGTAATATGAGTTATAATAGGTCTTAATAACAAAAGCCCAGAGTGAGATACTAGGGTATGGAATCTAAAAGATCAGAGAAGTAGGGCAGACATTCCAGCCAGCCACTAGAACTCTCACCTCCATGAAATCCTCAGACTGGAAAGAGACTGAGCTCATGTCTTCTCCCACCTATCTTCTTCTCAACACTTCTTCAGTATATGTGGCATTGTGAAGAAGTATGTTCTAATGCCAGGGGAGGTACCACAGCAACATAATACCTGAATTTGCCAGCTAGTGCTAGGAAAAACTGACCAAACAGCAGAAACCTCTTTCTTTGATGTCATTTTATGCAAATTGTCCCAGACTTACGTGGGTTTTCTGACCTGGAATTATCCAGAGTTAGGCTGCACATTCTCACATCTAATGATTAAGTCAAGAAAAATCCTTCACTATTATGCCCAAATGCTTGAGTTTTAGTTGATTGCAGTAAGTTAAATTTTGACAACCAAGATTAACCATCACTACTCTTGGGTATGTATCTAAAGGTCTATCTATGTCCAACTCTAGAGATACTTGCTTTTCTGTGTTCACAAGTGGTGTACTGAAAATGGAAATAGCTTGGATATCCATAACCTGAGGAAGGGATAATGAATGTGCCATGTTTATGCAATGAGCTATTATTCAGCTATTAAAAATGAAACTATGAAATTTACATATAAATTGAGTTTCAAACAATACCAGTCTGAGTTAGGTAACACAAACCCAGAAAGACATAGGACAAATAATACATATATTTGAGTTACTCAATAAGGGATAAAATTGCCATTACTACACACCAGACACTGATGAATATAAATTCCAGTGCCGTGAATGGGTTACTTCTTTTGGAATTGAATAATGAGGTCCCACATATTCCTAAAAATTATAAGTTATTGCCAATTACTCCTGGTGATCTTTCCAAACCTGAAACTAAGCCTTTATTGCCAAATAAACCACAAACTTTATTCACAGAATATGGAGTATTCAATCTGGTACAGACCTACAAGGGCCACTCCTACTGGCTAGTTTTCTTAGTGTCATAATATGCTATGTACTCTACTGGAGGAGACAAGGAATCATAAGTCTTAACCACCTGTGAACTTTGCAAGTTATTATCTTTCTGGGTAAGACTTTTACACTGTGACAATAGTGAAAGGAACATCATGGATGTAGCCAACCACTTTCTTGTTGAACTTAAGTCAAGCTCTACAAGATGAAACCTATGCCTATTACCAGAATTAAGCCAAGAACCTACAGGTCGATAGGTCATGGGACCTGGAAAGCAAAGGGAAAATGTGTATATCAGACTACAATAGCTAATAATGGTAGGGTTACCAAAACATTTATGCCATGTAAGAAAAACTGAAAGAAAGAAGATAGAAAAAAATAGAAAAATTATTTCTTGCAACAATGAACACTAGGATAAATGCCAAGAAATACACACACACACACACACACACAATCTCATATTATATTTAGAAAATATTAATAAAATATTAAAGACACCTAAGAGGAATATAACAGTTGGGGAATAGAAAATGAAATAAAATAATATGGATGACTTCTTGGAAATTAAGAAGGACTTTTGCTTGAGACAGTTTTATTTTTCCTTCAATTTTTAAGGACATTAAAATAAGATGCAGAATTCTAGTTACTGGTTATCTTTACTCATCATTAAACATTTTATTATTCAAATTATTGGTAAAATCTTAAGAAAAATAAAGAATACAATAGTGGCTACAGTACCTCAGGTGGTATAGTGGAGAGGGGGAATAGGAAGAGTCTAGTAAAGCTCATATAATCTTCAAATCATAAGAACATTTTAGGATTGAATTCTGGTATTCTGAGTATACTGAGTTGACCCATATACAGAATATAAAAGTTGGAAACCTTACATTGCACTCCATTAAGTTGTACAACTACCACCTATTAATTAAAACATGAAATTAAGAACAATGAGTTTGCAGAGAAAGTGTGAAATATACTGCAGATCAATATGTAGCATTAATATTCACTTCAAATTTCAATATTCTAAATACCTTAAAATTTGGTGTATGATACATATAGCCAGATTAGAATGAAAAGTAAGACCAGACAAGCATGTTAGTATAAAAACAAAGGTCTAGAGGAAGATATGACATGGTAATACTAATCAAAGTAAAGCTAGAATTGTTATATTAATTTCAGGTGCAAGAGTCATTCGAGTAAGAGAAACTCAAAAGATATAAGAGGTTATTCATAATGATAATGGGGTTAACTCTGAGAATACATGCAATTGAAGACACGAAAATCCATAAAAACTAAAAGCAGGTTAATAGTTGCCAGGAATTGGCAGAAATGGAATGGATAGTGACTGCTTAATGGCTTCAGGGTTTATTTTGGGCTGATAAAATGTCATGGCAGTAAATAAGAGTAAGGGTTGGACTTGGAGAATGCATTTAATCCTACTGAACATTAGCTTTCAAATGGTTAGTAGTTCATTTTATGCTATGTGTATTTTCCTTCAACACAAAAATATGTGAAGAGTCAACAAGATTATGCATCTAAAAATATCATGATGTGAATAATTATTAATAAACTGGTGACTGCTTCATGTGTGTTGCCTCACCCCATCTCATATCCAAGACAGGAATTTCTTGGTAGATTGTAAAATTTTCCTCATTCAAATACTGTTTAGACTCAGAATTCTCAATACAGCACTCCATTTATTCTCTGCCAACCAAGAAAACAAACAAGACATTCTAACTCTGTATTAGAGTGGCCTTTTGAAAAAATCACCTTAAGCCATACTTCTTTTGCTATTTGATACTTGAAATTCCATAAAGTTTCACCTTTTAACACTTTGAATTTTACTAGCTATTCCACTAAGAACACCAATCCCAAAGGAAATATTTATGTGATAGGGATATATTGAGGAATAACATTTGAATGAGTGATAGATAAGTAGGATTCAGTATAGAGAAAAATTCTACTATATACAGTTCCAATTGAAACTTCAATTGAGGCTGTGTGGTGCTATAGGACTACAAGGATTATTCAGAGGTGTTCTTGAAACAGAAAGTGACATTTCTTCCCAATATATATCAGTCACATTTTTGGGATTTCCCATGGAATGTTATCATTTTGGTTATGAAAGAGGAATTTACATAGAGTGACTCAGATCTGAATTATCATCAGCTACTACTATACTTGATGAAATAAGTATATTCATTATGAAGTGGAAATACTTGTGGCGTTTCACAACAAAGACGCACCCATTTTAGTTAGCAGCTGAATGTATACATAACAGTAAATGGGTTTAATCTCACTGTGGGGGCGAGAGAAAAAATAAGCAGTAATTGAATAAAATCCTTCAGAGACAAAATGAGTATAATAAAAATATAATGAGGCATCATGAGTTACAATACTTTCCAAATGTTTTGAACTATTTTCTCCCTGATAATAATTTAAAACTCAGCAACATTGCTTTGGAAATCATCATGGCCATAGACCAAATGAATGATCATTGTCTGCAGACAAAATCAGACCTAGTTCTATATTTATCACCCTGTTAGTTTCATAGTTTTTTAGCACTGAGAAACTGTTTTCCAAAGGGCCATAAATACCAATTGTCAGTTTCTCCATCAATCTTCAGCCACTTTGTGTGTGGTTTGTTAAAAAAATATTCTTCCAAGAAGTTTTTTTTAACCATCAAGGGTTTGGAAAGCTTACCACTGCCGCTACTTTATATTCTTTCAGACCATCTGTCTATATCACCATTTATATCAAAACTGAGTATGAAAAAGAAACCGTTTATATGTGTATGATTTAGGTGTTCATATAGGACACAACCAAAATGTGTCTACTATAATACTTCTGTGCAATGAGATAAAATAGCTTGAGAAAAGTATCGTCTCAGAACTGTCTCACTCATGTGTCTCAGAATTCATGCTGCATGTGATCACCTAACTTAGTATGAGTTGTGTCCTAACACTTCTATCAATTGGAGTAATCCTAAGTAGCCGCTTGAATAGAAGAAAAAGGAGTTCTTTAACATTGTGAGCAGTGTTTATAGGAGACAAAATAGACTGGAAAATTTTATCTATAGCTTCTTTTTTCTGCACATTTGCTTTTTCAATGTACAAGATAAAGACATAAAAGTTTAAGATATTTGATAACATAAAAGTAATTGTAGATTACAACTTGTAGCATAGTCAGGAAAAAATCTTTATTTCTTCTGGTGGCCATTTAATATTGGATTCTTCATTTGTAAAAAATCTAATCTAAAGTGATTATTTTCTTCTAAGACATAAAAACATAACATACTTCTCCTCTATATTTAATATGACTTTCAAAATCAGTAATCTTGAATGGCCACATATTTATGGAATTGATCACCAGGAATGTTTCTGCCTAAAATGACTTTATGCTGTACAGGTTATGAAATTCAGGTGTAATGGGAAAGAAACTGGTCAATATGGGCAGAATACATACATCTTTTTTAAGTTCCATATTGAAGGCAGCCATCAAGTATTGTATGTAATCATTGTTAGTATTCAGATATTTGTACTTGCCTGTCCTTGGGGTTCTGACAGGATGCATCCCCAGCTGCAACCACTAAGATCACAACCTGTGTACATTCACTATGTTCCTTTTTAAAATGGCCCTGACTTCCTCCAATTATTCTCTCTCTGTTTCTTTCTTTTCTTCCACCCTCTCTCTGTGTCTGTTTCTTTCTTTCTCTCTCTCTGTCTCACTTTCCTCTTTCTTGCTGCTCCTGTCCTCAGAATTGGGTCTCCCCTCTCCTCTTTCCCCCTTTTATGATCCCTATCCCTAATAAAAACTCCCTCTGAACCCAGTCACATGACATCTTTCTTTCCTGCACTGCTTTTCTTGAATTACAACATACAGTCTTAATTAGAGTCAATTCTGTAAAATGTGGGAACTAAAGGTAGCAATTTTTAATCATGTTTTTAGACCATGGAAGACAGCATGTCAACATTTCTTTCCTGGTAATATTAACACTGATTTCAATAATAACTTGTAACTATCCTACTTCAGGTATCTGGCTACATAAACATTTTCTTTTTTATAGGATTAACCATTTTCTATTTTTCACATTATAATATTTATTTATCATATTTACATGTTAGATTTTGATTTAACCTGTTTAATATGATACAAGAACATATCAATATGTATGACTGAGGAGCTTAACTGATATATTTAATCACAAGTGTGATCAGATTTCTAGGGAATCTGACATCAGTGCTGATAATAAATCAAACTTGTAGACACAAGCAGAGCACAGGACCTGGTTGATACTGCTCAAGTGATGAGATAATAATGCAAATTGTATAACATTACTGTAGGTTGCTTTTCTTATAATTTCTTAAGTGATATGGAAGCTTAGAAGCAGATCTAGAGGGACTTAAGACAATGAAATATTTGAATTGAAAGGACAGAAGCAATATGAATGGATACATGAATAGAGACTGGATTTTTCATATGCACCTTTTGGAGAAACAAAAATAACTGGAGAGAAATACTTAAATGGGGGAAACTGCAAATTTTCATTTGTAAATGAGTGAAAGTAAAAGCTGAAATAATTTGTGAAGAGACTCAAAGGCCAGAAAAGAATATTATGTTATACTTTGGTGTTCTCTAGCATATATGAAGTCATCCTATGGCAGTTAGGGAAGCTATGCAGTCATAGTCCAAAGATATATGGAAAGGAACAGAGATTGCTCACCAGTATATAGTTTCTATGTGTAGACACCTCTAATATGACAGTAGAGGGACACATGAGTCATGTATTTTCCAGTTCATACTCAGCATCTCTAAATTATACTAGTAACCCTGTAACCATGAGGAACATGACTGAAATATGACTAGAAGAAAAAATTTATAAATAGAAATATTTTATAGGATTTGATTTGCTTTCTTTTCATGACAACTGTTAACAAAATTCAATGGAAAAGTTATTTACATTCCTAGTCACCTAGAATATTTATTTCCATTTTACTTTGTGTGTATTACTCTCACTTGCTGACTTTGTCTGTGAATAGCTCACATACTTAAAACATTGGCTAAGTATTTGTTTGCATTGCATTTTTGCGCTTAATTTGATTATGCTAAAACCTCTATAAATATAATAGTCATTATTTCAAATAGTTCTTTAAAGATATTACTTATTTTCTGCTAGTAAACAAAATATTTATTTTCATAACTAAAAAATGTGGATATCTTTTGCTTTCTAAAAGTGGGTATGTCCAATTTAAGAAGAAACACAGTGTGTATGGTCAGTGAAGTTTCTATTAATAAGGCACATTTTTTATTTAAGGAGCTCAAAAGATGACTCAGCAGTTAAGAGTACTTGGTGTTCTTTCAGTGTACCTGGATTCAGTTCAAAGCACCCACATGGTGGCTCACAGCTGTAACTATAGCTCTAGATGATCCAAATCTGTCTTCAGGCCTGTGACTCCAGTAGGCATGTGGTATGCAGACATAAATGCATGTTAAACATTCTAACACATAACAAATGAAGTCGATATTTCAATAAAAAACATAGTCCGGCCAAAAAGTCTGACTGTTTTCTCAGAAACTTCCACAAGTTTACATTAACATCATTTGTCAATTTTGAATAATTTTAGCAATTCAGTGGTGGCACAATCCTTTAATCCCAGCACTTGGGAGGCAGAGACAGACAGATCTCTGTGAGTTCGAGATCAGCCTGATCTACAAGAGCCAGTTCCAGGACAGCCTCTAAAGCCACAAAGAAACCCTGTCTTGAAACTCACCCTCACAAAAAAAGAAAGAAAAGAAAAGAATCTTATATTTAGGTATGACTGTTGGTATATTTTTCAACTATTTATTTGTCTATCTGATATCTAAAGGATGATCTATTGTAGTCAGAAACAAGTTCTTGGTGGTAAAAAAACATTCTAAGGCACTACAGAAAACAGATGTGAAACCATATAAGCTACAGAGAAGCAGGATACAAGTGTCAAACCTACAGAGGAACCAAAAGTCCTACCCTTAAAATGGTTAACAGATGGACATGTCTGGGTAGGGCAATGACCTATGAACTTTGAGAAGCTAGAGGCTTTAGAAAAGCTGGTTCAGGAAGCACTAAATAGATCTACAAGTCTGTGAAATTCCCCTGTATGTGTTATCAAAAAGAAATCTGGTAATTGGAGAATGCTTACAGACCTCAGAGCCATAAATAAAGTAGTTCACCCTGTGGGCTCTCTACAGCCTGGAATGACATTGCTTTCTCTAATACCTAAAGATGGCCTATTATATTCATTCATCTAAAAGATTGCTTCTTCACTATATCTTCACAAGAAAAAGATAGGGAAAAATTTGCCTTCACAGTACCTAACTGTAATAATTCTCAACCACTTAGGAGAAATCAATGGAAAGTTTTGCCACAGGGAATGTTAAATAATCCTATGCTATGCCAATATTTTGTGCAAAAACCTTTGCAAATAATTTCAAACAATTTCCTCAATCAATAGTTTACCATTGTAAGAATGATATATTGTTGGCTGATTCAAAGGAAGGAATGTTGTAAAAAATGATCCAGATAGTAAAGGAAACTTTACCTCATTGTGGATTACAGATTGCCCCTGAAAAATGCAAAGAGGAGATTCTATTAATTATTTATTGCCCCAGAAAAATGCAAAGAGGAGATTCTATTAATTATTTACTTTATAAAATAGATCTACAAAAGTTTAGACCACAAAAAGTACAGATTAGGAGAGATCGTTACCAGACTCTTAATGATCTTCAAAATCTACTAGAAGAGATTTCTCAACTACAGATAATTATTGGAGTAGAAGGGCATGATTTAAAACATCTAAAAATGGCCCTAAAAGGACTTAAATATTCCAGGAATATTATCACCATAGGATGAAAAATAATTAGAATTGGTAAAAAAGAGAATTCTAGAAGCATATGTGGACCATACGGATCACAAACTAGATTGTATTTTGGTTATTTTACCATCTAGAGAATACCCCTCAGGGATTTTGAATCAGAGGGAAGATACAGTATTCGAATGGATATTTCTGCCAAATAAACAGAATTAAAAACTGAAGACATATATAGAAAAGATCTCTCATTTGATTTTAAAAGGCAAATTACAGCTTCATCAACTAGCTAGAAGGGACCCAACAGAAATTATGGTACCTTTAACTAATGAGGAAATTTCCTCCTTACGGAAGCCTAGTGAATAATGGCAAAGGGCTTGCAGTAACTTTTTGGGAACTATTAGTAAAATTATCCCAAAACAGAGAAAATCAGATTCATATAGAATCATAAAGAAAACAATTTGGTTCCTTCCACGTATTGTAAGATAAACACCGATCTCTGGAGTCCATACATTCTACACTGATGCAAACAAGTCAGGAAGAGCCGGATATAAACCAGGAAATATAAGTAAAATAGTTCAAAGCCCTTATTACTCTGTACAAAAGGCATAGCAGTATGCCATTCTCATGGTACTTATGGATTTTACAGAGCCTCTCAATGTTACTGACTTTCAATATGCAGAGAATAGTTTTACACACTGAGATGGTTGAATTTATTCCTGATGTGGAATTAACTTCAATGTTTATACAATCGCAGGAAACTATCAGGAATAGAACTCATCCTATATATTTAACACACAATATCCCATACAGGTCTGCCATTTTCAGTGTTTCAATAGGCTACTGCTCTTTACTCTGAAAAGGCTGATTCTGCTATCACACACCTCTTAATGGTGATGGCTGTTTTGTGTATACCTGCACAAATAAGAACTGACAATGCTCCAGCATATGTCTGCAGCAAATTGAAACAGTTTGCCAAATATTATAACATAAAACACATAACTGGTATACCATACAATCCCACAGGACAAGCAGTAGTTGAGAGATCTAACTGCACTTTAAAAGAAATGCTCCATAAACAGCCAGGGGGGACAAAGACTCCCAAACACAGATTACATAATGCTTTATTAACAGTAAATTTTCTTAATGCTAATGAGAAAGGACAAACAGCTGCAGAAAGACACTGAACTACAGAAAGAACTTCTGAACTAAATCAGCCAGTGTATTTCAAGGATGTAATGACCTCAGTCTGGAAACCAGGACATGTGTTACTTTGCGAAAAGGGTTTCGCTTTTGTTTCTGCAAGAGAAGAGAAGATTTGGATTCCATCAAAATTGATCAAGATTCGTTCCGAACAGGAGAAACTCAGGAGGAGGAAAGATGACAGGCCATCCACAAAGTCACATCCCACGAGGTGCACAGTGACCTCACAAAAGGAAAGGGAAGTATTTTGCTCTAGTCTTAACAGGAAAACCCATCTCCAAACAGCAAGAATATACTGAATGTGTAGATACCTAAAGAAGAGAGGATGGCTAGCCAAAAAGAACAACCAAACAAAGAAGAATCCGATATTTGGTATCAATGTCTGATTCTCTTAACCTATATCTTTGCAAAAATCCATTTCTCTTTACTTCCTTGTACTCTTTTAGTCCCAATTCACTTAAACCAATGATGGCTTTGGAGTTGGATGTGGCTCTCCTCCTCTAAATCCAAGCATGTTGTTAAAATAAAATTCAGAGTTTCTGTATTATATCAAGTAGCCAATTGATGTAAGACAGAAGAAAACAAAATCTAGAAACTGTTATTTGTCTATACTCGGTTCTTTCTCTAAAAGACTTATTTCCCTCATATTTACAATCTTTCTTATTGTTGCCTTTCCCAGTATGCATACATATAAAACTTGAAATTTCTTTGTTGACATTAACATTTGAATTTTACACAGTGAGCAAGAATTTCCTGACAGCATTTTGTGAACACTCTGGAGAGAATATGGGGCTCCACTTCATCGATTCCACCTGATCTGACTTGATGCATCTGAAGTGATAATTATAACCCTGAAACCGGTTTGGGACTACATTGCTCTAGACAACTCCATAGTAATTAACTGATATGTTGCACTTTCTTATTATACACTGGCCAGATCCTCAGACAAGAACTTCATTCAAGATAAGAACTTCAATTAAGAACATCAAGCAAGCATCTCCCACCAAACAGAGCCTGGGTACAAATGCTGTAGCTAGTCTACTTGAGACTTCACTAATGTTTTCTTCCTACAGGATCCCATGAGGTTATAGTAGTCCCATTTCAGCAGGAAGTAATTCTGAGAATACTATGCCCCCTTTCCCTACTGTTGATATTACAGTATAATTTACACCTGTTTAGAGTTAGTTTTCAATTGTTTAGTTTTGGGATTGGAAGGAGGTGTTCACACTTGGGCATCTCTTTCAGATAGGTATAGGTTTAGATGGAATCGTATGCTTAGGATGGAATATAATTAGATTATTACATCCTCTGGTGATTTATAATTTGTTTATTGTAATTTGCCATACTGTGTAAAGTCTTATTTCTATTCATTATGTTTGATGTATAAATATCCTTATATTTTCTATGTATATATGCTTTATATATGTTTGAGACATTTTGCATATTGACACAACTTAGTTTTATCTTAAGTCTAACCCTTTTCTTTAGACTAAAAGGGGAATTCTAGGGAGAGATCTTAAGTAATTTTAGCACTGACCACACGTACATAGAACGTACAGGGGATAAAATCTGAGGGGGAAGAGTGGAGCTCTCTCTTGGGGTTCTGGTCAGGTCTCAGAGAGCAGCGGAGCGCTGACCTTAGGTTCTCAGCTACTCATGTAAGTGACTTCTTCCTAAATAAATATCATATGACATCCCTATCCTGTCTAGGCTAATCTTCCTCAATAATCTATCTACCTATCTATTTATCTATCTTTCTATCGAATTATTATTTTTATGTGAATGGATGCTATGATAAAAGATAAGTTACAGCTACTACCTCAGTCGGTAGACCATGAGACTCTTAATCTCAGAGTTGTGGGTTCAAGCCCCACTTTTGGTGCCACATGTGGATGGAAGTCCTGCCAGTCCCACAGCTGTTTAGTCCCAAATGCATTCTGAGGCTTATATTAATTATGGACTGTTTTTTCAGTGGATCACACTACTTACTGGCTAGTTCTCTTTTAATTATTACCCATAACTATTAATCTGTGTATCTCTCTTAAGGTCTTGGCTTACCAGAGAACACCCAGGCATCCTATCTTCCCAGTAGCTACATGGTGTCTCCCTTGTGACTTATTCTATGAGTTCCTCTCCCTAGGCTTCTCATAGTTTGGGAGCCTCACCCATACTTCCTTCCTGGCTACATCCTGCCTGTCCTTTGGCCAAAACAGCTTTATTCGTCAACCAATAAGAAAAACATATTCATAGCATACAGAAATGACATCCTGCACAGTTTTTATGTCCATACATGTTATTGTGCATGTGCAAAAGTCAGAGATCACCTTTTAGTGGTTAATTCTTTCATTCTTCCTTGTGGCACTTGAAAATTAAATTCAGGTTTTAGTCTTTGTGGCACATGCCTTTGCGCACTGATTTATCTTAATGGTATGTGAACTGCTTTTTTAAAAAATATTTATTTTATAACTATAGGTGTCTGCCTGCTTTTATCTATTATGCTACTCATGTGCATGGTGTACAAGAATACCAGACAAGGGAGTCAGATTCCTATTCTTTGGAATTGGAATTATAGATGATATAAATGGTTATGAACCAGTATGTAGGTGCTGGGAATCCAGCCTTGGGTCACCTAAAAAAGCACCTAATTTCTCTTAATACATACTGAACCATCTCTCCAGCTCATGTGCATTACTTTCTTAAGGATACTTTGCCAGCAATAATTAAGAGGCATTGTTGTTGATATTTTCAGAAAAGTTTGTGATTTTACAATTTTTTGTTGATCTAGATGGAAAATTTTCATCTTCTGAAATCAAGTTTGAAATTGATGGGAAATGATTATAGATGAGGATTTTAACTTCACAAGTTTATGAAAACTGAGAAATTCTCCAGTTTTTCACTACCTAAGATTCTTCAGGTTTTGTAGTAAAAGCATGCCTGCTGATGACACTGCTTTCCATCTAAAGCAGATGTCTTATATTCGCTGGAGTGATTTAAATCATTTAAAGTATTTACATAGCTGACAAAGTGAGAGCATAAGAGGCTGATGTGAGAACATCAAGACAGTTCACAAAGAAATCATGTTCCTTTCAATATTGACTTCTCTAACTTGATTTTCCACTATCAGGTATTCAGAAGTTGCAAAGTATTTATAGGTGTAAACAATCATTTGGAAAGTCTATTGAGACTCAGTGTGGTTTGCATGTGAATCATGAGTGTAAGATTTTTGCATTTGTTTAGCTCAGTTTAGATTTACACTAAAAGTCTGAGCTAATTCTTATTATAAATTTTACATTGCAATTTAGGAAACTAAGGCATAGATTTATTAAGTAATCTGATCAAGGACACACAGCTGCTAGGAAATTAAAAAAATAAAACACTTGAATATAGACAACAGAAATAAAGAATCATTATTTTGACTAACTATCCTCTTTTTATAAGTAAAGATTAGAGGCAATGGTGATATGAATTTTTATAGAGAGCATTTTATTGTTAGATGCCATTATTGAATGTTTTTCTTTCCCAGACTTGTTACCTAGAGTACTGCTAAAATTAACTTGTGGAATATTCATATCAACTTTCTGAGAATGATAGTTTCATTTCAGAGATGACAATATTTGAATGAAAATGTCTGGCATAGGCTCATAGGCAGTGGCACTATTTGGATGTGTGTCCTTCTTGGAGTGAGTGTGACATGATTGGAGAAAGTGTGTCACTGTAGGGGCAGGCTTTCAGGTTTCATATGCTCAAGCTAAGTTTAGTGTTACACTCACTTCCTGCTACCTGCCTATGCAGACGTACAAATCTCAGATACTTCTCTAGCACCATGTGGGCCTGCATGCTGCCATGCTTCTACCCATGATAATAATGGACTAAACTTCTAAACTATAAGCCATTCTCCATTAAATGTTTTCCTTTATAAGAGTTGCCATGGTCATGCTCTCTCTTTACAGCATAGAAATTTTAACTAAGAATCCCAGCACTTGGGAGGCAGAGGCAGGCAGATTTCTGTGACTTTGAGACCATCCTGGTCTACAAGAGCTAGTTCCAGGA